>NC_136510.1:60839092-60911592 GCF_053919585.1 Euprymna scolopes
AATATATATTTATATAATGTATATATATATATATTTATATAATATATATTTATATAATGTGTATATATATATATATATTTATATAATGTGTATATATATATATTTATATAATGTGTATATATATATATTTATATAATGTATGTATATATATTTATATATTTATATAATGTATGTATATATATTTATATATTTATATAATGTATGTATATATATTTATATATTTATATAATGTATATATATATATATATATATATTTATATAATGTATGTATATATATATATATATATATTTATATAATGTATGTATATATATTTATATATTTATATAATGTATGTATATATATTTATATATTTATATAATGTGTATATATATATATATATATTTATATAATGTATAAATATATATTTATATAATGTATATATATATTTATATAATGTATATATATATTCATATAATGTATATATATATTTATATAATGTATATATATATATATATTTATATAATGTTTGTATATATATATATAATGTATATATATATATATTTATATAATGCTGGAAAACCGCCTCTGTGGTACCAGTCTTCAAGAATTCTGGTGAAAGAACTGACCCACTAAATTATCGCCCCATTAGCCTCCTCCCGCTTTTCGCCAAAATATTTGAGTCCTTAGTTAATCAAGCCCTAGTCCAGCACCTAACAGCTGCTAAACTCCTGACTGACAAACAATATGGATTCAGGCAAGCCCGTTCAACAGCAGATATCATAACTGTAGTTTCTGAACGTATATACCGTTCATTGGATAAAACAGGGGAGGGTAGAGCGGTGGCCCTTGATATATCTAAGGCTTTTGACAGGGTATGGCACGATGGTCTTCTAAGGAAAATTAGATCATATGGAATCACTGGAAGAATTCATAATGTAATTAAATCCTTCTTAAGTAATAGAAAAATCAAAGTTGTCCTCGACGGACATACATCCAAACAATATGACATAAATGCGGGAGTACCTCAGGGGTCTATCCTTGGACCTCTATTATTCCTGATATTCATAAACGACCTCCCTGATAATATTGTTTCGGAGATGGGTATATTTGCCGATGACACCACTCTCTATAACAGATATGAGGGGAAAACAAATGAACACATATCCAAGAAAATGGCAGAAACACTAGAGGATGACCTCCAATCCGTAGTGGAATGGAGACAAAAATGGTTGGTCACATTCAATGCTGCTAAGACTAAGCTTGTTTCCTTCAATAACTACAAGAAACCTTCTCTACCACCAATAGCAATGGCCAAGAACACATTGCCTGAAAGTACTTCTTTTAAACTCCTCAGCCTAACGTTTACAGGGAATATGAACTGGAATAGATACATTGAGAGCATTGCCAAGGCTGCTGCAAGGAAGGTTGGCTCCCTCTACCATGCTAGAAAACTACTTACGCCTGCCAGTATCCTATACCTCTATAAGGCAACCATTCGCCCATGTATGGAGTACTGTTGTCACATCTGGGCTGGTGCATCTTCTGCTTGTGTGTCGCTCCTGGACAGGGTTCAAAAAAGAGTCGCCAACCTGATAGATTCTGAACTGTCATCTAGGCTTCAACCTCTGTCCCATCGACGAGATGTTGCATCCCTCTGGCTGTTATACAAATACTTTAATGGTGAATGCTCTGACGAACTGCAAACACTTGTACCTCCCCGACGTAACTACCCCCGACAAACCCGACAAGCTACTAAGTCTCATCCCTTTACAGTAGAGATCCCTAGGTGCAAGAAAGCCTTTTACTCCAATAGTTTCTTCCCCAGAACTGCGGGTCTTTGGAACTCCCTTCCGGGATTCTGCTTTCCCAACTGCAATGATATGCAGAAGTTCAAGTGTAATGTTAACAAACATCTTTCTACTCTTCTCCCTTCATAATGACCCCGCTAATTAATTCCCTAATAGTAGCCGCCTGCTTCAAAGTGGCACTGTGCCTTGTTTGGGGTGAAAATTGAATAAAAAAAAAAAAAAAAAAGAATTGAATAAAAAAATGTATATATATATATTTATATAATGTATATATATATATATTTATATAATGTGTATATATATATATTTATATAATGTATATTTATATAATGTATGTATATATATATTTATATAATGTATGTATATATATATTTATATAATGTATGTATATATATATTTATATAATGTATATATATATATATATATATATAATGTATGTATATATTAGGTTGTCCGGAAAATAATGGCCATTTCAGGAAGTCTGTTTTGAAATTGGATTTTATCATAGGATTTTTATTATATTTCCGGTAAACATCAACATGATTATTGATTTATATGTGCTCTTTAATAATTTCTTACTTTTTTCTTTCAGAAAATGTTTTATGAGCGAATGAGCCCATAATTTGGAATATGAGAAAAGAAGACTTACGATTACTTTTCCTGCATGAGTTTAAGCTTGGTAACAATGCTTCTCAAACAACTGCAAATATCAATAGGGCATGGGGAGAAGGAATCAAAAGTGATAGAACAGTACGAAGATGGTTTCAAAAATTCCGTAGTGGTGATGAGAGCCTTAAAGATGAAGAAGGTAGAGGAAGACCATCTAATCTTGACAATGAAAATTTGAGAGCCATTGTTGAGCAAAACCCACGGCAAAGTGTCAGGGAAATGTCTCGGGAACTTGGTGTGAGCAGTTCAACAGTGTCGGACCATCTGAAGCAAATTGGCAAGGTGAAAAAGCTCGACAAATGGGTCCCACATGAGTTCAATGAAAATCAACAAGCTCGACATTTTGAAGTGTGTTCGATGCTCTTTTTGCGAAACATTAATGATCCATTTCTTGACCGAATAGTCACCTGTGACGAAAACTGGATCCTTTATGATAATCGGAAACGATCAGGTCAATGGCTTGATTGTGATGAAACACCAAAACATTTTCCAAAGCCAAAGTTTCACCAACAGAAGATTATGCTGACTGTTTGGTGGTGTGCAATTGGTGTTATTCATTACAGCTTTCTGGATGCTAATCAGAGCATCACGGCAGAGGTTTACTGCAATCAACTAGAAGAAATGCATCATCATTTACAAAAATTGAGACCTGCATTAGTGAATAGGCGTGGTCCAATCCTGCTCCACGATAATGCGCGGCCTCATGTTGCGAAAATGACACTGCAGAAACTAACTGACTTGGGATACAAAACTCTACCACATCATCCTTATTCTCCATATCTTTCACCCACGGACTACCATTTTTTCAAGCATTTAGCCGCTTTTTTAAGCAACAAAACATTCAGATCTAATGCAGAGGTTGAATCCTTTTTCAAAGATATCTTAGCATATAAGCCAAAGCATTTTTATCACCGAGGCATAAATAATCTAGTTGATAGATGGCAAAAATGCATGACTGTTCAAGGATCATACTTTGACTAATTTCAATGTCTAGTGTCACCTATTTGATTAATAAATCCTTTTTCTCTAAAATTGGCTATTATTTTCCAGAAAACCTAATATTTATATAATATATATATATTTATATAATATATATATATATTTATATATTTATATAATATATATTCATATAATATATATTTATATAATATATATAGATATTTATATAACATATATTTATATATTTATATAATATATATTCATATAATATATATTTATATAATATATATAGATATTTATATAACATATATATATATATTTGTATGATATATATATATTTGTATAATATATATATATATATATATATATTTGTATAATATATATATATTTGTAATATATATATATATATTTATATAATATATATTTATATATTTATATAATATATATTCATATAATATATATTTATATAATATATATAGATATTTATATAACATATATATATATATATATATATATTTATATATTTGTATAATATATATATATTTATATTATATATTTGTATAATATATATATATTTGTATAATATATATATATATATATATATATATTTGTATAATATATATATATATATATATATATTTTATAATATATATATATTTGTAATATATATATATAGATTTATATAATATATATATGTAATACCTGTATATTTATAATGTAATATATATATATTTATATAATATATCTAATGTTTATATGTAATATATATATAAATTAATATAATATATATATTTATATAATATATATATATTTATATAATTTGTATATATATTTGTATAATATATATACATATATTTATATAATATATTTATATAATATATATATATATATATTTATATAATTTGTATATATATTTGTATAATATATATACATATATTTATATAATAATATATTTATATAATATATATATTTATATAATTTGTATATATATTTGTATAATATATATACATATATTTATATAATAATATATTTATATAATATATATATTTATATAATTTGTATATATATTTGTATAATATATATACATATATTTATATAATTATATATATATTTGTATAATATGTATACATATATTTATATAATTTATATATTTGTATAATTTATATATATATTTATATAATTTATATATATATTTAAATAATATATATCTATATATTTATATAATAATAAAATATATATATTTATATAATAATATACATATATATTTATATAATATATATATATTTATATAATAATAAAATATATGGATATATATTTATATAATAATAAAATATATGTATATATATGTATATAATATATATATTTATATTTATATAATCATAAAATATATGTATATAAATTTATATAATCTATATATATATTTATATAATATATATATATATATATAATCATAAAATATATATATATTTATATAATCATAAAATATATATATATTTATATAATCATAAAATATATATATATTTTTATATAATAATATATATGTATATATATATTTATATAATCATAAAATATATACATATATTTTTATATAATAATAATATATATTTATTTAATTATAATATATATATATTTGTATAATCATAAAATATATATATATATATTTATATAATCATAAAATATATATATATTTGTATAATCATAAAATATATATAGATATTGATATAATCATAAAATATATATAGATATTGATATAATCATAAAATAGATATTGATATAATCATAAAATATATATAGATATTTATATAACCATAAAATATATATAGATATTTATATAATCATAAAATATATATAAATATTTATATAATCATAAAATATATATAGATATTTATATAATCATAAAATATATATAGATATTTATATAATCATAAAATATGTATAGATATTTATATAATCATAAAATATGTATAGATATTTATATAATCATAAAATATATATAGATATTTATATAATCATAAAATATATATATATATATATATATATATATATATATATATATATATATAAATAAAATGAACTTATTTTTTCCCGTCGGATTTTGACCTTAATAGGATTAAAAATTAAGATATTTCATGCAAATATAATATGCACAAATGGCAGAACAATCTCTGAGGTGTGTTATAGGCTTGTTATTTCTCAAATTCCTCGATAATCTTAGATTTCTATACTTTTTCTGCTGAGAAGTCACGGCCAAAATCGGTTAAGATCAATGGAAGTGGTAACATATTTTCTCTCTTATAAATTCCTCCTCCCCCTGCCACCACTTAACACCGTTTGGGGATCGTTCACAAGGAACAGTTGAGAAGAGAACACCGGTTTGGCTTCGTAGTTCTTTCATGTGAATTTATTTAAAATCACTAAACTAAGCTGCAGTGCTCTGTGGCGTAGTGGTTAGCGTGCTGGACAATTCACATTATATTTTCACTTTCGCGCCGACCTACCGTCGTCGGTTTTTTTTTTTTTTTTTTCCTAAACAACTGGAATGGACTTTTCTTAGTGGCCGAACTGTTTACGTTGCAGATGTTGGTTTTTTTTTCACACTTTATTTTCCTACTTTTACTCATGACTCCGGGTTTGATCCTTCCTACTTACCTACCATAACATTTTTAACCCCCCCCCGTCCCAGAAACAAACACTCGGGCAACGCCGGGTACCCCCGCTAGTATATATATATATTTATATAATCATAATATATATATATATATATATATTTATATAATCATAATATATATATATATATATATATTTATATAATCATAATATATATATATATATATATATATTTATATAATCATAATATATATATATATTTATATAATCATAATATATATATATATATATATATTTATATAATCATAATATATATATATATATATATATATTTATATAATCATAATATATATATATATATATATATATTTATATAATCATAATATATATATATATATATATATATTTATATAATCATAATATATATATATATATATATTTATATAATCATAATATATATATATATATATATATTTATATAATCATAATATATATATATATATATTTATATAATCATAATATATATATATATATATATATATTTATATAATCATAATATATATATATATATATATATATATTTATATAATCATAATATATATATATATATATATTTATATAATCATAATATATATATATATATATATATTTATATAATCATAATATATATATATATATATATATTTATATAATCATAATATATATATATATATATATATATATATTTATATAATCATAATATATATATATATATATATATTTATATAATCATAATATATATATATATATATATATTTATATAATCATAATATATATATATATATATATATATTTATATAATCATAATATATATATATATATATATATTTATATAATCATAATATATATATATTTATATATTTATATAATCATAATATATATATTTATATAATCATAATATATATATATATATATATATTTATATAATCATAAAATATATATATATTTATTTATATTATAATATATGCATATATATATATATAATATATATACTAGCAAAAGTATCCGTCGTTGGCTTGGTTCAAAAACAGCCTACAGAAACTGGACTCTTATTTATGAAAGTATGATAGGTTATTAAAAGGAAGGGTTGTAAAAAGATCGATTCGAAGTGGGGGTAACAAAACGAAAGCAAAATAGTATGAAAGTAAAAGTAAAATAGATAAACCCTATAATTTATTATACCATACCTGTTCACACTGAAACACTTATCACAATATTATGAGGATCTATATTATAAAACCTTGTTAAACTTTGTGACATATTTCTATTCTATGGAGGTCAGGCACGAACGAACACCCCATAATTTTATTATAACATATTTCTTCAAACTGAAACATAATTATCAAAGTATACTTACGCAGATAGATATGAAAAGTCTTTATTAAAGTTTATGCCTATTTCCATTCTATGGAGGCCAGGCGCGAATGCAGACTCCACAATTTTATTATATCATCCCTATTTAAGTTAAAACATACTTATCAAAGTATTATGTACATCTATATCAAAAGCACTTGCAAACGTTTGTCCTTTTAATTGTTAAATTTTTTATTTCCATACTTTGTGGACCAGGCGCGAACGCTGACACCACAATTTTTATGAACCACCGTTCTGCCAGATCAAACATACCCATTCCTGTGTCTCGATACATCTTCTATCATTATATGTAATCAGTTTGTAAAATAGTCATCCATATAGGAGCCTATTCGTTACCAGACACACACACACATACACACAGACATTCAGCTTTATATATATATTTTTTTCATATATATATATATTTTCATATATATATATATATATTTTCATATATATATATATATATATATATATTTTCATATATATATATATATATATATTTTCATATATATATATATATATATATTTTCATATATATATATTTTCATATATATATATTTTCATATATATATATATATATATATATATTTTCATATATATATATATATATATATTTTCATATATATATATATTTTCATATATATATATATATATTTTCATATATATATATATATATATTTTCATATATATATATATATATATATATTTTCATATATATATATATATATATATATATATATATATATATATATATATATATATATTCATATATATATATATATATATTCATATATATATATATATATATATATATATATATATATATATTCATATATATATATATATATATTCATATATATATATATATATATTCATATATATATATATATATATTCATATATATATATATATATATTCATATATATATATATATATATTCATATATATATATATATATATTCATATATATATATATATATATTCATATATATATATATATATATATATATTCATATATATATATATATATATTCATATATATATATTTTCATATATATATATATATATTTTCATATATATATATTTTCATATATATATATATATATATATATATATATATATTTTCATATATATATATTTTCATATATATATATATATATATATATATATATATATATTTTTTTTTTTTTTTTTTTTTTTTTTTTCATATATATATTCATATATATATGAAATACCCTTAAAGTTAAAAAAATCATCTTTAAAAACCAATATTTCATAAGATACCAGGTGCTGCAATCTCTAGCCTAGGTTAAACAAACATGGTTTCGTGATTTTGCAGTCATCTTATACAACCGATATTTGATAAACTTATTAAAACTTGCTTCAATTTTTTATCTTGTCTTATTTGATGATCGTCTTATATGCCGAAATATAAGTATATATGTATGTGTGTGTATATATGTAACTGTATCTCTCTCTGTATATATTATTAAATATTTTGTACCCAAAAAGATTAATATATAAAAATATATAGCCAATGACAATAAAAATTAAGCCAGGTAAATTGATTCAAATATTCATGATTATCATTTCTGTCATCGAATATTCATGTACATTTTAAAAACCAAGATAACAAGGATAAAAAAATTGCATCATATTGTGTATTTTTCAATAGTGTTACAATTGTTTCACCACCATTCGGACAATCTTAAAGTTTGTCTTTCAAAAATATTCCAGGTTGGCATTTCATCAGACTGATTAAAAAAAAAATACAAAGGTCAATACGTATTTGAACAGTGGAATCCGCCTCGCCATGTTTCTGAAACATGGCGAGGTGGAATTTAGAACCGAACCCGAGAACAAACCTAATAGGGATAGGATTAATGATGTAAATGAGAAACAAAAAGAATTATTAAAAATAAAAAGAACACAACTGCATTAGGGGATTGGATCAGAGAACTACGTAAAAATAATAAAGAATTCGAAATAAAATGGTCAATAGTGGATAAGGGTAGGAAATACCAATCTAGCAAATCAAAAAGGTGTAATCTTTGCTTACTTGGAGCTTATTACATAGTGAATTCTAAAGGAGAAATTTTAAACAAAAAACGGGTCACGGGTAGTCTAGTAAATTTATAAAGGGAATTCACAGTATATACTAATAGTAAAATATAGCAAGAACACATAAATTTAACATTGTCATAAATTTTAGTGCTAGTACACTTACACTTACATGTGTACACATTAACTATTCAAAACAACCACACCTTCACAAAAAATACACTGAAAACAATATACATACCTTTTACGCTTTCCAAGCAGCGACATTTTCCTTCTACTGAACGAATATCTTAGCAAAAGACAGTTGTCTCCCTCAGAAGAATGACAAATTCGAGGTTGCTGAACACAAATATCACATTTACATTTGTTTGACAATTACTGGGTAGCCAGAAAGTGAGTGCTCATTTTACGTAAAATTTATAGAGAAAACTGACCTCCTACTTTCTGAAAAATTCATTTCTTCATATCATGAACCATATCAAACTTCCATTAGCAGAACTTTTAGTATTGATACCATAACACTTATATATGTACACATTAACTATTGGAAACAACCCCACAAAAAAAGAAACCTGAAAAAAAACACGACATTTTTTTTTAATTAATTTTCACCCCAAACAAGGCACAGTGCCACTTTGAAGTAGGGGGCTACTATCGGGGACATAAGTTGCAGGGGCATTATGAAGGGAGATGAGTAGCAAGAAGTTTGTTCACATTACACTTGAACTTCTGCATGCCAGTACAGTTGGAAAAGCAGAATCCCGGAAGGGAATTACAAAGTCTAGCAGTTCTGGGGAAGAAACTAATCATGTTTACCTTTTCTGCTTTCCTAACGGTGATATTTTTCCTTCTACTTTGCTTAATTTCGGGTCGTTCGATTTTTATTTTAAAATATTTAGGTTTTTTTTTTTTTGTTTTTTGTTTTGTTTTTTTTTTTTTTCCTGATTACACCAAGCAGTTCTACACCTCTCCCCACCAAAAAAAATCTACTGAACGAATCTCTTAGGAAAAGACAGTTGCCGGAGGTGCTAAAAACGAATATCACATTTACATTTGTTTACATAATATGAAGAAATTACTAGGTGGACAGAAAGTGGGTGTTCATTTTATGCTATTTCTTCATATCATGAAAACTAACCTGCCTCAAATTTAAATGTGATATATAAAAGTCGTCATTTTAAAGTTTTTTTGGGGGGGAGTTGGAAAGAAACTTGACATTGATCATTTTTAGTTATTTTTATAACACCAGTTATTTTTATAACATCTACCCTCTCAAAAAATACCTCATATTTGCTGCATGTATGCAGCAAATGCTTACTTATTCTACACACGTTACCCCTCCTTTGTATGTTTGCTTTTACACGAGTTGTAATTTTGTTGGAGGTAAGTTAAAAAAATTATCTTCAAAAGAAATCAATTTTTTAAGAAAAGATTATTTTTTTAACTTACCTCCAACTTCAAACTTTTCTAAAAAAATGGCGAATTTTATACATTTCCCTCAGTGCTGATTCAGAAAATATTAATTATATTTGATGGATATAACTATTTTATGGTATATACCACCCTCTTAACGCAGTTATTCCCCACCTCCACCAAAATATAAACACGTAGGTTACAAAATTATTTGTTATGTTTGCATTTACACCAGTTGTTCTTTTTTTATCTATAAATTTTTACCTTAGACACTGCAACCACCAATTTTTTTGTTGGTTCAGAGTATTTGCACATGGAAATCTTGACAGCGATTATCAAGGTTACATTTTGGGCAAATTTGGAAACCCCACCCCCGCTCACAAAATGGGGCGTCTATTCCGAAAGCCGTTCTTAACATAGGGAAGTTGGCAGTGTCCATTTCGAAAGGCGTTCTGAATATGGTAAAGTTGAGGGTTGGGCAAGAACAACAACAGCCATACTTTAATTTTTTTATGTGGGGGGGGGGGTCATGCTTCCACCAGGCAACGCTGGTTAACGAGTCCTACTAGTAAAAAATAATTCCTTTGGAATAAACTTTTAGTAACAATCCACTTCACAGAAAATAAAACTTTAAGTAAAATCCATTTCTAACATCGAAAAAACAAAAGATTCGAAACCCTTCAAACCCTGGCCAAATGAATACAGCTCGTTTTGGCCAAGTCAGGCTAACTCGGCTGGGGAGTAAGAGGAGGCTCCCAAAGCGACGACTGACGCTACCAGGCACGTCAACCGAATCCACCTGCACCAAAGGATTCCAGCAACTGCAGCGACAGCAGCAGTTAAAACAGCCCTTATCAGAGCTAAACAATCAGCCTTTATCAGGGCTAATAAGTTTTTTCACAAATGCGAATCACTACTGCTTGCTTCCTGAGACCCACCAGCAGTGAACTTCCCTCCCAGTCTCCAGTGCTTCCAACCCACTCCAGCAGCTTCCTGCTCATTCCCGCAGCCTCATGAAAAGTCCCCTCGGAAATCACACCATGGCCTAACCTATCCTTCGAGGCTTATGGATGGATCGGTTACCATCAAACATTACTCAAGTTCTGGCTCTGATGCCAGTAGACACACCCCTGGATATTGTGGCCGATTCTGCCGACAAAATTTACTCCCAGGGTCACCAAAGGGTCCACCAAGTCGAAACTCTCACTCAAAGCCCCACTCAATGCTTTGATGAGTTCCAAGACCTGAAAGTCTCCCTACTCCAGAGGCGACAAAGCCCACCACCACATACCTGGAATCGCAGCCGTACTCACAGCTCAAGTCTGAGACAAAGTAAACAACTCAGACGAATGCTGGTACCATCAAATCTTTGGTAACCAAGCCCGCAAGTGCCGACTCCCCTGCAGACATCAGAAGACCCAGGGAAATGACTAAACCAGCAGGCGGTGGTAACGACCCCTGTTGGTACACAATTGCATAGTCGTCTCTTTTATGTGTGGGACCGAAACAATGGCCTAAAATTATTAGTCGACACCGGCGCAGCCATCAACGTAATACCACCCGCCAACAAATCCATCTTGAAACCCACCCCATTTAAACTTCGAGCAGCAAATGGCTCTCTCATAGGAACCTACAGGAACAATATCAATATCAACCTAAGGCGTGACCTCAAGTGGTCATTCACTGTAGCAAACGTCAGAACACCCTTGCTTGGCACTGATTTTTTGGCATATTATAATTTGGCTGTTCACATGAAGACGAGGACCCTGTCCGACAACACAATATCTCTCAAGATTATGAGGACTTCAGCATAGCCCATATGCCTCACTACTCCACCTGGTACCAAAATCCGATGGGAAATTCAGAGTTTGCGTGGACTACCGGAAACTCAATGCGTCCACTATTCTTGATTCACGATTTTGCCTCGGGCTTGAAGGGGGCCCGTATCTTCTCAAAAATAGATCTGGTGAAGGTGTACTACAAAGTCCCAGTCACTCTGGAGGACATTCCAAAGACAGCAGTCACACCCCCTTTTGGACTGTTTGAATTTTTGAAAATGTCCTTCAGACTGCGTACTGCAGCCCAGACATTCCAAAGATTGATGGATGAAGTCCTGCGTGGTTTGCCATATGTCTTTGCATGCATAGACGACATTCTAGTGGCCATCAAAAATGCAGATGCCCACGAGCAACACCTAGAGGAAGTGTTTCACCGTCTGAAACATTATAGTCTTCAAATCAACCCCAACAAATGTGAATTTGGAGCGCAAAACATAGTTTTCCTTGGACACCATACAGACGCCCAAGGAATGACCCCACTTCCTACTAAGATAGAAGCCATCCAGATTTTTCCAACAACTACATCCGTAAAGCAGTTGCGTTGTTTCTTGAGGATGGTAAATTTTTACCGATGATTCATCTCCATATGCTCAGACCTCCTCACCTCCCTGACGAATCTCCTCCAGAAAAAAAACAAAGCCATTACCTTGAAGGGTGACCAGGAAAAGGCATTTCAAGCCACAAAAACTGCCTTAGCTAACTTTACCATGTTAGCATTTCTAAACAAGGACACACGGACGCAGATATACCTCACAAAAAATGCTTCAGACACTGGAGTGGGAGCGGTGGTAGAACAAGAGTCTGGTGGCCAACGCAAACCCTTCTCTGCAAAGCTATCACCAGCTCAGTCAAGATACAGTACCTTCTCAAAAGAGCTTCTGGCAATATATCTCGCCATCAGGCACTTTCAGCACCTACTGGAAGGGCGGAACTTCATTGTCTTGACTGACCACAAACCACTGACAACCTCTCTGTCAAACAACTCTGACAGGTATTCGGCCCGTGAAATCAGACATCTGGACTACATCTCACAATTCACCTCTGATATCCAATATGTCAAAGGAAATAACAACCCTGTTGCAGATGCTTTGTCCAGATCCAACATCAACACCTTAGAACACTCACCCAAGACCTAATAGCAGAGGCCCAGGGATCCGATTCAACCCTCCCGGGAGTGTTGGCTAACACATCCCTGCAACTGAAAGAGTTTCCAGCCCCTTTCAGCAACAGATTTATATACTGCAATACCACACTAGACCATCGCAGACCATACATACCTCCAACACTCAGAAAGCAAACCTTCGACCATCTGCACAGATTGTCACATCCCAGCAAATGTGCTATAGTCAAACTAGTTGCTGATCGTTTTGTGATCCAGCATGAATACCGACATTCGTGACTGGGTATCCATGGGCCTTGCATGCCAGAAATGCAAGGTACACAGACACACCAAATCCCTACCAGCCATATTTAGCAACCCAGATGCACGCTTCAGCCAGCCACATCCATATGGATATAGTCAGACCTCTCCCTATGTGTCAGGATTGTTGCGGACCAGGATATAAATACCCTGGCTCGCCACAAGAAAAAATAATGAAACGAATTGAATGAAGGGAACAAAGAACTCAAATGCTGGAATAAAATAAACATGGCGTTTATTTTCTGTTGAGAAATGAAAGTCTTGGGTGTACACGTGTTCATTCAGCCGTTGACGACTACGCACGTGGAAGGAAAGGGAGAATAGAGAAACGCGAAGTGGCAAGCCGGCCTGTAGAAAGAGAGGTCTAAGCTCAGTAGAGAGTCGCGCACATGTCTGTGTTGATGGACCAAAACCGAAGGGGAGATAGAGTGAGAAAGTCAATCCAGGTTATTGAGATAGACAGCGTATAAAGTGTATGTACGGTCTGATAGTTTTTTGTCCCACATAGTTGCAAGTGGTGTGAAGTACACGTGTGCATGTCGAAAAGGCACGCTGTCGGTCTGTAGACCGCCCAGCTAGGAAGCTGGTCTGAAAAGGCTGGAAACAGCTTGTCTCTTGCTTTTATACTTGTTTCCGGTGGTCTTTTGCGCATGTGTGGATTTCCTTTGAAAGGGAAAGTGACGTTGTTCTTGTGTGCGTATGTGTGCGAGTATACACGTGAATGTGAGTGTATGTACGCGAACGTGAATATATGTACGTGTGTGGATGTTGTCACGTATGTTTGTGTGCGCGTATGTATATGACAAGTAATATAGCTTGAAATGTGAACATGTGTTTTTGTGTGAGACTAGAAAAGGCTCGCGCAGGATTATCAATACTTTCTTACCATGGTCGACCGTTTCTCCAGGTGGTCAGTAGTCATCAAAGATACCTCGGCTAAAACAGTAGCAAAGATTATCCTTCAAGAGTGGATTACCATATTTGCTGTGCCTCGCATCATCACCACCGACCGAGTTGCACAGTTCCAATCTTTACTCTTCCAGGAATTCACTCAACTACTCGGTGTAAAACACATCACGATGACGGCTTATCATCCTTGCACCAATGGCCTCGTGGAAAGATTCCACCAGACACTAAAGGCTTCCCTGATCACGAAACACCCCACCAGCAAGTGGATAGATGAGCTTCCTCTGATCGTTTTGTCAATCTGCAACTCACTTAAGACCTAGGTTGTACTCCAGCGGAAATAGTCTTCAGCCCGGCACTCTCACTACCCGGCCAATATTTTGAGGACACTATTTCCGATCTCACATCCACGAGTCCTTTCACTCAGGAACTATGCCATAAACTGGCCCAACTAAAGAACACACCACCCAGGCAACCGTTATCAACAGTCCACGTCCCACATCAGCTACAGGACTGTGAGTTCATTTTCATCCGAAATAATGCTTTAAAGAGCCCTCTGACACCAACATACCAGGGTCCCTTTAAAGTCTTGAAGCGCTCAGAGAAGTATCTCACCATCGACCAAGGAAATCGAACAGACATCATTTCCATCGACAAGTGAAGCAAGCCTTTCTGGAAAAATACCACCAGAGACAGAACTCTTCTCGACCCACCAGACGCCACGGCCATCCCACCAACCATGCCAGAAGTGTCCATCCCCCCAACTAGACACACCCGTCGAGGAAGAAAGATTACCTTCTCAAGCAAATACAAGACGTATATCTATTATTAATTGATAGGGAGAAGGCTTTGTCACAGTTTCAAAATCACCGCCTCCATTTTTTTTTCTTTCTTTCTTCGCCCCCACTGTTTCTCTTCACTTAAAGGATGTGATTGGCTAAATGCGAGCTAAAATGAACAATATCCGGGTATAGTGAATTCATTCACCTACCCTTTCTCTTTTAATCATCAACGTCGCTACGTGCGCTAGAATTTAAATATATCAACAATATGTCAACAAAATATATAGACAAAATTAATTTAAATGGAATCAACAAACTCACAATCTACTTTATGATTGCATAAATTTCGTTCAAGAATTAATTAGTCGTTTGTTTGTTTCATTGGGAGCGCCCTCACTACCATCACACTGGCCAAATGAATGCAGCTCATTTAGGCCAGGTCAGGCTAACTCGTCCCTGCCCCTGCGGGGCTGGGCACCAAAGTTCAAACAACGACACTATGTGAAGGCAACCCCACATATATGACCATTGCTCTTGTAGCAATCAAGGGAAACCCTTCATACCAATTGTCACTACCCAGCTCCCCTATTCCGCAGGGAGCTGATCCTCATTTCCCCAATCTCTCCACATTAAAAAACGGCCTTGTGCCTAATTTGCTCAGTGGGGAAGCAAATGAATACGGCTAATTTGGCCGGGGAGTAAGAGGAAGCTTCCAAAGCGACGACTGACGACAGTTACATCAACCAAATCCACCAGCGCTGAAGGATTCCAGCAGCAGTTAAAACAGCCCTCATCAGGGCTAAATAACCAGTGTTTATCAGGGCTAATAAGTTTTTTCACAAATGCGATTTACTACTGCTTGCTTCCTGAGACCCACCAGCAGTGAACTTCACTCCCAGTTTCCAGTGCTTCCAGCTCACTCCAGTGGCTACCTGCTTATTCTCGCAGCCTTCCAGCTCTCTCCAGTGTCTCCAGCTTCCTCCTGCAGCCTTCCTGCCACCTCACCTGCACCTTGCTCCTCCAGCCTGCAACCTCGCTCCTCTGGCCTGCAACCTCACTTGCACCTCACTCCTCCGGCCTGCAACCTCGTCTGCACCTCACTCCTCTGGCCTGCAACCTCACTCGCACCTTGTTCTTCTGGTCTGCAACCTAGCTCACACCTGGCTCCCTACCGACCGTCAATTCCTTAACACTGATTCTCCGTTCTCAGTGTCGTCCGTTCCTTAACACTGACCTCTGAGTTCTCAGTGTCCACCATCCATTCCGGATCGCCCTGACCTCCAGCTGATTGTTCCAGACCCTGCTAGGTCTAGAGGACCTGTTCCAGACCTCCAGACCTTAGCCCTCAGTGACGTGCAACCTTCCAGGCGACCAGCATCCAAATCATACAATTTTTTACTTCCTTCGCAAATAAAAGGCGAATCCTCGTCTTTAACCAAACAACCTGTGTTTGTCATTCTTCTTTGCCTTTTTGCTTGTTTACCTTTTGCCCATGTCTACCTTGTTAGTTGTTGGGTCGATTGTCTACGGACGACCGGCCTTGCAATAGATGCACGGCCACTGAGAGTAAGAAGACGCGTTAACTGAAAAATGTCTGCAAGCAATATAGGTAAGATTTGTCAGACTGTCAGTACTATATGAGAGCCATTTGAAAAAGAGCAATAAAACATTTTTAAAAAGAAAAAGGAATAAAGTTCGATTAATACTAAAATTAAACTTTATTCAATATAAAATATAAATATTACCTATTTTTTATTTTTAATTACATTTTCACCCCAAACAAGGCACATTGCCACTTTGTTGTAGGGGGCTACTATCAGGGACATAAGCATCAGAGGTACTGTGTAGAAAGTTGGGCTGCAAGATGTCAGTTCACGTTGCACTTGAACTTCTGCATGTCAGTACAATCGGGGAAGCAGGGACCCGGAAGGCAATTCCAAAGTCTAGCTGTTCTGGGGAAGAAACAACTGGAGTAAAAGGCTCTCTTGCATCTAGGGATCTCTACTGTGAAGGAGTGGGATTTAGCTGCTTATCGAGTTTGTCAGGGGTATTTACGTCGAGGGGGCACAAGTGCTTGCAGTTCGTCAGAGCATTCACCATTAAAATACTTGTAGAACCGGCAGAGGGATGCAACATTTCGTCGATGGGACAGAGACTGAAGTTTAGCTGACAGTTCAGGACCTATTAGATTGGCGACTCTCTTTTGAACCTTGGAGCAAGAGACTAGTGGCAGATGCACCAGCCCAAATATGTCAACAATACTCTATACATGAGCGAATGGTGGCCTTATAGAGGTATAAGATACTTTCAGGCGTTAATAGTTTTCTAGCACAGTAGAGAGAACCCACCTTCTTCGCAGCGGTCCTGGCAATGTTCTCAATGTAATTGTCCTAACTCATGTTTCCTGTGAACGTTAGGCCAAGGAGTTTAAAAGATGTACTTTCAGATAAAGCTATTGGCGGTAGGGAAGGTTTCTTGTAATTATTGAAGGAAACAAGTTTAGTCTTGGCAGCATTAAAGGTGACCATCCATTTTTGTCCCCATTCCACTATGGATCGGAGGTCTTCCTCTAGTGTTTCTGCCATTTCTTTAGATATGTGTTCATTTTTTTCCTCTCATGTCTGTTATAGAGTGTGGTGTCGTCAGCATACATATCTATCTCACAGACAATTTTGTCAGGGAGGCCATTTATGAATATTAGGAATAACAGAGGTCCAACCTGGATTTTCCTCTTATCTAAGAAGGATCTAATTATGTTATGTATTCTTCTAGTGATGCCGTATGATCTGATTTTCTTGAGAAGACCCTCATGCTATACCCTGTCAAAAGCCTTAGATATATCTAGAGCTACCGCTCTACCCTCCCCCGCTTTGTCCAGTGACTGGTATATACGTTCTGAGATTACAATTAGGATGACTGCTGTGGAACGGGCTTGCCTAAATCCATATTGTTGGTCAATCAGAAGTCTAGCATCTGTAAGGTGATGGACTAGAGCTTGGTTAATTATGGTCTCAAATATTTTGGTGAAAAGTGGGAGGAGGCTAATGGGGCGATAATTTACTGGGTCAGTTCTTTCGCCAGAATTCTTGAAAATTGGCACTACAGAAGCAGTTTTCCAGCAGGCAGGAAAGCAAGATTCATTAAGGCATTTGTTGTAAAGTTTGGCGAGAACTGGAGCTACTTCGGCAGCACACTTTTTTAATAGCAAAGCCAGGATGAGATCAGGTCCACATGCTTTTGCAGTGTCAAGATTTCTTATGATATCATGCATCTGAGAAGGGGTGATTTTCAGATCATCTAGTGTGGCATCTGTCTGTAAAGGAAAGTCAGGTAGGGGGTGGTTAGCAGAGTCCAGTGTGGAGTTGGAGGCAAACCGTCTGGCAAGCATGTTAGTCTTCTCAGTTGCTGAGCAAACAAACTCATGATTGTTGTATAGTGGGGGAATTGTTGATTGCCCATTATTTACTACACTGTTGTAGATTTTCCAGAAGTCTCGGGTTCCTAATTTCTGTGCTTTGATACGTTTTTGAGTGGTTTCAGTAAATTCTCTCTTAGCTGTCACTATTTCTTTCTTACAGTTATTTCTGGCTTCTATATACTTCTGTCTGTTTGAACTGGACTTATGTCAGTTAAATTTGTGGTACGCATGCTGCCTTTGCGCTATAGCAGGTGCACAAGTTGATGTGAACCATTGGGGAGAGTGGAGTTTGCTATAGAATTTGCATATGGGAACATGTACTTCAATTGCCGCTTTGAACCATTCAGTGGTCTCATTTGCACAATGTTCAGCAGGAAGTGAAAAGATATTTTGCCATGGAACGTCCCTGATGAGGTCCCTGATGGCTTCTCAGTCAGCCTTTTTATAATATCTCGTTGTTTTGAGCAGTGGCTCTTCAGTTTTGGCTCTAGAGTTTATGGCGATTTCAACCATTACCACTGCATGATCGGCGTTCCCAAGAGGGCTGTGGGCATTCGTTACACAGTCATCGGGAACTGTGGTCAGAAACAGATCTAGAAGTGATGCATGTTGTTCTTGTTGGTCTGGAAAGCAATATACAATTTAAAAAACTGAATTATGAATTTAGGGAACAAACAATTAAAGAAACATTAAACACAAATAATTTTTGGCCTTTGGAACAAGATCCCAGTGTAGTAACTGTTTTGATGCTACACTTTACCTTTTCTGCCCTCTGTCGATGGAGGAGAATTTTTTCATGACTGAGACAATTTTTATTTTTGTTCCTATCCAGAGAGCCCCTTATTGGGAAGCTGGATTTTGCCCACAAGACGTTAAATGTATGTTTAAATATTTAAATAGCTATTACTTTAAATACAGAAATTATATTTAAAGTTTTGGTTTTCTGTTCTTCTAGGTCCATTTTTCCCCCATGTTTTTCATCAAAATGTGTAGTTGTCTCACAGGCTATCATCAGTGATCGCTCACTGGCAGTAACCTGTGGTGTTCCCTGGAGACCAAGTGACAACAAGTCTCCCCAGATTTCCTCTTGACCACTTGTGCAGATGATTGCATGTTATCGCAACAGACGTTGTCATTAATTTCTCCTTGGCATCGGCCATTAGTGTTCCCTGTGGTTTGGGTGACAAAATGTCTTCCCAAAGTACCAGATTTGAACTGCATACTTCCAATAGAGATTTGCTTAATACTCTAAGATCTACAGCAGATGTGCTTACAGTTATATCTCATAGGATTAGCAAATCTCTCGACGGAGGCAACCTTTCTAGGGCAATTGCTCTTGACATATCTAAGGCCTTTGATAGGGTATGGCATAAAGGTTTACTTCATAAGATCTCTAGCTATGGTATAGCTGGAAATGTCTTCTCAATTATTAAATCATTCCTTTCTGATAGGTTCATAAGAGTAGTAGTTGAGGGGCAAAAATCAGAAGCCCACAGTATTAATGCCGGTGTCCCTCAGGGGTCCATCCTGGGCCCAACTCTTTTCCTGATCTACATTAATGATCTTCAAATCACATCCTTACATCATTTGTAGACATTTATGCTGATGACACTAACATTTATGGTAGCACATCTAAGACAGTAAACGACCAAGTTCTCTCCAATTCTCTCTCCTCTGATCTTGAGCATGTAGTACAATGGGGAAAGGAGTTGCTGGTTACTTTTAATGCATCTAAAACCAAGCTTCTCTCTTTACATCATCAACATTCTGATCCACATCTGGCATCAATTGAAATGAATGGCTCTCGTCTTCAGGAGGCCTCAAGTTTTGACAAGCTTCTGGGCTTGACCATTACTCCTGATCTTAAATGGAACATGTACATCAAATCTGTTGCCAAGGCCGCTGGAAAAATGGTGGAATCTTTCTATCGATCCAGTAGATATCTCACTGCTGATGCAATTCTCTATCTATATAAGAGCCAGGTACGTCCAAGGATGGAATACTGTTGCCACATCTGGGCAGGAGCTGCTAGAAAGGACTTGGCCTACCTTGATAGAGTTCAAAATAGACTTCGTAGCCTCGTAGGAGATGTCCTTTTCTCTTCCTTGCAACCTCTATCTCACAGAAGAGATGTTGCGAGTTTGTCTCTGATGTATCGTTATTTTCATGGAAAGTGTTCGACTGAGCTTCAATCTATGGTCCCCCCTCGCAAAACTTTCACAAGAAACACTCGTCTAGCTGTAAACACTATCAATAATTCCCCCCACTCTTTATCTGTGCCTAAACCTAAACGTAGATTCCATGAACAAAGCTTTTTTATTAGAACTGCACGCCTGTGGAATTGTCTTCCGTTTTCCTGCTTTCCGGCTGACTACAATATGGTTGTCTTCAAGTCTAACGTAAATAAGTTCTTGATGAACCGTTCCATATAAGTTATCAAATTTAACAAATTTTCATTACTAATGATTATTATATTGTCCAATTTCTACTGTACACTCTTTAACCCTTATCCTTGAGTGGCCTCTTGGCCTTGATAATGAGTTGATACCTATGAAAAAAAAAAAAGAAAAAGTCCAATGTGAACAAGTTCTAATTGAATCGTCCCCCTAAGTAATCCAAGTTTAAAAATTCCCACTGTTTACTATGCTAAAATCACAATGACTAATGTATACCTATTAACCCTTATCCTCGAGTGGCCTCTGGGCCTTGATAAGTGGTGACACCCTTGTAAAAAAAAAAAAAAAAAAAAAAAAAAAAAAACTCTACTATCTTGATCTTTCCATCCTCCCTGACCCTTCACAATTAGTTGGAGTTGCAGCCAGTTTTTTTATTATTATTATTATTACTATTATTATTATGATTATAATAAGGGTGCTTGTGCAGTGTATGCTTGTGTATTTTAAATATTATTTCCAAGTTAAATTAAATTTTGGGTTTGTATTACTATACACATAGATTCGAAAAAGTGGTCAAAAATCAAATATATACCAAATAAATGTTATCAAAGGCAAGATAAGTTACTCTTCTACATATCTGGAAAGGTTTTTAGTGCTTTTACTCACTTTAAAACGTTTAATCACTTCGAAAATCATACAATGTTTATCGATATATTTTATTTGTTATATATTTTTTTTTGCAACTTTTTCGAATCTATGTGTAAAACAGACCCATCATGTAAATTATTTACAATTAAAATGTTATAAAAATAAAAACTTGAAGTTGAAGAACGGTGCTAAAAATATTGAAAATTCACCGATCGTTAAAAAAAAAAAAAAAAAAAAAAAATGGCGTGAAAAATGCTAACTATATTTGGAAATACTCAGTGAAAAGTTTTCTTTATTATTATAATATATAACAAATAAACGGACTGAAAAATATTGTTTTTTTTGTTTTGTTTTTGTTTTTTTTCCAGTAAAAAAAAAATATATGAAATGAAATATTCGATTTTCTCCGATAGAAATTAAAGGTTCAAAAACTTACTTACTTTTTGTTAGATTAAAATTATCCCAATTCGCAATTATAATAATTATTATCCAAATGGAGAATTCTTTTTTCTCTTTAGAACATACATGGACAATCGGTAACACATATTGGTAGCCACGGATAATCGGTAGTTATATTTTTTTGCCTATTAGCATAACCACGTGGTTGAATACCGGAAGCTGTCTATACCTACAACTTTATTAGGAAGTGACGTTACGCTGTCATAGCCTCGGCCTTCTTGTTACTCACGTTTGACCTTTTTCGTGGCTACGAAAAAGGTCAAACGTGAGTTTAACAATGCTTTGACATCGTCCGAAATACCTAAGCTCGATTTGTTTACACATGCTAATGGTAAGGGGATTAGAACAACAGTCTAAAGAGCAGAGTATATTTTAATGTATTCAGTAATACAATTAAAATAAAAGAAAATAAAACAGTGCTCGTTGTAATGTAGATCTATAATAAGCTCGATAGGCATATATATCCTAGAGCTATTTTAATATTGAGTAAGATGATTGATAATTTATAATTAAAATTAAAAATCGGTTTCACAAGGAAGAACAAAGAAAATCAATATATTGTACGATCGTTTCGGAAACGATGTTTTTATTGAGATAGACAATAATTTTATCATTTAGTTTTTTTGAAACAAAGTCTCCTCATCAGCAAAAATATTGGGTGGGTTATTTTAAAGACACCAAAAATAAAACTAGCATTTTTTTAAGGCAGATGTATCTGGAAAATATTTAAAATATAAAGGAAAATAGTTAATTTTTGGATGTTGATAAACAAAGTAAGATAAAATGAAAATAATAATAAAAATTAAAATAAAATAAAATCTGGTGGAAAGGTAAGGTGGGATAATTTAAATTTTGTTAACTATTACATATGTGTGCTGATCATAGCTCGTATGGTCTAGGGATTTATCAGCACCCACATGTAATAAAATTAAAACAAAAGAAAAAGATTTAACGAAAAAAGAAATTTATTAAAAAAATAAATTAACAAGAAAAAAAAGAAAAGATTATTATTTTTGAAGGGCGACAACTCGCTAATAAATGGTCTCCCTTAGATCATAAAGAAAGTATTTCTTTATGTATTGGGTTTTGAAATGGTTTGCTCTATACGGAAATGTGCTTTTCGGTCAACAAACTCAAAGAATAAATAAAAACTTTACCAGAATCCAGACAGCAGTTCTTCCTTCAGTGAGATTTTTGTTTTTACGGCCCTTATGAGTAAGCCGGAATTCGGACGTTGGTTGCCTATGTGTACACCCCAAAAATATGTCACGAACTGACTTTACCCACCAATAGCGTTTCTTTTATATGAGTTTTTTAAGAATTTCCTGGAACCTTCTAGAGACTCCAAAAAAAGAACAAAAAGGCGTTCTACGCCTTTTTATATTTATAGATGCCGATTATTATTTATTTTTATGAATAACGACATTCTAGAAACGTCTTTATGTTTTAATTAATATATCAATAAACATATTTATATTATAAGAAATATTTATATATTTCTTAATCCAATCATAGGAGAAAATATGTTCTCCTATGACATAACAAAATAGTTTTTATTAACAAAATAGTTTTTTTTATTAATATAAATACAAATAAAATTAATATTTAGTAGCAGCACCTTTTGCCTTGATAACAGCATCAATTTGCCGAGGCATGGAATCAACAAGCTTCTCGCAATCTTGTGTAGACACTGAATCCCACGTGTTCTGGATTGCAATCTTCATGTCTGCAAGGATAGTAGGTTTTTCTTTACGGAGTTTCCTCTTCATCTGGTCTCTTCATCTTTGCAAAGCTTCCTCTGGCTTTAATAACGTTCAAATCTGGCGAGTTTGCCGGCCATTCAAGAACATGGATCGATCGTTCTCGGAGTCAGGAATACGTGGTCTTGGCAGAATGTTCTGGTGCCAAGTCATGTTGAAAAATGATGTCTGTAGCCTCCCTTTCAAACTGGTTATCCAACACTGGCAGTAAATTAGCTTCCAGGATATCTTGGTACACTTTTGCATTTACAGTTCCTTTGATGAAGCATAAATTACCAACACCTTTAGCACTCATACAGCCCCAAACCATGCAAGACTATGGGAACTTCACAAACTTCTTAACGCATTCTTGGTTATACCATTCCATGGTTCTTCACCAAACATTGGTCGCCGAAGGAGATACAAAATCGAGACTCCTCTAAAAAGATCACACACCACCATTCGTCTGCAGTCCGGGTTTGATGAGCAGTTGCCCATCACGGCCTCAATTTCTGCTTCTTGTTAAGGAGCAGTTTGGTGGCAGCTATAATATTTCGATATCCCAGTTGCCAGAGGATTCAGTAGGTAGTGTTTCTCGAAACATTGGTACCAGAAGCCTGTTTCCATGCATTTTTTGCGATTGCTGTTGGAAACAGCCTCAGCACCTTTCTGGAGCACTTTGATCACAACCGATCTTGAACATCCGATCTTGATTGCGATTTCCATGTTCATCTTTCCTTCTGCCCGCAAATCAAAGATACGCTGCTTCTCAGGCAAAGATATGTTTTTAGAGCGACCCATACTTATACAGTATTATTAAATCGCTTTCAAAATCTTTTTAAACAATATTTGCAAAATTTTTTTAGTTTAAGACAAAATGTTCTATTAAATTGAAACTTGACTTTTCTAATGTGAAAATAAAGTTCACATTGCACCTCCTCCTCAAATGATTTAAAAAAAGTTGCAATTGTTATTTAAATATGCTTATATTTAAATAACAATTGCAACTATTTTTTATCTCGCCTTGTACAATTTACAAGCCAAAAATTATCCCAAACGGAATGAATGTTCTATTATTTTGACCAGCACGAGTATATATAAAGATAGTTAATTGTTCTCTAGCTCCAATTATTTTCAATCCATAATAACGGTTGCTCAAATTCACTAAGTATGGGATACCATACTTGATATTGTCGTTCAATGTTTTGAAATTATTTAAAAAATAAACCTTTCAAATATAAGATATCTATATTTTCATATTCTTTAAACTAATTTGTTGTTTGTAACTACTGAAAAAAAATCAATTGTTTTGCTTTGCGCTTGAAAATATTAATTTAAAAATGATTACTGAAAAATAATTTTTTTTCTTTTTTTTTTTCTTACAGGTCATTGTGGTTAAGACATTGTCAAAAGGAGCAGTGTGATTCTATCATGCCATTGAAAAAAATTAATTTCTTAGCGAATAAGGAGTTTTCATATGATTTGCTTACACCTCAGATGATGGCCTCTTTCATTAGTCCAGAAGGAATGAGTGAAATGGCCTGTCATAAAAGCCAAATGGCTCTCTCAAGCAAGTATTTCAATATGAAATTTGGAAGTTTTACAGCAATGTCTGTTAAGCAGATAAGTGCACATGAAGAAGAAAAAAGTAAATCAATTAATAAGCAAGATGAAAGATCCATTCGATTGCCAGCCAACACACCAACTGGATTATCGCAAGGAAACAAAGATTTAACAATGTGTGAAGAACAGGAAGTCAAATCTATTGGTTATTTAGAAGCAGATTTTGAAGAAAGTAGAAAACAGCCAAACAGTTTTTGTTGTGAAGTAATTAATCAAAAAACTAGGAAAGAAAATAAAAAGCTAAATGACTTTGATACAATATCAACTGAAGTTCCTGCTTATCCTTTTAAAGAACCTTTACCTTATCCACTTAACACACTAGCTATTTCTCAGATGAATAGAAAAAAAGTTAATTGGCGTGAAGTGATCAAATCTAACTCAGTGGAAACCCAAATGCATGATATTTTAGATCGATTATTTAAAATTGAGCAACTGCAACAGGAAACAGAAGAAAATGAAACAAGAAAGGTAATAACAAGACAGGTAACACATGTAAAACCACGCCCAATGAATTCACGACAAGTGACTAGTGTCATCTTAAAACATACTGGTTGTGAAAAGCGTCGTACACAAAATTGCCTTAAGTTTATGCGTGAAAACAATTGTCCTAATAAAAAAAATGTTCTACCATCTACACTGTGTCACTTTTGCTATCGATCTCTACTTGACTGCAGAGGGGCCAGGTGGACCTATCAACATGAACCATGGAATTTATTTGGACAGAAGAGTCAATATGGTTATAATTATGATCAACAATCACGTTTACCTGTAGGAAAAGAACTGACCAACAAAACATTGGTAACACCAATACGACCACAATCATGTAATACACACAGACAATCTATCACTAAACCCAAAGACTGCAGACCAAAGTCTAGTTCAGTATAAAGTTCCATTTTAAACTGTCCTCAAGAGGTGGCATGGCAGAAACAACCCAAAGAATTGTCTAAGGTTAAGTATCTGTAATTTCAAGGCCCAAAACAATTTCAACACCATCTATCACTAAATCCAAAAACAGTTGTAACAGCTTGTTTCCAGACACTGTTACTTGGAATGGAACTTAGAAACGAAGTCAGCAAGCCAAGATGCCCTTGTAACTTAATTTGTAGTGAAAAAAAGCAGTCTAATGATTTATTAGTTGATGCATGTGCACCATTTTATTGAAATATTTTAGTATTTTTTTAACATTTTATACATCATACATATGAATGATCGAACATGACATTTTCCGTCTACTCTCGCAAGCCCACCAGTTAAGTAACCCATAGCTGGGGACTGGTTCATGAGAATCAGGGCATATCCACATGCCGGTAGGCTTGCATGCCGCATGTCTGGGGCACACACACACACACACACACGTATATCTATACGTGTGTGTGTGTGTGTGGCCTGGCCTAGCCTGACCCCAGACATATATCTATAAAAGTGAACGTGTCTGTGTATCTGTCTGTCTGTGTGTCTATGTGTCTGTGCGTGTACATTTCGCTACGTAATAATTCTGTCAATTTTAAGCCTACACACTCGAAATTTGATATACAGGGTACTGAGATTTGGGAAAATCGATCGGTTTTGGCAATTAAGGGGTCAACGATTTGACCTTTGAGAACTCTACCAAACTCCTCCGACAATTTTGGGTCTAAACACTTGACATTTTAGATATAGGTTCCTCTAACTTAATAACTTGATTTGAGCCCAAAACAATAAAATTTAAGGGGTCATAATAGGGGTCAAAGTTAAAAAAATTGACCGCTTTCTTTTTTTCTTTTTTTTTTTCTCAACATACACCTCCAAATACCCGGGCAACGCCGGGCACCCATGCTAGTATATATATAAAAGTGAACGTGTCAGGGTTTGTGTCTGTGTGTGTACATTTCCCTACGCAATAACTTTGTCAATTTTAAGTCTACAGATTCGAAATTTGATATACAGCGTACTGAGATTTGGAAAAATTTTTGTGATCCGTTTTCGGACAGAAATTTAGTTGTAAAGGGGTCAAAGTTCAACGATTTGACTTTTGAGAACTCTACCAAACTCCTCCGACAATTTTGGGTCTAAACACTTGAAATTTTTGATATAGGTTCCTTTTACATGGATATAACTTAGTAACTTGATTTGAGCCCAAAACAATAAATTTTAAGGGGTCAAAATTTTAAAACATTGACCTTTTTTTTGTGTATTTCTTTTCTTTTTTTTTTTAGCTCAGCATACACCTCCAAACACCCGGGCTACGCCGGACACCCATATTAGTACGTATATATTTTTGTTTAATCTATAAAAGTGAACGTGTCTATCTGTCTGTGTACATTTTCCAACACAATAACTGTCAATTTTCAGTCTACAGACTCGAAATTTGATATACCGGTTACTGAGATTTGGAAAAATCTTTGTGATCCGTTTTCGGACAGAAATTTGGGTTCAACGATTTGACCTTTTAGAACTCTACCAAACTCCTCCGACAATTTGGGGCTTAAAGACTTGAAATTTTAGATATAGGTTCTTTGGACATGGATCTAACTTAATAACTTGATTTGAGCCCAAAACAATAAATTATAAGGGGTCATAATAGGGGTCAAAGTTAAAAAAATTGACCGCTTTTTTTTTTTCTTTTTTTTTTTTTTTTTGCTCAACTTACACCTCCAAACACTCGGGCAACGCTGGACTGAAATGCTAGTATATCTATAAAAGTGAACGTGTCTGTGTGTCTTTCTGTGTGTCTGTCTGTGCCTACGCAATTTTAAGTCTACAGACTTGGAATTTAATATCCAGGGTACTGAGATTTGGAAAAATATTTGTGATCCGTTTTCTGCCAGAAATTTGGTTGTTAAGGCGTCAAAGTTCAACGATTTGACTTTTGAGAACTATACCAAACCCCTTCGCCAATTTTTGGTTTAAACACTTGACATTTTAGATATAGGTTCCTTGGACATAGATCTAACTTAATAACTTGATTGGAGCCCAAAACAATAAATTTTAAGGTGTCATAATGGGGGTCAAAGTTAAAAAAAGAAATTGACCTCTGCAGTCTGTACCATGTTACAATTTCTGGTCTAAACACTTGAAATTTTACATAAAGGGTATTCAGAGATAGAGCATTGGTTTGGGTCAAAAATTTTTAGGTACCAATATATAAATGTATGTTTACATGTCTGCCTAATACTTTCGACAGATACAAGATCAGTATCGTTTTAAAGTTCGACCTTCCGTGTATCGAAAAATTGGCTAAAAACATTAATATTTTCACCTTCAACTGGCTACTTTTCTACAGGGGGGGGTGCTTTTTTCTCCAATATTTTGGAAAGTTATCATCTCCTTTCGATTGTCTAGCCTAAATTCATAATTCAGTTCAGGTTTGGCGGTGGTTGTAACCGCAAAAATGTTAGTTTTTTTTACCCTCCTTCGCAGTACGGGTTTGCGCCTACTACCACTTTTTTTTTTTTTTGCTTTTTTTTTTTGCTTTTTTGCTCAACAGACACATACAAACACCCGGGCAACGCTGGGCTGAAATCCTAGTATATATATATATATATATATATATATATATATATATATATATGTGTGTGTGCACACACACACTAGTATATATATGCACACACACTTTCAATTATCTATATATCTATAAAAGTGAAAATGTCTGTCTGTGTGTGTCAGTGTATCCCTGTGTGTCCCTATGCAATAACACTGTCAATTTTTAGTCTACAGACTCGAAATTTGATATACAGGGTACTGAGATTTGGGAAAACCTTTGTAATCCGTTTTCAGCCAGAAATTTGGCTGTTAAAAGATCAAAGTTCAACGATTTGACTTTTGAAAACTCTACCAAACTCCTCCGCCAATTTTTGGTATAAACACTTGAAATTTTAGATATAGGTTTCTTTTACATGGATCTAACTTAGTAACTTGATTTGAGTCCAAAACAATAAATTTTATCTCGCAGCTGATCCAGGACTTATTACACTGGGGAACAAATGTCCTAACGCTAGGGCGTCCAATTCCAACAAGAAAAATAATTAATTACTAAAAATTACTTAGCGGCCTTGCTAGCCGAGCTCTTCAATGCGATGGTCAAAGCATTAATTCCTCACAAGAAACTCTATTATTGATTAACATCTCCAAGTGCAGTAACCTGCGCATAACTTAGAAATCCATAAATCGCCTTTCGCGCCAAATTGGGTGCACTTAATTTAGTTATCACTTCACTCATATCCCACTCCAAGAAATTTGGGTCAGCTTCTTTCTCCCAATCTTCCTCAACTATCTCCCGGGGTGGTTTTCCTGGCATTAATAACTAATTCCAAGTAATCCCCGTTAAAATTGCGGCCTCTTAACACATATTTTGTAAATAAGAAATCCTTCCCGACCGAGGCAAAATTTTAATTCTTCCTAAAGGTCCATTTAATATCGGAAACTAACGCCTTTAATTATCCTCGACTGAACTCCCACTAAATCTGTTCAGTTTGATAACAAATCCTTCCAGACTGGAGTAGCAGAAAAAAGATTTTCAAAAACCAATTTTCAAAGTTTTAAATTCTTAACAACAGCAGCCAATATCAGTCCCTAAAACACAGATAATTCAACTAAAACGTTTCGTCAATGTTCACGAACTGTTTTATTTTTTAATAAAACACTTAAGTTAACGAATCTTTTTTATTAAGTTCTGATCACGCGGTGTTCTCACCTATAAAAATTATAAAATATTAACCACGCCCCCTATAAAAATCATAAAATATTAACCACGCCCCTTCTCTCTCTTTCCCTTGGGTAGAGGAAAGAGAGAGAAGAAGAAAAATTAAAAGGAAGAGGAGAAAAAAAAACAATAATTCCCCATACTCCTCCCCTTCCAATGTGCGCGAGGGGATGGCGGCCGCCAGGGGATGAATGTCAAGTGCGAGCGCCACCCGCCTCCACTCTCACTGATACCAACCAAGTCAGCAGAGGTGACTCCATGCAGGCCCCACTCTCCCCTCCACACAGCGGAGGCCAGCTGACTCACCCTCGTCCTCTCCCACACCACCATGCTGAAAGGATCATGAACACATTTTTTTTCTTTAAGAACGTTAGAATTATATATATTTTAAGAAGAATTATATATATTTCTAAGAAGAATTATATATATTTTAAGAAGAATTATATATATTTCTAAGAAGAATCTTAGAATTATATATATTTTAAAATCAAAAAACCCTTTTGTTTTCACTGCACTTTCTCTCTACAGAATTAATTTATGCTATTCGCCGTCGACTAAAAAAAACAACCTGTACAATTTTTCGAGGGGTGCTCAGCTAGAATATCTCTGTATCATTATCATTATTCTCTCTACTGTCTTTTTTCTTTCTTCTTTTCTACTTTTAACGGACTATTGCCGGATCAGCAAATCGTCTTCCCTCATTCGGACGAGCTTTAGTTATCGCCATCAAACGGGCTTTCCTGCCCATGTTATCCAAGAGAAAATTTGGTTCAGACGCCTTGCGACTGGTGTCCGTCGTTCACCCAGCTCTGGTCAAAGGGACTGTCATCAGCGCAATGGTTAGTGTGGGTGGCCCAAAACTAACTCTCGCCCCCTGGTTTTGTAACCAGTCATTGTCCAGTGTTAATTCTTTTCATAAATTCTTCGCGACAAGCACCTTCATTCGTCCACTTCGGTCACCGAGTTTGAAGGGTATATTGGTCATCCCCTCGAGTTTAAGGTCCGTACCGTCCGTCTGAGTCAACTCCACATCCACGGGCTGCAAAGGTCCCCTATCACGCAGCCTTTCATAAGCATCCACCCCATCAATGATACAGCTGCTCCTGTGTCGACCATAGCTGTCAACATTTCATCTCCCACCTCCACAGGACAGGTCAAACCCCCTGTTTTCGTCAGAAGTTGACACACCTTAGGTGGCGTCTTTTTTCTTCTTAACCAGCCCTGCATGGGTGCTGGCAATAACCATTCTTCACCCATCGATGCCCTGTCCGTCTGGAATTTAGTGACCTCCCTGGGTGGCGTCCTCTCCGCTGCCCTGAAAACCTCTTTCTTCTTTGAGAACATTCCGCCCACAAGTGCAGTCTCGAACCATATGACCAGCCCGTCCACACGTCCAAAAACATGAGGGCCTTGACATGCACGGGGTCGCCGACGCCCTCATATCCTGGGCGACCCACTGGCGTTTCCCAAAACTGGCGTTAAGACACGAGCAACTTGCTCACCCATCTTTTGAGACGGAGCCTCCCATCTTGATCTACCCTCAGGTCGAGGTCGTTGCTCAGGCAATTCCTAAGCGACGGTCACCCGCGTTGGCACACCATTTAGACTCATGTCAATTACATTTGCGGCTGGCCTTTTGGCCAAGATCAAAGTGTAGTATCTGTTCTTCAGATGCTGCAAGCTATGACTAGCAAAGACCAGATGTGGGGGCAACCCCACATGCCTGACCATTAACCAGCTCCCATTTCCCACCTCTCGGGAACTGGTCCCCTTTTTCCCTTCCCCCTCCCTTCACTCCTCATATTAAAAATCGGCCTTGTGCCTAATTTGCTCGGTGGGGGAGCAAATAAATACCATCTGTTCTTCAGATGCTTGTTCTCTTTCGGTGGAGGATCAGTCCTTCACGACTGAGACAATTTTTTATTTTTGTACCTTTTCTCCACGTTAAAAAACGACCCTGGTGTCTAACTTTGTCCCGTGGGGAGGCATAGTAAATAGGTACATTTGCGGCAGTATGGCTGCAGGTCCCACGGGTTATCTCCCCATCGGCTCAGACAATTCGCAGCCTAAAACACACTAATCCCAATCTCCCAGGCACTGGTTTATAGTGACCATAGCGAATATCCCACTCCATGAAATTTGGGTCAGCTTCTTTCTCCCAATCTTTCTCGACTATCTCCTGGGGTGGTTTAACCTCTCTGGCCTGCTTTGACCTCGGTGTTTTCATAGGGTTTAACTTGCTAATATTACGGTGTTTTCATAGGTGTTTTCATAGGGTTTAACTTGCTAATATTACTACTACTAGCGAGGGGTACCCGGCGTTGCCCGCGTGTTTGTAGGTGTGTGAAAAAAAAACGGAGTCTTGACGCGCATAGTAAAATGTGAAAAAAAAACAGGTGCCTGTTTTTTACAAGTTAAAAAAAATGAAGCCTCGACGCGCAGTTGGTTTTTGACGGGACGGCGATAGCTATTCAGCAGTTAGCATTTTGTGCGGGACAGTTTTTAATGAGGTCAATAAATCGGTTTGTTTGTTTTTAAAAACCCGTTCCCTGTTTATTAGGGGGAGCGTCTCGTCTCGAAATGAAAGCTACCGTCTGATATGACGAAGTCGACATTGACTACTTAGTTCTCTAGAGACCACTGGCTTTCGGCCAGTAGGTATTTATTTGCTCCCTCACTGAGCAAATTAGGCACAAGGCCAATTTTTAATGTGAGGAGTGAAGGGAGGGGGAAGGAAAAAAGGGGACCAGCTCCCGAGAGGTGGTAAATGGGAGCTGGTTAAAGGTCAGGCATGTGGGGTTGCCCCCATATCTGGTCTTTGCTTGCAGTATCTGTCGGAACAGATACTACACTTTGATCTTGTCGCCTGGGCACGCGGGCCAGTCTGGTTTTTGGCCAGTTAGATTTATTTGCTTCCCCACTGAGCAAATTAGGCACAAGGCCGTTTTTTAATGTGGAGATGGAGGGAGGGAAAGGGGGGTCCAGCTCCCGAGAGGTGGGAAATGGCAGCTGGATAGTAACTGTGGTCTGTAGGGTAATCCCTACATTGACCAAGTTCAGATACGTGGGATTACCCCCACTAGTCATAGCTAGTCTTTGCTTGCAGTATCTGTCGGAACAGATGGTATTTATTTGCTCCCCCACTGAGCAAATTAGGCACAAGGCCGTTTTTAATGTGAGGTAAAAACCAGCTCCCCTAAAAGTAGGCAAAAAGGGGGCACTCTGGTTACCAAAAATAATAATTGTCCCAGTATAGAGGGTTTCCCCTCCATTGACTGGTACAAATTATCTTAAGTGCACCATCTGCCGGAACAGATGGTATTTATTTGCTCCCCCACTGAGCAAATTAGGCACAAGGCCGTTTTTAATGTGAGGTAAAAACCAGCTCCCCAAAAAGGGGGCACTCTGGTTACCAAAAATAATAATTGTCCCAGTATAGAGGGTTTCCCCTCCATTGACTGGTACAAATTATCTTAAGTGTAGTATCTGTCGGAACAGATACTACACTTTGATCTTGTCACCTGGGTTTATTTATTTGCTTCCCCACTGAGCAAATTAGGCACAAGGCCGTTTTTTTATGTGGAGATGGAGGGTTGGGGGAGGGAAAGGGGGATCCTGCTCCCGAGAGGTGGGAAATGGGAGCTGGATGGTAACTGTGGTCGTAGGGTGATCCCTACCTTGACCAAGTTCAGATATGTGGGGTTGCCCCCACATCTGGTCTTTGCTTGCAGTATGTCGGAACAGATACTACACTTTGATCTGGTCGCAGCTCCCGAGAGGTGGGAAATGGGGAGCTGGATAGTAACTGTGGTCTGTAGGGTATTGACCAAGTTCAGATATGTGGGGTTACCCCCACATATGGTCTTTGCTAGTCATAGCTAGTCTTTGCTTGCAGCATCTGCCGGAACAGATACTACACTTTGATCTTGTCGCCCGGGCCCCCGGGCAGTGAGGATTTATTTGCTTCCCCACTGAGCAAATTAGGCACAAGGCCGTTTTTTAATGTGGAGAGAGAGGGAGGAGGGAGGGAAAGGGGGATCACACTCCCGAGAGGTGGGAAATGGGAGCCGGGTAGTAACTGTGGTCTGTAGGGTGATCCTTACATTGACCAAGTTCAGATATGTGGGGTTACCCCCACATATGGTACCAGCTCCCGAGAGGTGGTCTAGTCATAGCTAGTCTTTGGTTGCAGCATCTGCCGGAACAGATACTACACTTTGATCTTGTCGCCCGGACCCCCGAGGGGGTTTTGGGCAGTGATATTTATTTGCTTCCCCACTGAGCAAATTAGGCACAAGGCCGTTTTTTAATGTGGAGATGGAGGGAAGGGGGGAGGGAAAGGGGGTACCAGCTCCCGAGAGGTGGGAAATGGGAGCTGGATTAGAAACTGTTGGTATGAAGGGTTGCCCCTTCAGTGACCAAGTTCAGATATGTGGGGTTGGCAGTCGGACACCCAAGGGGGTTGTTGGGCAGTGATATTTATTCGCTTCCCCACTGAGCAAATTAGGCACAAGGCCGTTTTTTAATGTGGAGATGGGGGGAGGGAAAGGTTGTACCAGCTCCCGAGAGGTGGGAAATGTGAGCTGGATTAGAAACTGTTGGTATGAAGGGTTGCCCCTTCAGTGACCAAGTTACCCCCACATATGGTCTTTGCTAGTCATAGCTGGTCTGTGATATTTATTTACTTTCCCACTGAGCAAATTAGGCACAAGGCCGTTTTTTAATGTAGAGATGGAGGGAAGGGGGGAGGGAAAGGGGGTACCAGCTCCCAGAGAGGTGGGAAATGGAAGCTGGATTAGAAACTGTTGGTATGAAGTTTCCCCTTCAGTGAACAAGGTTAGATATGCGGGGTTAACCCCACAGCTGGTCCCTGCCAGTCACAGCCCTGCAGCATCCGTCGGAACAGATATCACACCTCGATCTTGTCGCCCGGACCCCCGAGGGGGTTGTTCGGCAGTTGTATTTATTTGCTTCCCCACTGAGCAAATTAGGCACAAGGCCGTTTTTTAATGTGGAGAGAGAGGGAGGGGGGAGGGAAAGGGGGATCCTGCTCCCGAGAGGTGGGAAATGGGAGCTGGATAGTAACTGTGGTCGTAGGGTGATCCCTACCTTGACCAAATTCAGATATGTGGGGTTACCCCCACATATGGTCTTTGCTAGTCTTAGCTTTGCAGCATCTGTCGGAACAGATACTACACTTGGATCTTGTCGCCCGTTGTTGGGCAGTTGTATTTATTTGCTCCCCCACTGAGCAAATTAGGCACAAGGCCAATTTTTAATGTGAGGAGTGAAGGGAGGGGGAAGGGAAAAAGGGGACCAGCTCCCAAGAGGAGGGAAATGGGAGCTGATTAAAGGTCAAGCATGTGGGGTTGCCGCCACATCTGGTCTTTGCTAGTCATAGCTAGTCCTAGCTTGCAGTATCATCCGGAACAGATACTACACTTTGATCTTGTCGCCTGGACCCCCGAGGGGGTTGTTGGCCAGTGGGTATTTATTTGCTCCCCCACCGAGCAAATTAGGCACAAGGCCGTTTTTTAATGTGCTCCCGAGAGGTGGGAAATGTGAGCTGGATAGTAACTGTGGTCGTAGGGTGATCCCTACCTTGATCAAGTTAAAATATGTGGGGTTACCCCCACATATGGTCTTTGCTAGTCTTTGCTTGCTAGTCTTTGAGTTGAGTTCCGACAGATACTACACTTTGATCTTGTCGCGGGGGGCAGTTGTATTTATTTGCTTCCCCACTGAGCAAATTAGGCACAAGGCCGTTTTTTAATGTGGAGATGGAGGGAGGGGTAAGGGAAAGGGGGATCCTGCTCCCGAGAGGTGGGAAATGGGAGCTGGATAGTAACTGTTGTCGTAGGGTGATCCCTACCTTGACCAAGTTCAGATATGTGGGGTTATCCCCACATATGGTCTTTGCTAGTCATAGCTGGTCTTTGCTTGCAGTATCTGTCGGAACAGATACTGCACTTTGATCTTGTCGCCCCTGGCCACAGAGGGCCGGGTGGGCAGTTGTATTTATTTGCTTCCCCACTGAGCAAATTAGGCACAAGGCCGTTTTTTAATGTGGAGAGAGAGGGAGGGGGGGGGAAAGGGGGATCCAGCTCCCGAGAGGTGGGAAATGGGAGCTGGGTAGTAACTGTGGTCGTAGGGTAATCCCTACCTTGACCAAGTTCAGATATGTGGGGTTACCCCCACATATCTGAACTTGGTCAAGGTAGGGATCTTTGCTAGTCATAGCTGGTCTTTGCTTGCAGCATCTGCCGGAACAGATGGTATTTATTTGCTCCCCCACTGAGCAAATTAGGCACAAGGCCGATTTTTAATGTGAGGAGTGAAGGGAGCTGGATAGTGATAATTGGGGAGCGGGATAGTGACAATTGGTATGAAGGGTTGCCCCTACATTGACCAAGGTCTTATCTGTGGGGTCGCCCCCACATAGTGTCTTTGCTTACAGTATCTGCCGGAACAGATACTACACTTTGAGATAATTAATCTTTTATTCATGTTAAAAAATACAGTCAAAATCAACGATGAACAAAAAACTTAGGCACATGGCCAACTCAAAAGAGGGGGTTTTTGGGGTTGTTGGTCATCCTTGTCACTCCAGAACTAAACAAAGTCAAAAGTTTCTCCCAGCTAGTATCTTGTTTCACCATAATACCGCATTCACCCTTTCATATTGGGGTCGTCCTAGCAACTCCCAAATTTTTTTTTTAAAACATTTTTTATTGACGTGTAAAAACAAAAATGATAACAATAAAATGGTACAATAATTCATTTTTGTCGAGGGCGGGGGAAGAAAAAACAAAAGGTGATTAGTAGGACCCTCCTAACCCCGTTTAGTTGATAGACTGCCCGTTCCACTAGGTTCTGCGGGTCAGTCTCTAGGTGGGGATGCCCTCTAGATGGGGATGAATGGAGAAAAGAAAATTTTTGTGGGTAAGGGATGGAGGTTAGTTTGTATTTCTTTTTCTCCAACATGGGTAAAATTTAGAGGAAGGGGTGAAAACAAAAATTGCAGGTAAGAGGGGATGGGGATCTTGAAGGCTTCCTAATCTGGGATGGAACACACACTCAGCTAGCTGAGAGACTACTTGTTTAATTTTACTTTACAGAACTGCGCGTTCCACACCTAGGCGGGGAACACGTATTCAAATTTGGCTCCTCTTGCCACATGTATCCATCTTCTGTCAAATGCCGCGCGATGCAACCTTCTTCTATCACATCTGATCTTCACCCGGAGTTGGTGTTTAAAGAACGCGATCAGATCTTGATCAGAAAAAGACAACACCCCTCGGCAACCTTGCAGACGCGACGTCCAAATCACCATTCTCGCCACGGCCAGGATCGTAACGTAGACCATTTGTCTTTCCTGGTCCCATGGCGGCCTCACGTTGTCCACAACATTGGATACAGTAATTGGGCGAGGATGCTCAGGATCGATGCGAGCAATCACTCCGCTGACATACGACCAGTACTGGCGGAGTTCGCGGCAATCGAAGAAAGCGTGATCCGTAGTTTCTACGGCCGTTGTCCTACAACGGGGGCAATCAGGCGACTCCAAAAACCCGGAACTGCATTGTATGTTGTTGAGTGGAAGTGCATTTCGGGCCAATCGCCAGGTCAGAGAGAACTCCGAATTGTTCAGATGACTCGAACCTGGCGCCCAGCTCCACGCGGAGCGGATCTCACTCTGCTGCCACCCCAAACGCGCGCATAGCGGGTCGTCGGCGGCCCCCTTCACTAGATCCCTGTGGAGTTCCCTACGGGTAGCAGTCACAAGGTCACTCTTTCATGTAGGCAGATTCTCCCCGCGGCCTGCGACGGCTCTCGATGGAAGCATCGAGAACGAGGTCGGGGAAGGCGGCAGTAACCACGGGGTGCCACGGTTGGTCATCCTGCATATAGTGGCTCAGGAAGGCCAGCCTCTCAGCATCTCGATGACACTTCAAGTCCGGCATTCCCAAGCCTCCCTCACACGGACGTTGAATACAGACCTGTCTGCTCACCCAGTGTCTTCCTCTGTCCCAAAAGAGCGAGGACAAGAGTTCGACAAGAGCTTTTAGGTGTTGTGCAGGCAAGGGAAGTACGGCCAGTCAGTAAAGGATGAGAGGAAAGACGTAAGCGGCGCAAGCATGAGCTTGGAGGAAAGTTTCCTAGGAAGCCACGAATTGACTGCAGCCTCCACCTTTGACCGTACCTCCAACCAATTCCTGTCAAGCTGGAGACCCGGTCCGAAGCACACGCCGAGGATCCGGACTGGGCCATCTGTCCAGCTGAAGGGCGCCGGGAGGTTTGCGTTGCCACTCCATGCGCCCAACCGCAGTCCTACCGACTTGCTGCGGTTTATCTTAGCCCCCGTGATTCTTTCGTACTGTGTGAGTGCCTCCGACACGACCTGAATGTCTCTGAAGCCCGACACGAAGACCGTGACATCATCAGCAAACGCGGATACCTTGGCAGCTGATGCCGCGCAGGGCCGAATTTGCCTCCCCATGTCTCAGCTTGCGGAGAAGAGGCTCCAAAGCCAGGACATAAAGCAGGGGCGACAGCGGACAACCCTGACGAACCGACCGAGAGATAACAAAGGGTTTCGAGCGCTTTCCGTTCACTTGCACGACAGCCATGGGCTGTCGATACATTATGGAGATCCACTTGCAAAAGTCCGGTTTAAAACCGGCGGCCTCTAAGACAGATGCCAGGAAACGATGGTCGACCCTATCGAAAGCTTTGGACTGATCTAAGTTGATCAGCGTGGCTTCCGTGTCGTCATCTATTCCCCCCTCTAGGATCGTGCGGATAAGTTGTTCTGAATCGATCTCCCCTTCACAGCGTAGTTCTGTTCCAGTTCAACCAACTCGTCGATAACAACCTGCAGCCGATTCGACAGGACCTTGGCCAAAATCTTCAACTCTGTGTTTAGCAGAGTTATGGGCCTGTAGTCGTCTAATTTTTCCCCTCCATGCCCGTCACGTTTCTTCAGCAATGTGATCACTTCCTTGGTCACCTGCCCTGGGATGGATCCCTGAGCAAACCAATGGTTGAACATATCCGTCAGAAGAGGCAGAAACATGGGCGACAGCCTCAAGTACAGTTGTATGGCAGACCATCAAGTCCTGGCGATCTGTCACAGCTGACCTGCTTCAGCGCAGTAAAGACCTCCCGCTCCATCACCCGGCCCTCGCAACTAGACGCCTCGAGGCGGGGAGAGTCGGCCAAATAGTCGCTAAACTCAAGGACCGGAAGATCGGGCTGCTGCGTAAAACGCTCCTCAAAATGTTCTCGAAACCCCTCGCAGATCTCCCGAGTCGATTCCAGGGTGCGTCCATTCGGATGTTTAATTTTTGCAATGTATTTGTCCGAGCCACGCCTAGAAACCTCACGGCGCACGTCTGCATCAGAATTGACTGCTTCGTTGCCTATCTTTCTAAGCCTAGCTCTAACTACTTGGCCTTCGTAACGCTCGCTAGTCTCGCGTAGAAGGTCCTGCTTAGCTAGTTCCTGACTAACCCTATCACCCTCCCCCGTAGCCTGGGCTAGTTTCTGCTCTAGCTTCTTCTTCGTCTTGGCCTTATCTAGTGCGAGGCGCTGGGCATACTTGACGGAGAAGCTTCTGATCTTGGCTTTGAGACCTAACCACCACTTACTCCCGGTAACCGCCCCCACTAGTGCCTTTTTAATCAATTCTCTTAACTGATCTTGGAAGTCTTGTATCTCCAGAAGGGAGGTGTTTAACTTCCAGTACCCCGCTAACTTAGGCCTATTTCCTAGCTTCAGCCGGGCCATAACTAATTTATGGTCCGTCTGGCCTAGTGAACGTGGGACAAGATAAGAAGTCTACTTCGCCTCTCCTAACTAACATCCTGTCCAAATAGGTATTTGGATAGGAGGAAACACTATTGGTCCACGTCCACATCTCCCGCCCTGGATGCTCGAACCGAAACCTGTCGACCAGACCGCATCTAGCCATCAGATCAGCCAGGCTGGACTCGCACCTCTCCGATCCTCTAGCTCCGCCTCCTACCTTATCTATGTCGGGGTCTAAGATGGAATTCCAATCCCCCATTAGCACTACCCGCTTCCGACAATCTACAAACGCGTCAAGCTGACTTAAGAATGAGACCCTCTCACGAGCGGTGAACGCAATCACCCGAAACACAGAATCTTTTACGGCAACATCGGCCACAACCAGCCTACCCACCGCATCTCGACCGTCGCCGACAGGGTACGTTTAACCAGCCCGGAAACTCCCTTCCCCCGCGGGCTGCCATATGCTGAGAAAACCTCAAAGTCTCGGGCCAGCACCTGACAGTCCACAGAGGAAACGAAATGCGTCTCCTGAATCGCAGCAACATCCACTCGCATTCAGACTAGCCAAATTCAAAGCTATGGTACCTACCTTAAGGTGTGTTACACTCAGCTCCGAAGTCAGCCGGGGAAAGGACACCGACGTTGTGTGCAATGCTCAAGGTGGTCAGGTTTTTCATGTCCTGACCTTCTCTCACAATGCCGCCGACATCCAAAGGGTAAGTCAATTTAAGGGCCCTATAGAGTGACGGATGGACCAACACTGGGATCCTTGCATTGTTTTGCGAGTTCCTCAAGGGAAAGGTCATTTTTCCTAATCAGTTCAATTCCCGGACCAGCCCCTTCAGCGGCTTCAAGCATTGTCCACACGTTGGTTTTGCAGGCCTCAGGAAGCCTGACGAAAGTTGTTAGTCGTGGGGCGTCCGGGAAATTAGAGGGGACATTAACGTCTTTCCCCCCTATCTGTTGGAAGTCCAGCAGAGGTTTTAAATTTTTTCTCTGCCGGTGTGGTAAGCCCATTGCCACAGACAAGGGGGTCTACAAAACAAAGTTCCTCTCTCGTTTCGAAGGCGAGAGTCCCTGTTGGAGTGAGTCCGTAAGTGGGAGAATCTGAAGGGTCTCTCCCCCTCCCGGGTTCATTCTTTTCTTTCTGGGATGGCGGCTCAATTTGCATTGGTGTGGGGACGAGTGTCTGTGTGGTGTCTGGTGTTGGTGTTGGTGCGGTGTCTGGTGTTGGTTTTCCGGCATATCCGAGATGATGTTGGAGAGCACTCTGTCTTCGATTGCCTCCCAAGCGCCTGGCACTGGTTTAATTTCTGCCCCCTCTATGGTATTGTCTGTACTTGGTCAAGTACAAGTCTCTTGAGGGGCCAGTTGCTTCTTTACAGCAGCCGACCCTCTTGTTGGTGTTGGATCTTTGGTGAGGTTGGACTGTTTTTGCTGTTCCTTGGCGGAAGGGTTGCTATTTTGAATGGCATTTCCCTTTCCGCTTTCCTTTGGGACCGACTCTCCCTGCTCTATACTTATTCCAGGAAATACTTCCCTTTTTGGGGAGTCGGCCTCCTGGGGAGCATTGTCCTCTTGTTCTTGGGAGCTTTTGCCCCTTTTGTTTTGGGGAGGTCTAGGCTGTATGCCCCCTCGTTTTCTTGATTTGCTCCCCTTTTGGGGCAGTAGCCCTCCTGGGGAGCACTGTCTCTCTTATCGTCCTTTGGGGCTACTGCCTCTTGATTTTTGTTGTCAGAGCGGGATGCCCTGTCCAACATTGCTTTTTCTCCCCTTTGTGGGGAGTCGCCCTCTTGGGGAGCTGCTGGTGAGTTTTCTCCCTTCTGGGGGGCGTCCTTCGGTTTAGTGAGATAATATAGAAGGGAGAAGAAATTAACGTTTTTACCAACCGTTTCGGTATTTTTCATCCAAACGAAAATTCTAGGCGAACATGCAAGCATTAATTAATTTCGGAGTAGTAAGTTTTTTTTATTTCGGAGTAGTAAGTCTCATCTTTATTAGTTGTTTTTGTATCTTTTTTATTGGTTCACATACGTGAACAAACTTCCTCTGGCCTTCGTCAGGTAATAACGGCGACGGATAAGGAACTTCGAATCTCCGTCATTCTCAACCATCATTGCCATCCGTAGTTGTTGTCGTCTCACCACATTTTTAACTAGGCACGCTTTGGGTGGAATCTGACAATGTTCATCTGGAACCATAGAGATTCAACGTCTTTATCAACGTCCCCGAAGGTTGGATTCTTTGATCTTACGAATCCACGTTAGTCGGGTCCCATACCGATTGGTATATATATTATTCCTTAATATTTTATTTTTTTTATTTTGGATTATTAGTCTCATCATTTTGGATCTTTGTATTGGTTCTCAACGTTTCGGCCAACTTCCTCTGGCCTTCGAACGATATCCGTCGTGGTTTTCTTTATCCGTGTTCTTTTCCGATTTCCATCATTATTGAGCCAGCATAAGCATTTCTGCAGCATGCTTTTCAGTATCGAACTGATCCATCAGCGTAAGATTGGGCGTCCTGCTCCGCTACGTTGTTAGCAGTTTTTCTTTCTTAGCATCTAACAAAGTTACACCTTCCACGACGCCCAGTGCCAGGCTGTGGAGCATCGCACGAAATCAGCGTCTCCAACGCTTCACTTTCGTCTAAATTTCAACGCTCCTCTCAACATCTGTCAACTCCGCATTGTCATTGGTTGGTCTGGGGGGGGTGGGGGTCCCGTTTTACCAATTGATTTTCGGGGGGGCGTTAGGCTTCCCGTTTTACCAATTGATTTTGCCAAAATAGCCTACTTTGCATAGCCTACTTTTTTTTGCATAGCCTACATTTTGCCAAAAACATTTGAACATAAAGAAATTGTATAATCACACATCACTAAATTTTGCCAAAAACATTTGAACATAAAGAAATTGTATAATCACACCTCACTAAATTACACCGATGTTTAGGTTAAGGTTAAAAAATCACACCGATGTTAAGGATACGTGCATAAAAATTTTTTTATCGCAACCAGAGCACAAAGAACCTTCTATTTTAAAAGTCTTCACATCGGATCGAACAAGGCAGGTAAAGAAGGCCTGGCTGTGTAGGGCTTTCCTCGGTAAATCGTTTCATACAAATTGACCCCCGTTTACCTGAAAAACCACTGCCTCAGACACAAAAACCGTACATTGCGGAGGACTGGAAGCGATTTGGCCATTATCGTTATATTTCGACTGTGGCGGTAATCTAAGAAATATTTTTGCAGAGGGGGCTGGTTGAGGTATCTCATGCGGCAATTTTTATCGCCCGAGTGTCGAGGAATCATCCAGCTGCGATAAAAAAAAAAAAAAAAAAAGCCACATTTCAACCCAAATTGCAGGAGAAATGCATTGTAAGTACCTCACTGAAGGAATATAGAATTAGATGGATGATGACAAAAATTCGTCCCCTGGGACGACATTTAATGATTGTAATGTTTGATTGGACGTCAATTATGTGATTTATTTTTGAAGGACTTCCGATTGAAGGTTAAAAAAAAGATAATAAATTACGGGTTCGAAACCATTATTATATTTTACTACAATTTTTATATTTTTAGAGTCCATTTAGTCTTCGATTTGCGATCCTAAAAACTATTTTTCTAAATATTTTGAAGACTGACTTTCTCTAATTTTCTCCCTGAGAGGATAATAAGGAATAAGGGGAAATCTCAAGTAAGAGATAATGAGGATAAAAATGAAGTTTGAATTTCCCAGTTTGTCTAATTTATTATTATTTTACAAAGCGTCAAAAATCGTATGCGAAATCAGAAATGAATTGTTCTGGAGCGGTCCCCATGGGTGCTTTAACATTGATAATTTATTCCTGATTCCGGATAAAAGAAAAATATTTTGATTTCGCTAAAATGTTTTCATCTTTGCAATCAATATTGTAAAGATCAAATCATTTTAGCGAAATCAAAATTTGGCAAAATAATTTAGCGAAATGAAAATTTGCAATGAAGCAACTTTCAAACTCCGCCACGAAAAAATACTAATTTTTGTAATCGTAAGCTTTTTTCGTGTCTTTCGGCTTGGGACCTAACTTTTCATTTCCACCAGACCGAAATAAGTTCATCGTTATCCAATTTATCGAAATTAGACGATCTTACTACTGTTTAAAGTTCAAAGGCCTATTTTAATCACAAATGCGATATTGCAAATATGGCGGCCGATGATAGATGTTAACAATTCAAATGAGATACATCAGAATAACGCATATAGTCTTACTAGAGTGCCCCGAGTCTACTTGAAAAACAAATCCGGCGCAGAGCTTGATGGCAAAGCGTAACGCTTTGCCATCCAGCTATTTACACCTGTAAAATGAATTCTTTTTGTCAGGATAGTTAACTATCAAGTTATAGTCTGGGACAGATAGTTAACTAGCAAGTTATAGTCTGGGACAATCTGGCGTAAATAAGCCACTATAATGAGATTTATTTTTTTAACTGCATTTTTAACTGCATTTTTAAGACTAAAACTTTAATTAAATAAATATTCATTTATTTAAAATAAAAATATTAAGATGTACTTCATTTTCATTATGTCATCGCAGCCGGAAAGGCGTCACCCCATATAATCTTTCATCGCAACAAAAACTAACCCAGAGCAGAATAAAATAGAAGAAGTCTTAAACGATAAATTGCATTTGTCCATTCATAATTTAAAGAATGATTTTGAGAATCTTACGATAGCTGCGTCCCAAGAAGATAAATTCTAGGCCAGTCTTTTGCAACCCAAACCTTACATTCTACGCCATCACTGCCATCCGTAGTTGTTGTCGTCTCAACACATTTTTGACCAATTAACCTCTGGAACGCTTGAAACCGCTATCTTCAGAACCGTACCATCTGGAACCGTAGAGATTCAACGGCCCCCGAAGGGCGATCAAGGTTCGATTCTTTGATCTTATAAATCTATTTTTATTGGTTCACAACGTTCTTCGACACGTTTATTTATTATCTTATCTTCCATAGTCGGGTCCGTACCGATTAGTATATTATATTGATTAATCCTTAATTTGAATTCATTTTTTTTAGATGAGCATTAATATTAATTTTATTTTATTTCGGACTATTACTCTCATCTTTATTTGTTATTTTTATTGGTTCACAAGGTTTCGGCCAACTTCTTTTGCCGTGGTAACCGCGACGGATAGAAACTTCGAACATTCTACGCCACCACTGCAATCCATAGTTGTTGTCGTCTCACCACATTTTTGACCAATTAACCTCTGGCACGCTTTGGGTGGGATCGAAACCGCTATCTTCAGAACCGTACCATCTGGAACCGTAGAGATTCAACGTCTCTACCAACTGCGCCACGGGCCCCGAAGGCGATCAAGGTTCGATTCTTTGATCTTATAAATCTATTTTTATTGGTTCACAACGTTCTTCGACAGGTAGTAACCGCGACATATATTTTAACTGCATTCTCAGCCATCACTGCCATCCGTAGTTGTTGTCGTCTCAACACATTTTTTACCAATTAACCTCTGGCCCGCTTTGGGTGGGATCGAAACCGCTATCTTCAGAATCGTACCATCTGGAACCGTAGAGATTCAACGTCTCTACCAACTGCGCCACGGGCCCCGAAGGGCGATCAAGGTTCGATTCTTTGATCTTATAAATCTATGTTTATTGGTTCACAACGTTCTTCGACAGATAGTAACCGCGACATATATTTTAACTGCATTCTCAGCCATCACTGCCATCCGTAGTTGTTGTCGTCTCAACACATTTTTTACCAATTAACCTCTGGAACGCTTTGGGTGGGATCGAAACCGCTATCTTCAGACAACGTTCATCTGGAACCGTAGAGATTCAACGTCTCTACCAACTGCGCCACGGGCCCCGAAGGGCGATCAATGTTGGATTCTTTGATCTTATAAATCCACGTTTATTTATTATCTTATCTTCCATAGTCGGGTCCGTACCGATTAGTATATATATTTATTATTCCTTAATTGGAATTGATTTTTTTTAGATGAGCATTAATATTAATTTTATTTTATTTCGGACTATTACTCTCATCTTTATTTGTTATTTTTATTGGTTCACAAGGTTTCGGCCAACTTCTTTTGCCTTTATCAGGTGGTAACCGCGACGGATAGAAACTTCGAACATTCTACGCCACCACTGCCATCCATAGTTGTTGTCGTCTCACCACATTTTTTACCAATTAACCTCTGGCACGCTTTGGGTGGGATCGAAACCGCTATCTTCAGAACCGTACCATCTGGAACCGTAGAGATTCAACGTCTCTACCAACTGCGCCACGGGCCCCGAAGGCGATCAAGGTTCGATTCTTTGATCTTATAAATCTATTTTTATTGGTTCACAACGTTCTTCGACAGGTAGTAACCGCGACATATATTTTAACTGCATTCTCAGCCATCACTGCCATCCGTAGTTGTTGTCGTCTCAACACATTTTTTACCAATTAACCTCTGGCCCGCTTTGGGTGGGATCGAAACCGCTATCTTCAGAATCGTACCATCTGGAACCGTAGAGATTCAACGTCTCTACCAACTGCGCCACGGGCCCCGAAGGGCGATCAAGGTTCGATTCTTTGATCTTATAAATCTATGTTTATTGGTTCACAACGTTCTTCGACAGATAGTAACCGCGACATATATTTTAACTGCATTCTCAGCCATCACTGCCATCCGTAGTTGTTGTCGTCTCAACACATTTTTTACCAATTAACCTCTGGAACGCTTTGGGTGGGATCGAAACCGCTATCTTCAGACAACGTTCATCTGGAACCGTAGAGATTCAACGTCTCTACCAACTGCGCCACGGGCCCCGAAGGGCGATCAATGTTGGATTCTTTGATCTTATAAATCCACGTTTATTTATTATCTTATCTTCCATAGTCGGGTCCGTACCGATTAGTATATATATTTATTATTCCTTAATTGGAATTGATTTTTTTTAGATGAGCATTAATATTAATTTTATTTTATTTCGGACTATTACTCTCATCTTTATTTGTTATTTTTATTGGTTCACAAGGTTTCGGCCAACTTCTTTTGCCTTTATCAGGTGGTAACCGCGACGGATAGAAACTTCGAACATTCTACGCCACCACTGCCATCCATAGTTGTTGTCGTCTCATCACATTTTTTACCAATTAACCTCTGGCCCGCTTTGGGTGGGATCGAAACCGCTATCTTCAGAATCGTACCATCTGGAACCGTAGAGATTCAACGTCTCTACCAACTGCGCCACGGGCCCCGAAGGGCGATCAAGGTTCGATTCTTTGATCTTATAAATCTATGTTTATTGGTTCACAACGTTCTTCGACAGATAGTAACCGCGACATATATTTTAACTGCATTCTCAGCCATCACTGCCATCCGTAGTTGTTGTCGTCTCAACACATTTTTTACCAATTAACCTCTGGAACGCTTTGGGTGGGATCGAAACCGCTATCTTCAGACAACGTTCATCTGGAACCGTAGAGATTCAACGTCTCTACCAACTGCGCCACGGGCCCCGAAGGGCGATCAATGTTGGATTCTTTGATCTTATAAATCCACGTTTATTTATTATCTTATCTTCCATAGTCGGGTCCGTACCGATTAGTATATATATTTATTATTCCTTAATTGGAATTGATTTTTTTTAGATGAGCATTAATATTAATTTTATTTTATTTCGGACTATTACTCTCATCTTTATTTGTTATTTTTATTGGTTCACAAGGTTTCGGCCAACTTCTTTTGCCTTTATCAGGTGGTAACCGCGACGGATAGAAACTTCGAACATTCTACGCCACCACTGCCATCCATAGTTGTTGTCGTCTCATCACATTTTTGACCAATTAACCTCTGGCACGCTTTGGGTGGGATCGAAACCGCTATCTTCAGAACCGTACCATCTGGAACCGTAGAGATTCAACGTCTCTACCAACTGCGCCACGGGCCCCGAAGGGCGATCAAGGTTCGATTCTTTGATCTTATAAATCTATTTTTATTGGTTCACAACGTTCTTCGACAGGTAGTAACCGCGACATATATTTTAACTGCATTCTCAGCCATCACTGCCATCCGTAGTTGTTGTCGTCTCAACACATTTTTTACCAATTAACCTCTGGAACGCCTTGGGTGGGATCGAAACCGCTATCTTCAGACAACGTTCATCTGGAACCGTAGAGATTCAACGTCTCTACCAACTGCGCCACGGGCCCCGAAGGGCGATCAAGGTTCGATTCTTTGATCTTATAAATCTATTTTTATTGGTTCACAACGTTCTTCGACAGGTAGTAACCGCGACATATATTTTAACTGCATTCTCAGCCATCACTGCCATCCGTAGTTGTTGTCGTCTCACCACATTTTTTACCAATTAACCTCTGGCCCGCTTTGGGTGGGATCGAAACCGCTATCTTCAGAATCGTACCATCTGGAACCGTAGAGATTCAACGTCTCTACCAACTGCGCCACGGGCCCCGAAGGGCGATCAAGGTTCGATTCTTTGATCTTATAAATCTATGTTTATTGGTTCACAACGTTCTTCGACAGATAGTAACCGCGACATATATTTTAACTGCATTCTCAGCCATCACTGCCATCCGTAGTTGTTGTCGTCTCAACACATTTTTTACCAATTAACCTCTGGAACGCTTTGGGTGGGATCGAAACCGCTATCTTCAGACAACGTTCATCTGGAACCGTAGAGATTCAACGTCTCTACCAACTGCGCCACGGGCCCCGAAGGGCGATCAATGTTGGATTCTTTGATCTTATAAATCCACGTTTATTTATTATCTGATCTTCCATAGTCGGGTCCGTACCGATTAGTATATATATTTATTATTCCTTAATTGGAATTCATTTTTTTAGATGAGCATTAATATTAATTTTATTTTATTTCGGACTATTACTCTCATCTTTATTTGTTATTTTTATTGGTTCACAAGGTTTCGGCCAACTTCTTTTGCCTTTATCAGGTGGTAACCGCGACGGATAGAAACTTCGAACATTCTACGCCACCACTGCCATCCATAGTTGTTGTCGTCTCACCACATTTTTGACCAATTAACCTCTGGCACGCTTTGGGTGGGATTGAAACCGCTATCTTCAGAACCGTACCATCTGGAACCGTAGAGATTCAACGTCTCTACCAACTGCGCCACGGGCCCCGAAGGGCGATCAAGGTTCGATTCTTTGATCTTATAAATCTATTTTTATTGGTTCACAACGTTCTTCGACAGGTAGTAACCGCGACATATATTTTAACTGCATTCTTAGCCATCACTGCCATCCGTAGTTGTCGTCTCACCACATTTTTTACCAATTAACCTCTGGCACGCTTTGGGTGGGATTGAAACCGCTATCTTCAGAACCGTACCATCTGGAACCGTAGAGATTCAACGTCTCTACCAACTGCGCCACGGGCCCCGAAGGGCGATCAATGTTGGATTCTTTGATCTTATAAATCCACGTTTATTTATTATCTTATCTTCCATAGTCGGGTCCGTACCGATTAGTATATATATTTATTATTCCTTAATTGGAATTCATTTTTTTTAGATGAGCATTAATATTAATTTTATTTTATTTCGGACTATTACTCTCATCTTTATTTGTTATTTTTATTGGTTCACAAGGTTTCGGCCAACTTCTTTTGCCTTTATCAGGTGGTAACCGCGACGGATAGAAACTTCGAACATTCTACGCCACCACTGCCATCCATAGTTGTTGTCGTCTCACCACATTTTTGACCAATTAACCTCTGGCACGCTTTGGGTGGGATTGAAACCGCTATCTTCAGAACCGTACCATCTGGAACCGTAGAGATTCAACGTCTCTACCAACTGCGCCACGGGCCCCGAAGGGCGATCAAGGTTCGATTCTTTGATCTTATAAATCTATTTTTATTGGTTCACAACGTTCTTCGACAGGTAGTAACCGCGACATATATTTTAACTGCATTCTCAGCCATCACTGCCATCCGTAGTTGTTGTCGTCTCAACACATTTTTTACCAATTAACCTCTGGCCCGCTTTGGGTGGGATCGAAACCGCTATCTTCAGAATCGTACCATCTGGAACCGTAGAGATTCAACGTCTCTACCAACTGCGCCACGGGCCCCGAAGGGCGATCAAGGTTCGATTCTTTGATCTTATAAATCTATGTTTATTGGTTCACAACGTTCTTCGACAGATAGTAACCGCGACATATATTTTAACTGCATTCTCAGCCATCACTGCCATCCGTAGTTGTTGTCGTCTCAACACATTTTTTACCAATTAACCTCTGGAACGCTTTGGGTGGGATCGAAACCGCTATCTTCAGACAACGTTCATCTGGAACCGTAGAGATTCAACGTCTCTACCAACTGCGCCACGGGCCCCGAAGGGCGATCAATGTTGGATTCTTTGATCTTATAAATCCACGTTTATTTATTATCTTATCTTCCATAGTCGGGTCCGTACCGATTAGTATATATATTTATTATTCCTTAATTGGAATTGATTTTTTTTAGATGAGCATTAATATTAATTTTATTTTATTTCGGACTATTACTCTCATCTTTATTTGTTATTTTTATTGGTTCACAAGGTTTCGGCCAACTTCTTTTGCCTTTATCAGGTGGTAACCGCGACGGATAGAAACTTCGAACATTCTACGCCACCACTGCAATCCATAGTTGTTGTCGTCTCACCACATTTTTGACCAATTAACCTCTGGCACGCTTTGGGTGGGATTGAAACCGCTATCTTCAGAACCGTACCATCTGGAACCGTAGAGATTCAACGTCTCTACCAACTGCGCCACGGGCCCCGAAGGGCGATCAATGTTGGATTCTTTGATCTTATAAATCCACGTTTATTTATTATCTTATCTTCCATAGTCGGGTCCGTACCGATTAGTATATATATTTATTATTCCTTAATTGGAATTGATTTTTTTTAGATGAGCATTAATATTAATTTTATTTTATTTCGGACTATTACTCTCATCTTTATTTGTTATTTTTATTGGTTCACAAGGTTTCGGCCAACTTCTTTTGCCTTTATCAGGTGGTAACCGCGACGGATAGAAACTTCGAACATTCTACGCCACCACTGCCATCCATAGTTGTTGTCGTCTCACCACATTTTTTACCAATTAACCTCTGGCACGCTTTGGGTGGGATCGAAACCGCTATCTTCAGAACCGTACCATCTGGAACCGTAGAGATTCAACGTCTCTACCAACTGCGCCACGGGCCCCGAAGGGCGATCAAGGTTCGATTCTTTGATCTTATAAATCTATTTTTATTGGTTCACAACGTTCTTCGACAGGTAGTAACCGCGACATATATTTTAACTGCATTCTCAGCCATCACTGCCATCCGTAGTTGTTGTCGTCTCAACACATTTTTTACCAATTAACCTCTGGAACGCTTTGGGTGGGATCGAAACCGCTATCTTCAGACAACGTTCATCTGGAACCGTAGAGATTCAACGTCTCTACCAACTGCGCCACGGGCCCCGAAGGGCGATCAAGGTTCGATTCTTTGATCTTATAAATCTATTTTTATTGGTTCACAACGTTCTTCGACAGGTAGTAACCGCGACATATATTTTAACTGCATTCTCAGCCATCACTGCCATCCGTAGTTGTTGTCGTCTCACCACATTTTTTACCAATTAACCTCTGGCCCGCTTTGGGTGGGATCGAAACCGCTATCTTCAGAATCGTACCATCTGGAACCGTAGAGATTCAACGTCTCTACCAACTGCGCCACGGGCCCCGAAGGGCGATCAAGGTTCGATTCTTTGATCTTATAAATCTATGTTTATTGGTTCACAACGTTCTTCGACAGATAGTAACCGCGACATATATTTTAACTGCATTCTCAGCCATCACTGCCATCCGTAGTTGTTGTCGTCTCAACACATTTTTTACCAATTAACCTCTGGAACGCTTTGGGTGGGATCGAAACCGCTATCTTCAGACAACGTTCATCTGGAACCGTAGAGATTCAACGTCTCTACCAACTGCGCCACGGGCCCCGAAGGGCGATCAATGTTGGATTCTTTGATCTTATAAATCCACGTTTATTTATTATCTGATCTTCCATAGTCGGGTCCGTACCGATTAGTATATATATTTATTATTCCTTAATTTATAATTCATTTTTTTAGATGAGCATTAATATTAATTTTATTTTATTTCGGACTATTACTCTCATCTTTATTTGTTATTTTTATTGGTTCACAAGGTTTCGGCCAACTTCTTTTGCCTTTATCAGGTGGTAACCGCGACGGATAGAAAGTTGTTGTCGTCTCACCACATTTTTTACCAATTAACCTCTGGCACGCTTTGGGTGGGATCGAAACCGCTATCTTCAGAACCGTACCATCTGGAACCGTAGAGATTCAACGTCTCTACCAACTGCGCCACGGGCCCCGAAGGGCGATCAAGGTTCGATTCTTTGATCTTATAAATCTATTTTTATTGGTTCACAACGTTCTTCGACAGGTAGTAACCGCGACATATATTTTAACTGCATTCTCAGCCATCACTGCCATCCGTAGTTGTTGTCGTCTCAACACATTTTTTACCAATTAACCTCTGGAACGCCTTGGGTGGGATCGAAACCGCTATCTTCAGACAACGTTCATCTGGAACCGTAGAGATTCAACGTCTCTACCAACTGCGCCACGGGCCCCGAAGGGCGATCAAGGTTCGATTCTTTGATCTTATAAATCTATTTTTATTGGTTCACAACGTTCTTCGACAGGTAGTAACCGCGACATATATTTTAACTGCATTCTCAGCCATCACTGCCATCCGTAGTTGTTGTCGTCTCAACACATTTTTTACCAATTAACCTCTGGAACGTCTTGGGTGGGATCGAAACCGCTATCTTCAGACAACGTTCATCTGGAACCGTAGAGATTCAACGTCTCTACCAACTGCGCCACGGGCCCCGAAGGGCGATCAAGGTTCGATTCTTTGATCTTATAAATCTATTTTTATTGGTTCACAACGTTCTTCGACAGGTAGTAACCGCGACATATATTTTAACTGCATTCTCAGCCATCACTGCCATCCGTAGTTGTTGTCGTCTCACCACATTTTTTACCAATTAACCTCTGGCCCGCTTTGGGTGGGATCGAAACCGCTATCTTCAGAATCGTACCATCTGGAACCGTAGAGATTCAACGTCTCTACCAACTGCGCCACGGGCCCCGAAGGGCGATCAAGGTTCGATTCTTTGATCTTATAAATCCACGTTTATTTATTATCTTATCTTCCATAGTCGGGTCCGTACCGATTAGTATATATATTTATTATTCCTTAATTGGAATTCATTTTTTTTAGATGAGTATTAATATTAATTTTATTTTATTTCGGACTATTACTCTCATCTTTATTTGTTATTTTTATTGGTTCACAAGGTTTCGGCCAACTTCTTTCGCCTTTATCAGGTGGTAACCGCGACGGATAGAAACTTCGAACATTCTACGCCACCACTGCCATCCATAGTTGTTGTCGTCTCACCACATTTTTGACCAATTAACCTCTGGAACGCTTTGGGTGGGATCGAAACCGCTATCTTCAGACAACGTTCATCTGGAACCGTAGATATTCAACGTCTCTACCAACTGCGCCACGGGCCCCGAAGGGCGATCAATGTTGGATTCTTTGATCTTATAAATCCACGTTTATTTATTATCTTATCTTCCATAGTCGGGTCCGTACCGATTAGTATATATATTTATTATTCCTTAATTGGAATTCATTTTTTTAGATGAGCATTAATATTAATTTTATTTTATTTCGGACTATTACTCTCATCTTTATTTGTTATTTTTATTGGTTCACAAGGTTTCGGCCAACTTCTTTTGCCTTTATCAGGTGGTAACCGCGACGGATAGAAACTTCGAACATTCTACGCCACCACTGCAATCCATAGTTGTCTCACCACATTTTTTACCAATTAACCTCTGGCACGCTTTGGGTGGGATCGAAACCGCTATCTTCAGAACCGTACCATCTGGAACCGTAGAGATTCAACGTCTCTACTAACTGCGCCACGGGCCCCGAAGGGCGATCAAGGTTCGAATCTTTGATCTTATAAATCTATGTTTATTGGTTCACAACGTTCTTCGACAGGTAGTAACCGCGACATATATTTTAACTGCATTCTCAGCCATCACTGCCATCCGTAGTTGTTGTCGTCTCACCACATTTTTGACCAATTAACCTCTGGCACGCTTTGGGTGGGATCGAAACCGCTATCTTCAGACAACGTTCATCTGGAACCGTAGAGATTCAACGTCTCTACCAACTGCGCCACGGGCCCCGAAGGGCGATCAAGGTTCGATTCTTTGATCTTATAAATCTATTTTTATTGGTTCACAACGTTCTTCGACAGGTAGTAACCGCGACATATATTTTAACTGCATTCTCAGCCATCACTGCCATCCGTAGTTGTTGTCGTCTCACCACATTTTTTACCAATTAACCTCTGGCCCGCTTTGGGTGGGATCGAAACCGCTATCTTCAGAATCGTACCATCTGGAACCGTAGAGATTCAACGTCTCTACCAACTGCGCCACGGGCCCCGAAGGGCGATCAAGGTTCGATTCTTTGATCTTATAAATCCACGTTTATTTATTATCTTATCTTCCATAGTCGGGTCCGTACCGATTAGTATATATATTTATTATTCCTTAATTGGAATTCATTTTTTTTAGATGAGTATTAATATTAATTTTATTTTATTTCGGACTATTACTCTCATCTTTATTTGTTATTTTTATTGGTTCACAAGGTTTCGGCCAACTTCTTTCGCCTTTATCAGGTGGTAACCGCGACGGATAGAAACTTCGAACATTCTACGCCACCACTGCCATCCATAGTTGTTGTCGTCTCACCACATTTTTGACCAATTAACCTCTGGAACGCTTTGGGTGGGATCGAAACCGCTATCTTCAGACAACGTTCATCTGGAACCGTAGATATTCAACGTCTCTACCAACTGCGCCACGGGCCCCGAAGGGCGATCAATGTTGGATTCTTTGATCTTATAAATCCACGTTTATTTATTATCTTATCTTCCATAGTCGGGTCCGTACCGATTAGTATATATATTTATTATTCCTTAATTGGAATTCATTTTTTTAGATGAGCATTAATATTAATTTTATTTTATTTCGGACTATTACTCTCATCTTTATTTGTTATTTTTATTGGTTCACAAGGTTTCGGCCAACTTCTTTTGCCTTTATCAGGTGGTAACCGCGACGGATAGAAACTTCGAACATTCTACGCCACCACTGCCATCCATAGTTGTTGTCGTCTCACCACATTTTTGACCAATTAACCTCTGGCACGCTTTGGGTGGGATTGAAACCGCTATCTTCAGAACCGTACCATCTGGAACCGTAGAGATTCAACGTCTCTACCAACTGCGCCACGGGCCCCGAAGGGCGATCAAGGTTCGATTCTTTGATCTTATAAATCTATTTTTATTGGTTCACAACGTTCTTCGACAGGTAGTAACCGCGACATATATTTTAACTGCATTCTCAGCCATCACTGCCATCCGTAGTTGTCGTCTCAACACATTTTTTACCAATTAACCTCTGGAACGCTTTGGGTGGGATCGAAACCGCTATCTTCAGACAACGTTCATCTGGAACCGTAGAGATTCAACGTCTCTACCAACTGCGCCACGGGCCCCGAAGGGCGATCAATGTTGGATTCTTTGATCTTATAAATCCACGTTTATTTATTATCTTATCTTCCATAGTCGGGTCCGTACCGATTAGTATATATATTTATTATTCCTTAATTGGAATTCATTTTTTTTAGATGAGCATTAATATTAATTTTATTTTATTTCGGACTATTACTCTCATCTTTATTTGTTATTTTTATTGGTTCACAAGGTTTCGGCCAACTTCTTTTGCCTTTATCAGGTGGTAACCGCGACGGATAGAAACTTCGAACATTCTACGCCACCACTGCCATCCATAGTTGTTGTCGTCTCACCACATTTTTGACCAATTAACCTCTGGCACGCTTTGGGTGGGATTGAAACCCCTATCTTCAGAACCGTACCATCTGGAACCGTAGAGATTCAACGTCTCTACCAACTGCGCCACGGGCCCCGAAGGGCGATCAAGGTTCGATTCTTTGATCTTATAAATCTATGTTTTTTGGTTCACAACGTTCTTCGACAGATAGTAACCGCGACATATATTTTAACTGCATTCTCAGCCATCACTGCCATCCGTAGTTGTTGTCGTCTCAACACATTTTTTACCAATTAACCTCTGGAACGCTTTGGGTGGGATCGAAACCGCTATCTTCAGACAACGTTCATCTGGAACCGTAGAGATTCAACGTCTCTACCAACTGCGCCCACGGGCCCCGAAGGGCGATCAATGTTGGATTCTTTGATCTTATAAATCCACGTTTATTTATTATCTTATCTTCCATAGTCGGGTCCGTACCGATTAGTATATATATTTATTATTCCTTAATTGGAATTCATTTTTTTTAGATGAGCATTAATATTAATTTTATTTTATTTCGGACTATTACTCTCATCTTTATTTGTTATTTTTATTGGTTCACAAGGTTTCGGCCAACTTCTTTTGCCTTTATCAGGTGGTAACCGCGACGGATAGAAACTTCGAACATTCTACGCCACCACTGCCATCCATAGTTGTTGTCGTCTCACCACATTTTTGACCAATTAACCTCTGGCACGCTTTGGGTGGGATTGAAACCGCTATCTTCAGAACCGTACCATCTGGAACCGTAGAGATTCAACGTCTCTACCAACTGCGCCACGGGCTCCGAAGGGCGATCAAGGTTCGATTCTTTGATCTTATAAATCTATTTTTATTGGTTCACAACGTTCTTCGACAGGTAGTAACCGCGACATATATTTTAACTGCATTCTCAGCCATCACTGCCATCCGTAGTTGTTGTCGTCTCAACACATTTTTTACCAATTAACCTCTGGCACGCTTTGGGTGGGATCGAAACCGCTATCTTCAGAACCGTACCATCTGGAACCGTAGAGATTCAACGTCTCTACCAACTGCGCCACGGGCCCCGAAGGGCGATCAATGTTGGATTCTTTGATCTTATAAATCCACGTTTATTTATTATCTTATCTTCCATAGTCGGGTCCGTACCGATTAGTATATATATTTATTATTCCTTAATTGGAATTCATTTTTTTTAGATGAGCATTAATATTAATTTTATTTTATTTCGGACTATTACTCTCATCTTTATTTGTTATTTTTATTGGTTCACAAGGTTACGGCCAACTTCTTTTGCTTTTATCAGGTGGTAACCGCGACGGATAGAAACTTCGAACATTCTACGCCACCACTGCCATCCATGTCGTCTCACCACATTTTTGACCAATTAACCTCTGGCACGCTTTGGGTGGGATTGAAACCGCTATCTTCAGAACCGTACCATCTGGAACCGTAGAGATTCAACGTCTCTACCAACTGCGCCACGGGCCCCGAAGGGCGATCAAGGTTCGATTCTTTGATCTTATAAATCTATGTTTTTTGGTTCACAACGTTCTTCGACAGATAGTAACCGCGACATATATTTTAACTGCATTCTCAGCCATCACTGCCATCCGTAGTTGTTGTCGTCTCAACACATTTTTTACCAATTAACCTCTGGAACGCTTTGGGTGGGATCGAAACCGCTATCTTCAGACAACGTTCATCTGGAACCGTAGAGATTCAACGTCTCTACCAACTGCGCCCACGGGCCCCGAAGGGCGATCAATGTTGGATTCTTTGATCTTATAAATCCACGTTTATTTATTATCTTATCTTCCATAGTCGGGTCCGTACCGATTAGTATATATATTTATTATTCCTTAATTGGAATTCATTTTTTTTAGATGAGCATTAATATTAATTTTATTTTATTTCGGACTATTACTCTCATCTTTATTTGTTATTTTTATTGGTTCACAAGGTTTCGGCCAACTTCTTTTGCCTTTATCAGGTGGTAACCGCGACGGATAGAAACTTCGAACATTCTACGCCACCACTGCCATCCATAGTTGTTGTCGTCTCACCACATTTTTGACCAATTAACCTCTGGCACGCTTTGGGTGGGATTGAAACCCCTATCTTCAGAACCGTACCATCTGGAACCGTAGAGATTCAACGTCTCTACCAACTGCGCCACGGGCCCCGAAGGGCGATCAAGGTTCGATTCTTTGATCTTATAAATCTATGTTTTTTGGTTCACAACGTTCTTCGACAGATAGTAACCGCGACATATATTTTAACTGCATTCTCAGCCATCACTGCCATCCGTAGTTGTTGTCGTCTCAACACATTTTTTACCAATTAACCTCTGGAACGCTTTGGGTGGGATCGAAACCGCTATCTTCAGACAACGTTCATCTGGAACCGTAGAGATTCAACGTCTCTACCAACTGCGCCCACGGGCCCCGAAGGGCGATCAATGTTGGATTCTTTGATCTTATAAATCCACGTTTATTTATTATCTTATCTTCCATAGTCGGGTCCGTACCGATTAGTATATATATTTATTATTCCTTAATTGGAATTCATTTTTTTTAGATGAGCATTAATATTAATTTTATTTTATTTCGGACTATTACTCTCATCTTTATTTGTTATTTTTATTGGTTCACAAGGTTTCGGCCAACTTCTTTTGCCTTTATCAGGTGGTAACCGCGACGGATAGAAACTTCGAACATTCTACGCCACCACTGCCATCCATAGTTGTTGTCGTCTCACCACATTTTTGACCAATTAACCTCTGGCACGCTTTGGGTGGGATTGAAACCGCTATCTTCAGAACCGTACCATCTGGAACCGTAGAGATTCAACGTCTCTACCAACTGCGCCACGGGCCCCGAAGGGCGATCAAGGTTCGATTCTTTGATCTTATAAATCTATTTTTATTGGTTCACAACGTTCTTCGACAGGTAGTAACCGCGACATATATTTTAACTGCATTCTCAGCCATCACTGCCATCCGTAGTTGTTGTCGTCTCACCACATTTTTTACCAATTAACCTCTGGCCCGCTTTGGGTGGGATCGAAACCGCTATCTTCAGAATCGTACCATCTGGAACCGTAGAGATTCAACGTCTCTACCAACTGCGCCACGGGCCCCGAAGGGCGATCAAGGTTCGATTCTTTGATCTTATAAATCTATTTTTATTGGTTCACAACGTTCTTCGACAGGTAGTAACCGCGACATATATTTTAACTGCATTCTCAGCCATCACTGCCATCCGTAGTTGTTGTCGTCTCAACACATTTTTTACCAATTAACCTCTGGCACGCTTTGGGTGGGATCGAAACCGCTATCTTCAGAACCGTACCATCTGGAACCGTAGAGATTCAACGTCTCTACCAACTGCGCCACGGGCCCCGAAGGGCGATCAAGGTTCGATTCTTTGATCTTATAAATCCACGTTTATTTATTATCTGATCTTCCATAGTCGGGTCCGTACCGATTAGTATATATATTTATTATTCCTTAATTGGAATTCATTTTTTTAGATGAGCATTAATATTAATTTTATTTTATTTCGGACTATTACTCTCATCTTTATTTGTTATTTTTATTGGTTCACGGCCAACTTCTTTTGCTTTTATCAGGTGGTAACCGCGACGGATAGAAACTTCGAACATTCTACGCCACCACTGCCATCCATGTCGTCTCACCACATTTTTGACCAATTAACCTCTGGCACGCTTTGGGTGGGATTGAAACCGCTATCTTCAGAACCGTACCATCTGGAACCGTAGAGATTCAACGTCTCTACCAACTGCGCCACGGGCCCCGAAGGGCGATCAAGGTTCGATTCTTTGATCTTATAAATCTATTTTTATTGGTTCACAACGTTCTTCGACATGTAGTAACCGCGACATATATTTTAACTGCATTCTCAGCCATCACTGCCATCCGTAGTTGTTGTCGTCTCAACACATTTTTTACCAATTAACCTCTGGCACGCTTTGGGTGGGATTGAAACCGCTATCTTCAGAACCGTACCGTACCATCTGGAACCGTAGAGATTCAACGTCTCTACCAACTGCGCCACGGGCCCCGAAGGGCGATCAAGGTTCGATTCTTTGATCTTATAAATCTATTTTTATTGGTTCACAACGTTCTTCGACAGGTAGTAACCGCGACATATATTTTAACTGCATTCTCAGCCATCACTGCCATCCGTGTTACCACATTTTTGACCAATTAACCTCTGGCACGCTTTTGGTGGGATCGAAACCGCTATCTTCAGAACCGTACCATCTGGAACCGTAGAGATTCAACGTCTCTACCAACTGCGCCACGGGCCCAGAAGGGCGGTAAAGGTTGGATTCTTTGATCTTATAAATCTATGTTTATTGGTTCACAACGTTCTTCGACAGGTAGTAACCGCGACATATATTTTAACTGCATTCTCAGCCATCACTGCCATCCGTAGTTGTTGTCGTCTCACCACATTTTTTACCTATTAACCTCTGGCACGCTTTGGGTGGGATCGAAACCGCTATCTTCAGAACCGTACCATCTGGAACCGTAGAGATTCAACGTCTCTACCAACTGCGCCACGGGCCCCGAAGTGCGATTAAGGTTCGATTCTTTGATCTTATAATTCTATTTTTATTAGTTCACAACGTTCTTCGACAGGTAGTAACCGCGACATATATTTTAACTGCATTCTAAGCCATCACTGCCATCCGTAGTTGTTGTCGTCTCAACACTTTTTTTACCAATTAACCTCTGGCACGCTTTGGGTGGGGTTGAAATCGCTATCTTTAGACAATGCTTATCTGGAACCGTAGAAGGGTGATCAGGGTTGGATTATTTGATCTTATAAATCCACATTTATTTATTATCTGATCTAGTCGGTATTTTATATATCATTCCTTAATTCATATTTTGAGATGAGCATCTTTATTTGTTGTTTTTATTGTACCTAGCCAACTTTCTCTGGCCTTCGTCAGGTTGCAACCGCGACGGATATCCCTCGCGGTTTTTTTTTTATCCGTGTTCCTAAAAAGGGCGACGCAGCACTAACTAAAATTTCACTATTCAGTTCTCTTAGGTAAGCATTTCTGCAGCATGTATCGACCTGATCCATGAAACCTACCAGTTTTTAGCAGTTTTTTTTTCCTAGCCACCCCGCATCTTCCGAAGTTACATCTTCCAGGCTGTTGGCATCGCACGAAATCAGCGTCTCCATTGCTTCACTTTCGTCTTTCCGCTAGTCAACCAACATGGCCTGTCACCTCTGCATTGTCATTGGTTGGGCTGGGGTTGGGGGTGGCTTCCCGTGTTGCCAGAGTTTTTTATTTGCATGGCCAGTATTTTTGGGAACGGCAGGATGATAGAGTACTATCATCCTGCCGTTCCCAAAAATAATTATCAGACAATAATTAAAGAAATCGTAAATCACAAATCTACGTGCCAAGGTGCACAAAATTTTTTTTTAACGAAACCAGAGCACGTGCTCCCGTTGCGTTAAAATATTTTTGTGATTGGTGAGTCCTATTTGAAGAAACACCCCCGCGTGTTTGGTCTCAAAGAAGAAACACAGAATACAAAAAAAAAAAAGAGATTGCTAAAAGATGTCGTGAAAGCTTGGTGTAAAGAAAGAAATGCATTATCACTGAAGGAATATGGAATTAGTGTACCGCATCTGAATAATCAAATTAATAATTCTAATGTAATTATTGGACGTTAATTACGCAGGGCGTAAATTATGTAAATTATGTAAGAACTACCGATTTATTTATTAATACTTACCGGTTTGAAACAATGCTTCAGTCATATTTGTCTACAATTTTTAGAGTCCATTTAGTGCAGGCTTTGATTTGCGATCCTGCAAATGATGAAACTATTGTGACTTTCTCTTGTGATGAAACTATTGTGACTTTCTTTAATTTTCTCCCTAACGGATAAAGAAAAATCTCAGGATAAAGGATAAATCTCAAGTTACTTGAGATTTATCCTTTATCCTGAGATTTTTCTTTATCCGTTATATCCATATAAAATTATTAGTGAGTTCGAGCAAAATAAAACTTGTCTAATTGATTTGTTTCACAAAGCGTCAAAAAACGTCAAAAGAATTGTTGTAGAGCGGTCCCAATAAACTAAGTTCATTGATGATTTATTTACTGATTTCCAAGTACGGATACAAGACTTTGCGCTCAAAAAAGCAGCAGTCGCTTTATTGTTTTCCTCTTAAGAGACGTTGCATCATTTGATCCTGGACTAAACTGGACTAAACTGCTCCTGATTTAAATTTAAGGGCTCTATTGTGATTAACCAACACTGTTTTGACATTAACCAACATTGTTTTGACAATTTCTTCTTCCAGAATTGTCCACATCCACGTATTTTCTGTAGAGACAGTTTATTCGTGAGTAGCGATTATCGTTATATGTCGCTCCGCTTTTGCCGCATCAAGGCTTCTGCAGAAAAAGCAACATTTCACCCGTGTTTTGTCAGCGTAACCGAAAACCATTCTTCGCAGTACGAACCGACAGGAATTGAGGTTAAAGGAGCGACAACTTGGTGAGAATTAATGGAAAATATACCCTTCGCGGTTCATAAAGGGATAAAGAAGCAGGGAAAATTTCCCTGCAAGGAGGAAAAAGAAAAGTAAAGCATTTCCGGTTCAAATTTTGCGGTGTGACATTTGTGGTAACAGGCCCAGTTCGATTACGGTGGGAATAGTGGTTTTTCTAAGAAGCCACGCCGAATCTTCCGCAATTTGCCCTGCTGGTATCAAGCAACTTTTATTTCCCCGAGATGTTCTCCTCGAGATTTTGGCCAGATTCAGCAGTTCGCAAACCCTAACTCTTGCAGAAATGATCCATTTCGTAAATCTTACATGCAGAAATGATCCATTTCGTAAATCTAGGACCAAAACTGAAATCCTTTCACACTAACAAAAGTTAATGGCAGCCAAGAAACCAGCTACTAACTACACGACAAAACTGCAGAATTACCGATTAGGTGCCGAATGCTAGTTTTGTCGTTTTCCAGTAAATAAAAACAACCAACTGACGAATTTTTTTTTCTAAAAACAAAAAAAAAAGTAAAAAAAAAAAAGCAGTAAATTTCTGAAAAGTTTACCGTGTATCTGTTGTGGATTGATTGTGTTGGCATAATCGTTTAGGGCCGTCTTTGGTTACTTCGAGCATGTTACATCACCAAGCTTTAATTGTTTCGATTTAGATATTTGTAAGTGCATTCGGGTTTCGTCCCGAAGTTGTATGTACGTATTTACAAGTTGTATGTATGTACAAAATAAAATATTTAATTTGTACGTACAAAAATTGCATGTGCCAATTAAAACAACTTGCATGCCTGTTAATATCATATTGAATACGTTAATATCGCACCTCAATGCATACATACATACATACATACATACATACATACATAAATACATACATACATACATACATACATGCATGCATACATAAATATATGCATACATACATACATACATACACACATACATACATAGAGCAAACTTCTCGATTACTTTTGTCGCAAACTCATGTTTGACGCAAACTCATAGTGCAGCTAGCAGCAGATCCAAGCTGTGATGATCTGAGTAGGAAAAAGTTCCAGGGGTTGTCTGTAGCCGTTTCAGGCTACAGCCAAACATACATACAGATGAGCTTTCTTGGGGTAATAGTTTTTTTGCCAATTTACATACATACATACGTATGTATACATTTCTTTAATTTACAAGCAAGAGATCCCAACTTCGCACCTTTCCGAACCTCTTAGCTTTTCCTTTTCCTCTTTAGCAGCGATGCTAATTCGTCAAATTGTGGCTGAACCTCAAACAAATTGCTAACAAAGATTGCATAGTTTACCGAAATAACCGTGCGAAAAGGGGTCAACGACCGCCATCTTTAAAGGGTCCCCTCGATTCTAGTTTCCCTCTCTCAACTCAATTATTGTAAGGATATCTTCAAAAATAACCAATATATCAATGTCAAATTTGATACACCAACATGAAGTTAAATATATTTTATAGGTTTAGTTTAATTTGATTTTGGTTTACGGCATATCAACCCTTTTATATTATTTTGATACTAGTTCAGTCAATCTAGCTGTTTTTTTTTTTTGTCTCAACCTCAAATAAATTCTAACAAAGGTTTTTAAATTGCACTGTGGGCAGAAATAACTCCTCTTTCAGATAAAAAAAAAGTTTATTGAAATTAACCTCGGAGAAAGGGTCCCTCCGATTCTAGTCTCAATTACTGTAAGTATTCTTTTTTATTATTAGCCGCACCTGCTTGCCGTCACTGGCCGAAAATAAGCAATAAAATAATCGATAGGTCAAGCGATAATGCACCTAGAGTTCTTGCAGTTTGGTTTAGCCGTTTCATAACCAATTTGGATCGAGGTTCCTCATTGACACTTTGTTTTCCGTGGAAACTGAATTTATGCAGTTCGTAGCTGATAATGTGGACCATAATGTAAGGAGTATTGATGACTTCAACACATTCCATGGTATGTATCATAGCATTCCGGGAAAGTTAAAGCAAAACCAATTCCAAGGATTCAGGTATTTTCAGAAGGGATAACCTTTAGGTTGGAAGGATCAAAATAAAGTTCTTAGATTCACGGCACCCCCAGTTACATTTAACATCCTATGGGAGGTTTCACTAATTTTACAGCCGTCCAGACCTGCCTTATGCAGTGTACAAAGGAACATCATCAATAGTTTTTTTGCCAGTGATTGACATGACCCAACCTGTGTTACTCAACTTTATGTTAGCCAGAAAAAAACAACATAACACCAATTCTAACATTTGATCAGCCACTTTGGTACAAAGCAATGATGATAGTCGAGTCACAGCCTAGTTCCAGTCCCCGAAGACTTAGTTGATGAAAGGTTTTGGTTTGCAAGAACTTTTTTATGCTGAAAACACATTAAACCACATGCTAAGTGGCAAAGCAATTGCAAAAGCCATTCGTGCTCACTTTTTAGTTGCTGCTATGCTAATTTCTTAGCAAAAGCCTATGATTTGCCAGTTTCACATGTCACTGAGCATGATCAACCCAACACTGATACAGAGTCATTTCATCAAAATGAAGACTCAGGACTGACAGATTGGATAATGTTGTGTCTTCAGAGTTCAGGATTACCCAGAAAATCAACCATGTGAAGGATGCGATGGTTGAGCAGTGAACAGCAAAATTGTGGATTCAATACCTTGATATGGTGAAAAGCCTGCAACTGTTTATCAAAGCAGAACGCACCGGGAACTGGCAAGTCTGCCAATATTCGCTGCAGCAGGACACAGGTTGAGATAAAAAAAACTAGAATCAGGTAAAGATGGCGGTCGTTGCAAGGTCAATTTTGGTAAACTTTTTTTTATCTGAAAGAGGAGATATTCTTGCCTACAATGCAATTAACAAACCTTTGTTAGCAATTTGTTTGAGGTTGAGCCAAAAAATGAGCTAGATTGACTGGACTAAATGTGTGAGTTGAGGTCATCCGGCATTTCAAATTCAAAGCAAAATTCAAAGCTATGAAGTCGAAAGGATGCCGAAGCTGCGGTCAGATTTTTCATGCTCCTGATGTCTATTACATTGTTTTGACAATTTTTCTTTCGTTTTTCGTCTTCGAGAATTGTCAACGTCAATTGACGCGTATTTTCTCCAGCATAGTTTTAAACCATTTTCCAGCAGAGTGGGAGAAGCCGAAGATTCCCACTTCCAAGTTCATTCTTTTCTTTCCAGGGTGTGTGGAGTTTAGTGTTGGACAGTGTTGGGTGAAATTGAGTTCCGCGGCTTTGTCTGTTGGAGTGAATGGCTGTTTTTGTAGCTGCCTCTGGCTTTTCGTTTCCGTTCTGGGCTTTTCGTTTCCGGGACACCACTTTCCACTCTTTCCCTTTTGATTTCCTGCTGGTGCTGGGGTTAGTACATTACTAGTTACCTTGGGATCGCCTTTAGGTTGACATTGTGGTGATCTGCTTTTTATAGACGACAGCACAGCACATCAGTGATGTGCTGTGCTGACGTTAATAAATTTTTTTCACCTACAGGTGATTAGAATACCTGCACTCGAGTATTTGGGCCACTTCTTTGAGAGCAGACTTTTCTGTCTCTGCGTCATCCTTGGCGAAGCTCCTCAAAAATGTTTAGTTTGTGGGGGAGGCACCTTTTTCGAATGAAGGAGGTGATTTTTCAGTATGTCGGGTATGTTTGATTTGTGGAAGTGTGGCTGTTTCCGCTTTCTTTACAGACCTACTTTACTTCCGGGGAAGTTGTTTGGAAGAGCGTTGTCCTTTTTGACATGGAGTCGAATTTCGCACCAAAAAGCGGCAATATAACTAGGAAAGAGAGTGGATGGTGGACAAACAAAATGGGGTGTTTTTTGATCCTCGCCAAGAACGTCTGATTGATATAATTTTAGGCCTAAAATTTTAGAAGTTATTCTATTGAAACAGAGACAGAAAAATTTCCGACATCTCAGTTCACCAAGTATACACACACACGCGTAACATACAACAAGCAAGAGCAAGATAGCCAGCAACAAAGCTCAAAGCGGGTACGGGTTAAATAAAAAGTTTGGTTAAGACAAACACTTCTGGAATAGTTAAATTTTTCAGAAAAATCGCTGATTGAATTTGACTGAGGGACAAAAAAAGGAGAAGCGAGAGTTACTGGAGCTGCCGCGAGAGTTACTGGAACCACTATATTATTTAAAAAAAAAAAAAAAAAAGGGGTAGTTCAGGACATTTTTGATGATAATACTTTTGATTGACTGGGTGGAAGTTTGTCGTTATCTATCGAGTTTGAAGAAGTTTAAAAAGGTAGCATTCAAAAACATGAATTTTTAAAAATACTTAACGTTCGCCATAATGCCATAATTTGCTGTTACCTTTTTACCTTTCTAAGGATTACTACGATACTATCCCTTATCTTCCAGGCCAAGTTTTTAGTCTGCAGGAGATTTTATATATAAATATTTTAAAGTCTGCAAGACTTTGTCAAAAGAGTCTATTTTGGTCGGTTTTTGAACCGACATGTAAACATTTAAGCTAGTATTGAAGAAATAAGAGAAAAATTGGCTCTTTTGACAAAAAATGGAGTCTTTAAAATATTTATATATTAAATATTTAAAAACTTGGAGGGTGTCAGGAATTTGTTTATGTTGGACTTGAAGAGTCATGCATGCATGGAAAAAATTATTGTGCGGAAAATTATTGACAGTGATCGTGGCAATGATAAAACAAAGACAGGCTAGCAATATCTGCGGAAAAAGAAAAGGCAGTACGGATTTTCAGACGTGCTAGATATCTTGTGAGATATCTTCTGAAGGACCCCATCTGCTAATTTTGGCGCTTATAAATGAGTTCAAAATGTAGAAAAATGTTCTTTTCACAGAAGAGATGTTGTGAGTTTGTCTCTGCTTAATCGTTAGTAATCGCCAAACTTTCACAAGAAACACTCGTCTGTATCACTAATTCCCCCCCCCCCACTGCCTGTTCTTCTTAGAAGTGCACGCCTGCTTCCGTAAGAAATTTACCGAAGTTAACAAATTTATCGAATTTCCAGTACAAGTTAACAATTCCATTTCAAGTTGACAATTCAGGTCTGGCTGTTGACCCCGTCCTCGTGTCAGGAAATTATATTTTCGTTCTAAAAAAATGACATCTTTTTCTCAAATCTCCCATACTCCAAAAACACAATAAATTCATAATTTCAGCTGCAATATTAGCATAATTTCCCGACCTTACTCACTGTTGCAGGGGTCTCAATGGGGAAGCTCTACTGCAAGTCGACAGGATCCTGAATAACATTTTTTTCCAAATGAGGGGAGGTTTTGTCATGATTTTGCCATTGCTTGTGCGCGAACCCACCCGTGAAGCCTCCTAGACTTCTCTCAACTTCCGTTCCTCCGACCACAATCGTTTTTATCTTTTTTTTACGACGTACCCCTCCACCGATACTTGACTGGGATAGTTTCCGTGCACTCCATGTTTAAAAACGAAGTAGGAATTTTAAAAAATTCCAACAAAGACCATGAATGTGTTTCTGCTATCACGCACAGAAATCACTTTTTCCATAGTTACTAAAGCTGCTTTCAGGACAACCACATGGTAATGCAAGAGTTTTGGCAAATAACAAATCCACCAGTTTTGGCAAATAACAAATAGGATCTAGGATCCTATTTGTTATTTAAACAATAAACCTGAGGTCAGCGTCAGACTATTTGCAAAGAACTATGCGATTAGGGCCATCAACACGCTAGGTTAACAAATATCCGTGCATGAGGTCGCCAAGCTAATCAAGAGCCTTGATTTCAGTATGGCATTCCTATTATAGTGTTAAAAAAGCTTCAACCATACAAAACTATTTAAACGCTGCTTTCCGACTCCCTGGAAGACCTCATCAGTTTGCCATGAATTCAGGTCATCTCCCAGACCAATAAGTGTGTTATGAGTAAGTTGCTGGAATCCATATTAAATAGTCAACCACCTCAGCAGAAACAACCTTCTTAGTGGTTTCCGCTCTGCAAGATCTACCGCAGAGATTTTGTTAGGCTTCCTGAAATCATCAATTTCGCTCGGTTGATGGACAAAAAACGGAGGAACACCGATTTTTGTCCATCAACCTTTTGTCCATCAACCTTTTGTTCATCAATCTATATTTATGACCACATACTTAAATTATTAAATAAACACATACTTAAATCATTAAATTAAATTATTTATAAACACATACTTAAATCATTAGTTGACACGACCATCTTACGGCAACACCATCAAATGATCTCGAGCGCGTGGTCCAGTGGGGGAAGTGCATCCAAAACCAACACTCTGATCCCCATCTGGCATCAATTGTGATGGATGGCTCTCGTCTGGGTGAGGCCCCGTGTTTTGACAAGCTTCTGGTTTGACCTTTACTGAAATGGAACACGTACATCAAGTCTGTTGCCAAGGTTGCTCCATACCGCTTATATATCTCACTATTCTCTATCAAGTATTTATACAAATCTCACTATTCTCTATCAAGTATCTATACAATTCTCTATCAAGTACGTCCAAGGATGGAATACTTGGGCAGGAGCTGCTAAAAACATTCTATTCTGTCTTGACAAAATAGACTTCGTGGCTTAGTAGGTGGTGCCCTTGTTCAGACAATCTCTCTCCCACAGAAGAGACAACGTCTCTTACCGTTATCTCGTTATTTATCGTTATTTCGTCTGAAATATTGGAATATCTCTCCAATCTTTCATAAAAAATATTGGAATATCTCGCCAATGAAAGATAAAAAACACCCGAAAAATTTTCCCCACTCTTTATCTGTGCATAAATCAAAACGTGGATTTTTGGAACTCTGTTCCGTTGTAAGAATTTCTCTTGATGCCGTGAAAGCACCTTAAATTCCAAGAATATTTAATAAAAAAAGTAATAAAACAAGAAAGGTAAAGTGAGTCCATAATTGCAAAAGAGTGCACCTCTTTAGCTTCGGCGGGTACGTACGAGAGAAAACAAAAACATAACAACAAAAAACTATCATAATTAAAAAACAAAACAAAAAAGTAACGAAAAATCGAATCGCTCCCTGTTTTTTTTAATTTTTTGGTTTTGTTTTTAATTATTGTTTTTATGACTCCAAAAAATATCGTTAAAATAAGAAACAAAAAAATTGTAATTAACTTTGTATGAACATAATAAACGCTTCGAAACCACTAAGAACTTAGCCAGTTAGGTAGAAAACGGACACTTAGAAAATCGATTTTATTTAAAAAAAAAAAAAAAAAAAGAAAACATTAAACAAGTAAAAATATTTTTAAAAAATATTAGGGGGGCTATAGTCTATTTTAAAAAGCAATATCTCCTTCAAGAATGATCATTTCAATCGATATTTATTCAATAAGGGACCAGTTTTCCTATCTAGCGAAAGGGGACGAGTTTTCCGGAGACGAGTTTTCCAGAGACGAGTTTTCCGGAGACGAGTTTTCCGGAGACGAGTTTTCCGGGCACCGGTACCACTCATTTGCACGAGTCGCAACACACACGTGGCGACTGAACATGTAGGGCAAAAGAAGGTGCCTCCTTCTTCCGCAAATTCTGGTTCAGGGTAAATTTGATCTCTAAAATACACGGAATATTTTTTTAAGGAATGAATTTGGACACAGCACTGAGGCTGAACGAAAATGTGCTTAGATATGATAGATTACGATTTTTATTACTCTATTACGACTAATACTCTTGTCCTGATCCGCCACGAAAGTACGTCCCACCTAGAGCCTTTAGGACACAATAATGGTTAATAGACCACAATTACTGCAATTACCAGAGGAGTGCTCACCGAGGCACCGGAGACATTCTTTCGCTCGAATAATTTTAGATTCCGAATTTGGAAATTTAGAACAAACTCTTGTCAGGTGATTATCAATCTAACACAATTTACAAAATTTATTTTCGCCATTTTTATTTATAGTTATTATTACTTATTGATTTGTTTTAGCTCCGAATTCTTCGCCACGAGGGTTCCAGCATTCAACGAATCCGACATGTTTGGCGGGAAATTTTAACGTTTGACATAATTGCGTCGCCTTTAAATAGGCGACGCAATTATAATGTCAAACGTTAAAATAGACTTTAAGAAGGAAACCGTTCACAGGATTTATTCATTATTTCTCTGCGAGTGTTCGGAAATTTAGCGAACAGAATATGCTATTAATCTTCCTGAATCCGTGCCAAAGGAATTATCCATCTCCATCAGTTCGAGTTTGACACGTATAATGCTCTGGTTGCGGAATAATGTCATCGAATAATTGCTGAAGGATTTAAATATTTTTCCTTCAGACACTCCAAAGCTGCGTCGTAATTCTCGGGAATCACATCAAACATAGAAATAATATTAAATTAAATAATTTGGATTTTAGCAATAATAATTTATCTGCACTTTCATGTTCGCAGTGCATTCAAATTTCCTTAGGAACCCACGGAATACAAACTTATTTGGAGTGGATCCCCACTCCAACTCCATTTTCATTTCTCAATCTCCGCCTTAAACATTTCGAAGTCACGACAGATATTAAGTCTTTCCTCATCTGAGGAGTTCAAAATCACCTGATCAGACAACCGTTTCTCGATGTCGGAAGAAAAATTATTTATACAACACCCACCTCCTCTCTCGTTCGTTCGTTCGTTATACGAAACTTCTTAGCCTCTATTCGATCAAGATTTGAATTTGCCATGTTCGAAGGACACAACACGAGAAAAAAAAAATGGCCGTTCCCACGTGGGGAAATAAAAGCAAAGGGCGCGAAGAAAGGGGTTACGTCAACAAAATTCGAAACTCTCAATGAACAAGGAATAAGGAAAGTTCAGACCGACATTACGACAACACAATTCAACAATGAATTAATCCAAGAATTAATATATAATGCTTTCCATACATTATTTAAACGATTACAATTAACGATTACAATTATTTGAAAGGTATTTTCTTTTTTTACGAATTAAAACTTCAGTTTAGGGCTTTTCTTTAGTATTGCTCGTGCCCGCGCCAATACTTCCGATATGTCCATCTCGTCCACTTGGCACGGAGCAGATCTTCCACACTCTTAGGTAATCCTGCAACAAAGGCGCGCACCAAGCCTTTGTCTGACATCCCTCCAAAAAGGACCGAGCTCAGCCAGATACACATCCATCCGGAATGTAATTTTCGGACCATGCAGTAATTGGATCTAATGCAAATGCGCGCTTGATGCAGGCAAAATCTGTTTTTTCCTCATCAGCAAACTGCTGGTATACTGCATATGCTCCCCCAGTGAGGCGCATTGGGACCACGCATTCTATACGCTTCACTCCACTGAGCTGACAT
>NC_136510.1:60921592-61229092 GCF_053919585.1 Euprymna scolopes
AATATATGGGAGTGTGAAATATTCGTTGATTATCATCTCAGGCAATCGGGTCCCCTTGCTAGTATATATATATATATATATATATATATATATATATATATAAGAAAAGAATACGAAAAGTATAAAACTTTATAACTTTTCTTTATTCGTTTTCTTTTGGTGACAGGATTATTATGAAAAAAGATTCAACAACTTTTTTACAAAAACATCATTTTCGACCAAACCTCCGGTTTTCATCATTGTAGTGAAAGTATAATATATATATATATATATATATATATATATATATATATATATATATATATATATATATATATATATATTCCGGGTTAACGATATTTAAAAGTGATAAACTAATGGATTTAACGAGGTCATTAACAGTGTTCATTAAAAAAAAGAAGAGCAATATATACTTTTATCTATATTCAAATAAACATTTACATGGCTGGAAATGTTTCGAACAGTTGATTAGAGTAACCATGGTTTCAGGGGATTAGAAAAAGTACATTCCTTTAAAAAAAATTCTTTAAATGAAGATTGAAATTTACGGCCAAATTTACTTAAATTATTACAGTTAAAAATGGAGGTCACGTATCTATAAATCTACAGACCTCCCTTTTTAACTTTTAATTTTAAAAAGAAAATGAATAAAAAGAAAAATATAAAATTATAAATACAAGAAGGCGAGAGAGAAAAATTTTAGAAAGATAAGGGTGGGGAAAATAAGGGGTGAAGTAAAGAATCCTTTCTTTACTTTTTCTTGCCCCTTTTCTTCACCACACACACACACACACACACACACACACACACACACATATATATATTCTCTTAACGGCGGCATACATACTAGCTTCTTTTGTTAAAAAGAATCGCTTGGAAACTTATCATTATGTTCATTTAATGTTAATTATGTTAAAGAAAAAAACTTGATAAATTATATTCTTGTTTACGCTACTACCACGAACCTAATGGTCTAGTTCTATCGATTAACGATTCTTCTTTATGTTTTGGATAATTATAAACATCTATTAAAGAATCTCTGGTTACGATGTGGCAAACATAATTGACTTTTGTTTGTTTTTTAAGAATTCAAATTTATTCAAATTCAAAGTTATTGTTGAGAAAAAAGAGAAATGGCATCAAGATTCGCTATTCTTGATGACTCATGCATAAGTTTCTAATGGTTGGGGTGGTGGTTGCTTGGCTGATTTCTGTCTCTCTTCTACATGACTCATTGTGTGTCACTGCAATTGAATTGAATCTCTACTATTCTATATAGAAGGAACTTTGTGTGTGTGTGTGTGTGTGTGTGCGTGTGCGAGTGAGTGAGTGAGTGAGTGAGTGAGTGAGTGAGTGAGTGAGTGTGAGAGAGAGAGAGAGAGAGAGAGAGAGAGAGAGAGAGAGAGAGTTCTCAATGGAGTGTCAGAATCTATCATCTATCAAAACTTTTCTAATGCTTCAATTTTTACGATATTTTTAGGTTCAATGTGAAATTTTATGCTCTTTCCAATAAACCGAATATAATATTCTAGACAAGCGTTTTTCTCCCCTCATTTGGAAATGTCTATTCAAATGAAAATAATTAATTTTCTCACCTCAAATTGAAGATCAATAAAAATAAAATAAGCAAATTTCAAACCACAAAAAAGAACAGTTATTTGCAAATTTACCTGTAAAATCTAAAGTTTGAAACCTTTAATATGTTGAATTTTTTTTTAAGTGAAACCTTATAATCTTGTTATATTTTCCAGAAATTTTCGTAGAATTACAACAATTTTTTCTATTGAAATAGAAAAAAATTGTCGTAATTCTAATTTTTTTTTTTTTTAGATATTTAAAAAAAATTCACTTCATAAAGAAAAAATAAAAATAAAAAAAAAAAATTAAAAACTCATGTATTTCTTTGAGAGAAGAAAAAAATCAAAATTTCGTCAAGTGTTTTTTTTTTTAAGGAAAAACTGATAAGTAAAATGTGATTATTTTTTAACTATGGCGACACATATTTGTTCACGCACAACACTTCATGGCTTATGCGTATGTGTTCTGTTTTTACGTTTTATAGCCCTTTTATCCCTCCGTATTTCAAAACAGGAAGAAACACAAGAAAACACCAGCTTGCTAACACCGGCTAATGCTTACGTAATTGCAGTCTTTTCAAATAGTTGTTTAAAAAAAAATTCTTTTATTTAAAAAAATGTATGGAATTATAAAATATAAATATGAACAAATTCTCATCAATGAAGAATGGAAGCATCCATTGATTAGTATTTTATATAGGTAAATAATTATTTTGAATATATTTATTATATTTAAAGTTTTTTTAAAATATATTTTTTAATATATTTATTATATTTATTATATTTAAAGTTAGAATTCGTTGAATTTCGTGAAATCTTTTTTAAAGAAAACCGATTAAAAAAAATATTGTATATTTTTCGATAAAACCTTTTATTATTTTAAAGTTTGGTCTTTGCTCCTTTTATTAAAAAAAAATTAGGGTTTAAATTACATTAATCATATTGTTATAAGCTTCGAAAAATAGCGAGTCTACATAATCACTCCTTTTTTTAATGGCAAATTCTGACACTCCTAGAGCTGGGCTGATATTTTAGAAATTTCACACAAATATGCTTGGCAGTGTTCTTAGATAAGATTTTGTATTGGAATGTCTTTGATAAGTATCGATAATCGAAAAAATCCGATGAAAGAAAGAACAGACGATTTTGACTAAAGTTAACGCCTTATACAGCATTTGAAAAATTTTATTACTGCACAAGCAAAAAGGCGCGGCATATAAAAACAATAGCATATTATTTAATGTGACAATTAATTCGAAATGAATGTTTCTGTTTAGAAACCATCATACTTGACTTTCGCATTTTAAACTTGGTATTTGTGACATGGAAGACCAAATAAAGACTTGTCATTAAAAAGTTGGTTTTTGGTGGTATTCGGGTATTCGAACATCATATTTAAAATTGTCACTGAGATTTTGAGACCTAAATTTTCCGATGTATTCCTTATAAATTAATTGGTCGTCATTGTTGTTTACAACTTAATCAGTGCTCCTTTGCGAAAACAAGTCAACCAGGTCTCGTTATATTTTTAAAATAAATTATAGATGAGAGAGAGAGAAAGAGAGAGAGAGAGAAAAGAAAGAGAGAGAGAGAGAGAGAGAGAGAGAGAGAGAGATGGAGAGAGAAAAGAGATAAAAAAAACCTCTGGGGGGACGTTTACAAGATGCACCACCTCTAAATTCCACAATTTTCCCATTTTTTAATTTTTTTCCGGTAAATGTAAAAAATTATGTTATATGACTTATAATCGTGGATCTGTTTTCAATTATAATGCACTAATAAATTGAACTTTGTAGCCATCAAGATTAAAAAATAGCGACCCTCTCATGTGACGAATATTTCCGTCTACAACGAGGTTACAAAGATAAATCAATTGAATTGAATTATATCAAGTTCAAAAATTGTTTTATAAAAATTCTGAAAATGCTGAAAGTTAGAACAGTTGAATTATGAGATGTTAAAAAATAAAAATGTGTTTATACAATTATATTAAAAAGTATAATTTTTCAAATGATAATAAAAAAGTATAATTTTTCAAATGATAATAAAAAAGTATAATTTTTCAAATGACAATAAAAAAGTATAATTTATCTAATTAGAATTTTTTTTTAATAATTTATCTAATTATAAGAAAAATGTACAATTTATACAATTATAATGAAAATGTATAATTTATACAATTACAATGAAAATGTGTAAGTTATACAATTATAATAAGTATAATTTATCGAATTATAATTCAAATGTATAATTTATCTAATAATAATAATAAAAATAAAACTGTGTTAATTATATAATTATAATAAAAATGTATAATTTATAAAAAATGTATAGTTATAGAATTATAAAAAAAGTATAATTTATTGTATCATAAAAATTTATAATTTAAAGTATAATTATAATATAAAGTATAGTTTATCTAATAATAATAATGTGCTTATTATCTAATTATAATAAAAAGGTATAATTTATGACATTATAATAAACATATAATGTATATAATTATAATAAAACAGTATAATTTATTTGATTATAATAAAATAATTAATCTAATTAAAATAAAAATGTATAATTTAACTAATTATAAGAAAAATGTATAATTTATCTAATTATAATAAAAAGTATGAATTTATCTAATTATAAGAAAGCATAATTAATCTAATTATAACTAAAATGTATATTTTATCTAGTTAAAATAAAAATGTATAATTTATCAAATTATAATATAATGTATAATTTATCTAATTAGATAAATAAAATAAGCAAAATTTTTCTAATCATAAAATATATATAATTCATCAAATTATAATATGAATGAGAATTTATCTAATGACAATAAAAATGTATGATTTATCTAATGATAATAAAAAATATAATGAATCAAATTTTAACAAAACATATAATTTATCTCATCATAAAAAACATGTACAATTTATCTAATTATAATAAAAATAAATAATTTATCTAATTATGAAAATGAATAAGTTATCTAATTATAATAAAAATAAACAATTCATTTAATTATAAAATGTATAATTTATGTAATTGTAAGATAAATGTATAATTTATCTAATAATAATAAAAATGTATAATTTACCTAGTTATAATAAAAATGTATAATTCATCTAATGAAAATAAAAATATATAATTTACACAATTATAATAAAAATTAAAATTTATTGAGTAATAATAAAGAGTATAATTTATCTAAAATTAATAATAATAATAATAATCTAATGTAATAAAATGAATAATTTATCTAATAAAAGAAACATGTATAAGTAATCTAATTATAATTAAAATGTATAATTCATTTGATGATAAAAAGGTATAATTATCTAATAAAATATAATATATAAAAAGTATAATTTATTTTATAAAATATCTATAATTTATACATTTATAATAAAAAGTAAATTTATCTAATGATAATAAAAAAAGTATAATTAATTGAATAAAAATAAAAATGTAAAATTTATACAACTATGATAAAAAGAATAATTTATAAAATTGTAAAAAATGTATAATTTATCTAATTAAAATATAAATGTATAATTTATCGAATTATAACAAAAATGTAAAATTTATAAATCATAAAAACGTATTATTCATCTAATTATAATGAAAAAGTATAATTTATCCAAGGTATAATTTATCTAATTACAATAAAAATGTAAAATTTATCTAATTATAATAAAAATGTATAATTTATGAAATTATAATAAAATGTATAATTTATTTAATTAGAATAAAAATTATAATTTATAAAATTCTAATAAAAATGTATAATTTATATAGTTATAATGAAAATGTATAATTTATGTAAAAATAATAATAATATGCTAAATCTCTAATTATAATATAAATGTATAATTAATCTAATTATTAGAAAAAGTTATAATTTATCAAATTATAATAAAAATATAATTTATCTACTTATAATAAAAAGTATAATTTATCTAATTATAATAAAAATGTATAATTATGATAAAATGGATAAAAATGTATAATTAATTATAATTATACATTTTTATCCATTTTATCATAATTGGATAATTTATCTAATTATAAAAAAGTATCATTTATCTCATTTTAATAAAAAAAGTATGTTATTACAATAAAAATGTAAAATTTATCTAATTTAATATAAATTTAGAATTTATCTAATTATAGTAAAACGCATAATTTATCTAATTATAATAAACATGTATAATTTATAAAAATGTATAATTAATCTAATTATAATAAAAATGCATAATTTATCTAATTATAAAAAAATGTATAATTTATCTAAATGTAAAATTTACACAATTATAATAAAAATTATAATGTGCTATAATAAAAATGTATAATTTATCTAATTATAATAAAAGTGTATAATTAATCTGATTATAATAAAAAGTATAAATTTTCTCATAATAATAAAAATGTGTTATTTATCTAATTATAATAAAAATGAATAATTTATTTATTAATAATAAAAATGTATATTTTATCTAATGAATTTACTGAAACCACCAAAAAACGCATTGAAGCACGAAGATTAGAAACCCGCGACTTCTGGGAAATCTACAACAGTGTAGTAAATAATGGGCAATCAACAATTCCCTCACTAACCAACAATCATGAGGTTGCAATCGAGAAGGCTAACATGCTTGCCAGTTGGTTTGCCTCTAACTTCACACTGGACTCTGCTAACCACCCCCTCCCTGACTTTCATTTACAGAGAGACGCCACACTAGACGATCTGAAAATCACCCCATAGGTGCATGCTATCATAAAAAACCATGACACTTCAAAAGCATGTGGACCTGATTTCATCCCGGCTGTGCTATTAAAAAAATGCTCTGCTGAAGTAGCTCCAGTTCTCTCCCAACCCATGCCTTAATGAATCTTGCTTTCCAGACTGCTGGAAAACTGCTTCTGTTGTACTAGTTTTCAAGAATTCTGGCAAAAGAACTGACCCATTAAATTATCGCCCCATTAGCCTCCTCCTACTTTTCACCAAAATATTTGAGTCCATAATTAACCAAGCTCTAGTCCATCACCTTACCGATGCTAAACTTCTGACTTGATCAACAATATGGATTTAGGCAAACCTATTCCACATCCTAACTGTAATCTCTGAATGTATATACCATCCACTGGACAAAGCAGGGGAGGGTAGAGCGGGTATCTAAGGCTTTTGACAGGGTATGGCATGAAGGTCTTCTCAGGAAAATTAAATCATACGGTATCACTGGACGAATACTAAACATAATTAAATCCTTAAATAAGAGAAAAATCCAGGTTGTCCTCGACGGTTGTACATCTAAACAATATGATATAAATGCGGGAGTACCCCAGGGGTCTATCCTTGGACCTTTATTATTCCTAATATTCATAAATGACCTCCCTTACAAAATTGTCTCTGAGATGATGACACCACGCTCTATAACAGGCACGACAAGAAAACAAATGAAAATGGCAGAAACACTAAAGGATGACCTCAAATCTGTAGTGGAATGGAGACAAAAATGGATGGTCACATTCAATGCTGCCAAGACAAAATTTGTTTCCTTCAATAATTATGAGAAACATTTTCTACCACCAATAGCAATGGCCAAATATTCATTATCTGAAAGTACATCTTTTAAACTTCTCGACCTAACATTCACGGGAAACATGAGTTGGAACGATTACATTGAGAGCATTGCCAGGACCGCTGCAAAGAAGGTAGGCTCTCTCTACCAAGCTAGAAAACTACTAACGCCCGAAAGTATCCTGTACCTCTATAAGGCCATGTATGGAGTATTGTTGTTATATTTGGGCTGGTGCATCCGCTACTAGTCTTTTGCTCCTAGACAAGGTTCAAAAGAGAGTCTCCAACCTGATAGGTCCTGAACTGTCATCTAAGCTTCAGCCTCTGTACCACCGATGAAATGTTGCATCCCTCTGCGTGTTCTACAAGTATTTTAATGGTGAATGCTCTGACGAACTGCAAGCACTTGACAAACCCGACAAGCAACTAAATCCCACCCCTTCACAGTGGAGATCCCTAGATGTAAGAGAGCTTTCTACTCCAGTAGTTTCTTCCCCAGAACAGCTAGACTTTGGAATTCCATTCCGGCTCCCTGCTTCCCCAACTGTATTGGCATGCAGAATTTCAAGTGTAACGTACTGCCCAACTCCTTACATAGTATCCGAGTAGCTTATGTCCCTGATAGTACACCAAAGTGGCAATGTGCCGTGTTTGGCGTAAAAATGTATATATATATATATATATATATATATATATATATATATATATATATATATATATATATATATATATATATGTTATCTAATTACAAGAAAAAGTATAATTTATTTAATAAAAAAAAAAACAATCTATAATTTATTAATTATAATAAAATGTAAAATTTATACTATTTTAATAAAAATTATAATTTATCAAATTATAATACAAATGTACAATTTATATGTATAATGTATATGTATAATAAAAGTGTATAATTTTCTAATTATAATAAAAAGTATAAATTATCTAATATTAATAAAAATGTAATAAAAATCTAATTATTATGATAACGAATAATTTATTTATTAATAATAAAAATGTATATTTTATCTAATGATAATAAAAAAGTATAATTTATCAAATTATAATAAAATTATATGTTATCTAATTATAATAAAATGTATAATTTATCTAATTATAATAAAAAGTATAATTTTTTAAATAGATAATGTGTTATTTATCTAATTATAATAAAAATGAATAATTTATCTTATTATAATAAAAAATTATAATTTATCTGATTATAATAAAAATGTATAATTTATCTGATTATAATAAAAAAAATACAATTTATCTAATTATAATAAAAAGTATAATTTATTTAATTAAAATAAAAATGTATAATTTATCTAATTCCATTAAAAATTAATCTAATTGTATTTAAAAAGTATAATTTAGCTAATAAAAATGCAAAATCTGTCTGATTATAATAAAAATTTATAATTTATTAAATTATAATAAAAAAGTACAATCTATCTAATTATAGTATAACAGCATAATTTATGTAATTATAATAAAAATGTATAATTTATTACATCATAATAAAAGTGTATAATTTAATGAGTATTTTATCTTATTATAATAAAAATGTATAATATGCTTCTGCCCAGATGTGGTAACATTACTCCATCATTGGCCGTACCTATATAAAAATAGGTAGAGAATTAAATCAGGAGTGATATATCTTTTGATAGTGATATAGTTTTTGATGAGCCGTTCCATATAAGTTAACAAATTTACCGATTCTCCATTACTAACGGTTAATATATTGTCCAATTTCTACGGTACACTGTACACTTATCCTCTAGTGGCCTCTTGGCCTTGATAAGTGGTGATGCCTTCTGGAGCGGTAGAAGGATCCTACCATTTTTTCCAGCGGCCTTGGAAGATCAGGAAGAGAGTTGGGCCCAGGATGGACCGCTGGTGAGGGACTCCAGCATTAATTCTGATGAGCTTCTGTTCTTCAGATGCGGCACTTCTGTTTCTTGTTCTCTTTCGGTGGAGGAGAAATCCTTCACGACTGAGACAATTTTTATTTTTGTACCTTTTCTCCACGTTAAAAAACGACCCTGGTGTCTAACTCTGTCCCGTGGGGAGGCATAGTAAATAGGTACTACTCTTATGAATCTATCTGACAGAAATGATTTAAACTTATATAAATTATCTAATTATAATAAAAATGTATAATTTATTTAATTATAATAAAAAAAGTATAATTAATCTAATTATAATAAAAAAGTATAATTCATACAATTGTAATAAAGCTTTCGACACACGACGGATTCTTGTGAAATCGCTCTCGCCGTCTTAGACGACAAAAAAAATTGGCCCACCCTCAACTCGGTCATTTTACACAAGGAGTCGGTTTTTTCGTTGACTTTTTTGCAAGGCATCGTCTTCTTTCGATTCCTTTGTGTTCATGATGGACGCATCAGCTAAGAATGTTAGTTTTTTTTATTCACCTTCTTATGGGTTCGAGACTGCCTACCCACTACCACGTTTTTTTTTAACACCTCTCTCCAAATGGGCTGCCAACTAGTGTTTGATCCCCACCCCCGCTTCTACCACTTTTATAACACCTCATCCCCCTCCTGGGTTCCTTACAACAACACCTACACACCGTGTACTCCCGCTCTAATAAAACGGAAATGCAATATTATTAAAAATAAAATGAAATAAAAAAAAGACAGAAAATAATTTAAAAAAATAATAGTTATTCACTTGCCTCCCCATCAGGGCAGTTAGACACCAATATTTTAAACTAGTTCCCCAAAAGTGGCACACTGGCACACTGGATTGGAAACATTGCCCCAGTCTTTAAGGATTTCTTTTGCTTTTTACAAAGATTATCTAGTATTATGTTGTTTATTACGTTACAAAATTCAAATTTTAAAGAAAAAGGTCACTTGAAATTTAATTTGCCAGGAATAAAAAATAAATAAATAAATAAAAATAAACTCTCGGCTGAAGTTGTGACTGTGACTAAATTCGTTTTTTTTTTGTTTTTTTTTTAATTTTTATTTCAATAATACAACAACAAATATTCTTGTTCTTTTTTGTTTTTTCTTTTACAAAGATTAAAAAAAGTGGCACACTGGATTGAACCCCCCCCCCCCCCCCCAAATCAGTCTTTAAGAATTTGCCAAAATTAAACTCGGCGCACGTATGGGAGCGGGATTTTGAATTTTCGTCTTTGTTTTTCAATTTTTTCAGCGGATTATTATCGAATAGACACCAGCTTATTAAAAATGTTTTGTCGGGGATGCTCAGTTTCTACTGCAACGTTCTAGTAAGTCAATCATCAATTTGGAAACCACTCGACGTTAGGCCAAATTTCGCAAGTATTTTAAAAAGTGAAAAAAAAAAAGAAAAAAAAAGAGGTTAAACACGGATTAAATTCGCGAAATTTGGCTTTAAAAAGGTCGAATGGTTCTAAAATTGGTGATTGATTTACCAGACAGTTGCATCAGAACTGAGTATCCCTACAAATATTTAAATATTGATTTTATTTTTTTTTTGATAATCCGGGAGACTAGTTCGATAATAATCCACTGAAAAAATTGCAAAAAAAAAAAAAAAAAAAAAAAAGACGATAATAATAATAAATAAAAAGATACAGAGATGGGTACTACCGCTTCCAATATGCGCCATAATCTTGACTGTGAGTAAATTCATTGATTGAGATTGTCGGACTGACTTCCTCATCTTGGTTTCGTTTCGGCCGTTTTGCCCTCCGGCCTTCGTCAGGTGTTTTGTATCGAACTGGGGAACCGTTTGTTAGGAGTCTCGAACCCAACCCTTTATTATTATTATGGGGGTACCGTGTTCGGACTCCAGCTAGGCTTTGGGACATAGTTGCTGATTCTCTGTTTTTTTTTTTTTTTTTTTTCGATACAAAACACCTGACGAAGGCCGGAGGGCAAAACGGCCGAAACGTTGTGACAATAACAACCAAGATGAGGAAGTCAGTCCGACAATCTCAATCAATGAAAACACCTCATCTCAAAAATACAGACAATTACTAGTGAGTAAATTCGTTTTATTGTTTATTCTAAGAACATAAGATTTTCGGTACTCCTGCAGTATTTTACCCACCGATTTCACGATCTTAGCCGAGCGTTGACGAACGCTTTCGGCGTTAACGCCGACGAAAGCCGAGAATTCGGAGCTACGCCGACGGTGCAAGAACGCTAAAAGTATGTGAATAGCAACAACATTACAAGGAAAAGATATTACACACACACACAACAAAATGGATAAAATTAATACAGAAAAATTTGGATAAAATAAATCACAAACACTTACCGTAAGTTTTTTTAAAGTAAAATAAATTTATTTTGTTGAATATTTTTTTTTTTTTTGGTTCATTTTGTTTTCCGATAGTTTTTTTTGGGGGGGGGGCGGGGTAAGCAACAGTAATAAACACTTCAATGCTTTTTGTTTGTTTGTTTTTAACAAAACGTTATTAAACAGTAACAATTTTTTTTTTTTTTTTCAGTAATGTTTGTAGGGGGCGGGGGGACACAACAATTACTGTTTATCTTTAGTTCCAACTGGAAGATTTTCTACTGACTGTAGAGGCAAAGTAGGGAGCAAAGGGTTTTCAGAGGATGTGGAAAGAAGAAGCTCCTTCCCCAACCGGGTAGCCTTCCGCGATTTGATTTATTATGGAGACAAAAGGGTTGTGTCCAAATTTTTGTCTCCACATAAATTCGCATAAATATGTTTCCAACAGCTCCCGGTTTTTTTTTTTTTTTTTATCGCTAAATTAAATAGCTTAAATGAAAGGCTGTGTATTTTTACTTTGAAACAATAAAATAACTGAAATGAAACGCTATGTGTGTAATTTCAAAGAAAATTATTCGTCTGCTGCGCGTTCGTTTGAAGCGCCCTGATTGGCTGATAGAGTATCGTACCGCTCGCCATGTTCCGGCGTTTTCCGACGGATGTCGATCAACGCTCGGCTAAGATCGTGAAATCGGTGGGTAAAATACTGCAGGAGTACCAGATTTTCGACCCACTCGATAAATTGACGATAGGCATTGCCAACCGAATGTGAAAAAAGAACGCATGATTCCGTGACGTCAGACTTGTGTTACCTATACGGACTATGGAAAAGCAGAAGTTACTTAATGATTTTTTAAAACCTTTGTTTATCTTCTTCAAACTGCAATTAATAATTAATCTTTAATTTTGTTAGGTTTTAAGATTTACACAGTTTAATGATTAATAGTATTATAAACATTTGTATATTAAATATGAAATACGGTTTTACTGAATGTTCATTTGGTTCCATACTTTTGTTCGGTAAAAAGAAACAAAATGTTTAATATTTGTGTAATAATATTTTTAAATCGGTTTTAATTTGGCGATAAAATAGCTGACTAGAGTCATGTTTAAAACTTAATCTTAAAATTTTTTAAACATAATTAAAAATCTATGTTATGGAATATTTTGAAATAATGGAATTTTAATCGTTTTACTTTTAATCTTTTAAAAATTAATTAATTTTTAGGAAGTTTCTTTTTCTTGGCAAGTCAATATTAATTAGAAAAAAAAAACGCTATTAAAAAAAAACAATATTAAATTTCTATCATTTTTAAATTGCAACTTCAAAGTAAGTTTTTGTTCAATACGTGTATTTAAATTTTAAAAAAATAAATATTCTTTTTACTTATTTGAACTTCATAATAGAAATTTCGATAGATATTTTGTTCAAATTTCGAAGAAATAAATATGGGGTGGGGGTGACACACACACACTAAAAAAATATTTCCCATCGTATATTTTACGGAAACTGCATTTTATATGTAATTTCATTCTAAAATGAATAAGTATCGAAAATTTCACGAAAATCTGACCATTAATTGATTTTTGCTAGATTTATTAAACACGGGTATGTTTTTGGTGTCGGTGTTTAGTCCCGCAAATTTCAAAAAATAATAATAAAATTAAGTGTAAAATGGAGTTGAACAATCAAGCAAAGATGACTGAAACGAATGGATAAATTAAATATAACATTTTTTTTTTTAAATTGTAAATGAATGAAAAGAGAAGATAAGAAAGTTTCTCCTTAATTGAAAGTCTCTACCTGCGACTGATGTATTGATGTAGAAAAATGAAAATTCGTGGTTAGAAATAACCAGGTCTTTTACGAAGAATTAAACACTATAAAAGTCCATCGCTTACTTAGTGGAGAGATAGAAAAGGGTAAAAACTAAAAGTCCGTCAGAGTAACAAGTCCATCTCCATGTGGAGGAATTAATTTTCGAGCGTGCACACATTTAACGCCCATGCGGACGGAGTCGATGATGATGATGTTACAGCATGCTGCCTTGTGGTTGACTGATTCGTTTGGGTGCAAAATGCCCTTTTTATATACATTTCAACCGGCTCCACGAAGACCTTCAGAAAAAAACATTTTTTTAAAATTTGTTTTCCTTGTAATCCGATTCAATGAAAAGAATAACATTCTTATGACATAAGATGCTTCTTACGACGTCTGCGTGAACAGGAGAAGTTTCGCTTATAAGTCCACTGAATTTGCGTGGGTGGAGAAAGGGAAATGTATGCGCAGCTGAAATGATACAGTTGCGTGCACAACTGGGTTTTACAGTTGGGGCTACGCGCCAGTATTCTGTCTCGACACAGCGGCATCGGGGCTACGATATTTTCACGTTCAGAATGCTTACTACATGGGAACGTTATTTTAAAGTGCCAATTATGTAAACATGATTTTCATCTCACGATTTCATTATTTTTGTACGATGAAAAAATTAAAAAAAAATTATTACTACTTTATTTTGCCCTTCTTCTTTTAAATGCTACAAAAGTTATCTTGATAATTTTAATTTATAATAAAGTTACATCGTTTTACATATGTGGGGGGGGTAATTCTGTGGTGACTTTTGAAGGTGCCTATCGATGGACGACCCACTCGGCAGAAGAGGAAATAAAAGGCAAAACGTGCACACAAGTTTTTGTATGTCCAAGAAAGGCTTTTTTCGCCGGGCTTCCCAGAGGGTTACTATTGCTTAAAAGTGTTTATATACCTCCTAGATAATAATATCTGCGCTTTGCAAACACGCGTTGCATCTACAGCGACTTTTACAAAATTATTGCTATTTTGGCTTCTCACGTGTTGATTCGGCTTTTTTGTATAAAAGCGAAACTGATCTGAAATGAAAGTGCAGTTCCAGGCTTTAGTGCCAGGAAAGTCCTGAAGCTGGTTTAACCCCCCCCCCATCCTCCAACATTTTGGCAAAACAATAAGTTGGGAAACGAAACCAGAAAAACTCTCTCGCAGTAAATGTTCTCTGCGGGACTTCTATGGTGCGATCATTAAAATCGCACACCTGTCAATTTAACTTTTTAATCATTAAAATTAAATTCTATTTAGTTACTCTCCCTTCGTGGGTGAGTGGATAAGTTGTCAGGTTTTTTCACCTTTGCGTCAATGTTCCAGGTTCGATCCTACGTACTTACCAAAACTCCCCTCCCCTCACACACACATACACCCCTACAACCACCTGGGCAACACAGGGTACCCCTGCTAGTATTCAATAAAAATTGGGAGTTTTCTTTGTAAATATCTTTTTAGGTATGGACTTAAAAATATATTTGTCAAAAATAACCTCTCAAAACTTCTGGATAAATTCATTTTATTATTTTAATTTAATTTAATAATACCACAAAATTATTTCACGATATTTCATACTGACAGACCTAGTCGATCGCCTGTGTTGAAGTTGCTTTAATCATTAGCAGCAGCAATTAGTCGTACTCGTACATTAGTCGTGCCTAATTTTTAATCGCACATTTGGTAAAACCACCTTTTACCAAATTGTGTTGATTTCAGAAATTTCCGTGAGAGAGTCTTCAATATGACTTAAGAATAATTTCATTGGGAACAAACCAAGTATCATAATTAAGCTTGTTGGGAACAAGCCAGTATCGTGGAACAGCAAATTTAGGAAAACTGGTCCCTTATTGAATAGATATCGATTGAAAACACATTTTATGGCCGTTCTTGAAGGAGATATTGTTTTTAAAAGAGAATATACCCCGCCATAATATTTGTAAAAAATATTTTTACTTGTTTACTGTTGTTTTTAAAAAAATAAAATCGATTTATAAGAGTCCGTTTTCTACCTCACTGGCTAAGTTGTTAGTGGTTTTACTTATTTTCAAGTGTTTATTCTGTTAAAAAACGAGACTACAGACCGCATAATATTTAAAAAAAATATTTATACCTATTTACTGTTGTTTTTAAAAGGGCAAAATCGATTTTTAAGTGGTTTAATTTATTTTGACATGTTTATTCAGTAAAAAAACAAAAACAAAGTAGCGTCGAGTGTTACGTGAGAATGAGAAATAATGTCTGACATAAGGGGATCACATCTTAGGGGTCTTGATAATCATTAAAAAATAGAAAATTAAAGAAAATACTGAGGAAGATTTAGTTTTTAAAGGAGCCCCCACACTCCAAAAGAAAATTGGGTACTTCACAGGGAACGTGGACCCTGCGTAAACTGGTTTTAATTTAATGGCTGCTCCCGAGTTTTTTTTTGTTTTCACTTTCTCATACACTATTTTTTTTTTTTTAATCAAGCATGTATTTATTATTTTTTGAATTTTTTATTTCTTTAATTAAATGCAATTCATACTTTGGTGGACGTTCCACGCTTTTCACTTTTTATTTTACTTTTTTCCTGGCTATATCATCGATGACAGACTTAAGTTTCAGATTATAAAAAAAAAGTTTATAACTTTTCACGCAGGGGTTTAGTTTTCAATTATAATGTTGTACTAAATTGAACACGAACTTTGTGACCACGAATAGATAGATAGATGAGATGGATATATACATAGATGAGAGAGAGAGAAAGGGGAGGTAGATACATAGATGCGAGTGGGAGGAGGGAAGAGAGGGGGCAAAGAAATCTTTCTTTTTTTAACCCTTCCGTTCTAACCTTTGCCTTCTGGTCACATCAGAGAGAGTTGTCATTTTTTTTTCATCGTGGTCACAAAGGCTATGTTCAATTTAATACAACGTTATAATTGAAAACTGAACCCCCATGTGAAAAGTTATGAAAAAAAAATGTTTTCAATTTTTTTAATAATCTGAAACTTAAGTCTATAATCGATGATATTAACAGGAAAAAAAGTAAAAAAAAAAAATAAAAAAATTGTGGAATTTAGAGGGGGGTGCACTCTCGACAACATCCACCCATACATTTATTTTGTGCTTTTTTTAATTTTATTTTCAAAACTTTTTTGAAGGTACTATTTGAGGCAAAAAAAGAAAAAAAAAGAAAAAAAAGCCAAAAGCATTATTTGAATGTGTATGAAAAAATAACTGTAACAAAAAATAATAATTAGGGGGTAGGGGAATATAATAAAAACAAATATAAATAAAAATAAAATAAAATAAAACAAGCACAAAATAAAAGTATGAATCAAATTTAAGTAAAGAAATTTAAAAAATTAAAAAAATAATTACAGGTTCGATTAAAAAAAGTGTATGAGATATATACGAAGAAAGTGAAAGAAAACCTTAGGGAGCCAGCCATTAAATTAAAACCTGTTTACGCAGGGTCCACGTTCCCCGTGAAGTGCTGAAAATTGTTTTTAAGAGAAACTACCCCCTCCCCCCCATATTTAAAAAAATATTTTACTTGTTTACTGTTGTTTTTGTGAGAAATTCCATTTACATTCGCCATCTCTTTTTATTTTGGCTGCCCACGCAGTTTCAGTTTTACATAATGAATTATGTAAACAAAATGGCTGCATGAACGCACGCAAGCACTTTGATATAATCTCCAGTCTAGATGTAACATGATGTAGCCCTGAAACTGTTAAGGGAAAAATATTTAAATCCAGATTTAATTAGAAATTGGGTTTTTGAAGAGATTGTTCCTAGTCCATCTCACATAACGGATTTAAAAAATTTAAGGTTATTTCTCGAAGAGGTGAAGCGGGATCTGACAGAACTTGATAAGTCTTACGGGACTGACTTTTTTACTGAGGGTGGAATCTCAGGGGCATTGAAAACCCACATATTATTTGCCAAATTTCCTAATGTTATAAGGAGAGAATTAATGAGTAGAAGTGATGAAAGATTCCCTTCTCTAAATACTATAATGTCCCACGTGTTCGAAATTACAGAATATTTATTAGCCGCCCTGCTCGATATTCGGCGAGAAATTTGCGCGCCAAAATTGGCGCCTTCTTCACCTAAGATGAAATTCAATATGGCATCTTCTTCTCCATGTGAGGTGAAGGCCACTTTATTATGCAAGCTGTGTGAAGCTACAGATCATTCGATTAAGAACTGTGGTAAATTTCCTTCCTTCGAAGCTAAATGCTGAAGGGCCAAACAATTGAAATTGGTGTCTGGGTGATCACTCAGATGCAGTTTGTCGAGGAAGTAAGGGGTTTCCTTACCCTTGTGCAGTCTGTGGCTTAAAATGCCACTTTAGCATTATGTGTCCTAAGGGAAATAAGTCCTTTGTGGGCAGAACAACATATTCTGGACAACAGAACAGTATTTTACCTGTCTTTAGAATATCGATGAAAGCACATGGTCGACCTATCTGCTTTTTCTGTTTGATTGATACTGGGAGTCAACAATCGTTTTTCACCCAGGCAATTCTATTTAAATTGTGTTCTGCTAAAAACATAAACCCCTAGAAGGTTGACATGGCTGTGAACACGTTGATTGGCAGTGACATCTTGAGATTGCAGGAGCACAATATATCTATAAAATTAGGTGATGAAAATCCTTTTAAATTTGCGGCGTTATTTTCCAGGGATTTGAATTTAAAATTCGAAGTTGATAATTTTGATAATGTTGTTAATACCTTAACTCAAGAAGGATTCCGGATTCTTGGTTATAAGAATTTAAACGGAACTCCCATTAAAGGGATTATTGGTTTGGACCTCAGATTAGTTAAGTGTCTTAACGGCAACGTGTCGAAACATTGGGGGTTACATAATTCGGTTGGCGAGAGCCAACATTTTTTGAATAAAGATTTAAATAAGGTAGAATCGCTTCCCTTTGATAGCGTTGTGAAATCCCTTCCTAAATGCAACAGCTTATGAGGACAGATTGTGAAATCCCTTTCTAAATGCAACAGCTATTTAATCAATTCTGTTCTAAATCCGACTCTCTCTTATGAGGACAGATTGAAGCCTTTCTTCTCCAAATCCACAGTTGAATGAAGGGTAGAGACGTTGCTCACTCTCGACTCATTAGGAATCGATGAAGAGGTTAAGTTATCTGCCGTGGACAAAGAGACACCATTGTATTGGAGGGTGAGAAATATGTAAATTTACCGTGACATCATGATAAACTCCCACAGGTAAAAAGTAACTTTGTGCCTTCCTTAAAGGTAATGGAGAGAATGGCAGTCCTTAGAAAGGAAGGGAATGTATAATGAGTACCTCCAAGTGTTTGAGGATTATGAGGAAGGTGGAATAGTGGAGGAGTTTTTTGTCCCGCCTGGGAAGTATGAACATTATATTTGGGTTCCACATAGACCCGTTATTAAGGAGTGACCCATAGTGACGACAAAAGTTTGTCCTGTATTTAACTGCTCCCTGAAATGTTGAGAGGGGACATCAATTAATGATGCTGCCTACATGGGCGTGAACTTAACTACTAAATTATTGGATTTATTGCGGGGATTCAGGAAAAACGAATATGTCCTTCTAGGTGATATAAGAAAGGCAAAAAAGCCTTTCTTATATCACCTAGAAGGACATATTCGTTTTTCCTGAATCCCCGCAATAAATCCAATAATTTAGTAGTTAAGTTCACGCCCATGTAGGCAGCATCATTAATTGACCTTAAATCAGAAGAGGATAAAAACAGATTTTGTTTTTTCCTTAAAAAAGGTGACAAATTATGTACATATAGGTACAAAACAATTATTTTTGGGTTCAATGCTAGCCCCTTCATTTTGAACATCATTTTGAAATTCCATGCAGAAAAATATGCAAAAGATGCAGCATCGCACGCTATTTCCAACAATTTTTATGTGGATAATCTTGTCATCACCAGTTGTGCTGGAGAGTCCCTACTTACTATTTATAACAATGTTCGTAGCAGATTGTTAGAGGCAGGCTTCGATTTGCGATCCTGCAATTCTAACTATTATAAAATACAAGATAAAATGTTGGAGGATGAATCTATTTCTTCTTCCTTCCCAGCCTTTGAGAAGGTATTGGGATATCAATATGATCCTATTCGGGACATGTTCAAACTTTCTCCTACTTTAGTGAACCCTAAGGTCAATACCAAACGGGGGATTTTTTCACAAATATCAGGAGTATATGACCCTATATCTTTGCTTCTCCCCGTCATGATACAGGGGAAGATCACTGTCAGCTTGATCTGGAAAAGCAAGTTGTCTTGGGATGAGCGGATTCCCGAAGAGCTCTATAAGCTGTGGCAAACCCATGCCAAGGATCTAAATGACTTGGGGAAATTTGAATTTCCCAGGCACGTATTGTCAGAAAATCGTTCTGTTGAATTTATTTGTTTTTGCGATGTGTCGAAAAACGCGTATGGATTCACCCTGTATGCGAAACAGAGCGAATTGTTCTCTGTTGTTCGCAAAGGCCGGAGTGGCCCCAATTAAGGGGAAGTCACTCCCCACTTTGGAACTATTGGCTATGTTTTTAGCCCTTAAAGCACCCTTCAGATTTTGGGTACCCTGGGGCCCCTTAACATTGATAATTTTTTCCTGATGTCTGATTCCCAAGTTGCCCTCTCAACGGTAAAGGATCCAAGAAAAATATATTCATTGAAAACAGGATCACAGAGATCAAAAAATTTTCAGAAGATATTAATATGGCGTTCTACTGAAATTAAAATATGTTTCATCGTCAGAAAATCCGGCAGATCTTCTAACTAGAGGTATCAACACTTCTAAATTTTCCCAGTTATTCAATTTCAGGATGTATGGTCCGGAATGACTCAATAGAGATGGCATTGATTGGCCAATCTCTCCCTTACCTTGTCTAAACGAAACTAATAAAAAAATTGTATCATGTTTGTACTCTCAGGAGACACGTCCTTCTGAAAATACCTTCCAGTTGGATATTACAAGATATTCCAGCTTATCTAAGGCGATCAGCGTCTTAGAAAAAGTGTTGAAATTTTATGATTTGTTACGTCACCATAATGCTGTCAATTTTAATAGGGTCAAATGGAGGCCTTCTCTCATAAACTAGGTTACTTGAAACAGCCTTCCAGGGTAACTGCCTTGGGGTTATTCCTTGATAAAGACTGGTTAATTAGAACCAGAGGTAGGATACAGAATTCTGATATTCTGCCCTTCGAGTTTAAGTTTCCCCTTTTGTTGAGAAAAAAATCATTATTTAACAAAACTGGTGATTAAGGAAGCTCATCTTAACTGTTGCCACATGGGGGTTAATTCAAACCCTCAGTAAGTTAAGGCTGTCTGGGGTTTGGATCCCTCAGGGGAGATAAGCCGTAAAAGCCTTTGTGCGTACTTGCAGTGTATGTAAAAAATAAATGCTCTGCCTTGTAAAGCACCTGCAGGGTAATATTGCCTGCTCAGAGGGTGAACTTTGTTCACCCATTTAAACAAGTAGGTGTGGATTTCACTGGTCGATTTTCCATAAAAGTTAGAGGGGTGGAAGTTAAAATGTACATAGTACTATTTACATGTATGAGTTTGCACACAATTCACTTAGAATTATTGCTGGACATGAGTACCCGCTCTTTCATGAAGAAGAATTTTAAAAAAGTAAAGTTATATTTAAGTAACACAATTTGATTGGCTATTAAAAGTGAAACATTTTAATTCGATTGCCTATTTATAGTGAACCATTTTACTTTATTTTAAAATAAAAAAATGGTACTTGTACAGTTTAATGAAGACATTAAAAAATGAAAATATCGAAAAAAAAGTTTATATGGTACATATCCATTTTGGACTGAAGATCTCCGAAAAAAAAAATTCACTTAATTTGATCGTGTAGTTTTTTTTTTTACAGCGGAAAAGCACGTTTTTATGAGAGTGCATCGAGGTCAGTCATCTTAGAATTTTTTAAACATGCCACCAGGAGATAACTCCCCATCCTTTATACTAGCTTTTCTTCCTAAAAATCGAACCTTTTGCTCGGTATCATAACAAATTGTTTTTTCGTTGTAAAAAAGAAACTACTTGATGAAATTAGGTGAAATTTTCGTTCCATAACGGATATGTACAAAATTTATTTTTTTCTTTTTTGATATTTTCCTTTTATAATGTCTTCATTGAACTGTACAAGTACCACAAAAATTAATTAGATCTCAAAAAAAAAAAAAAAAAAAGAATCGAAAATGCAATGAAGTCGACAACAAATTGCTGATCAGGTATCAACACTGCAATGCATGACGGACGTAAAATGGAATTTGTTTGTCAAAAAAACAAAAAAAAAACTCCAAAAAACAAAAAAACAACTGTTTCAATATCATTTATGAAACAGTTACAATATCGTTTCATTAATATTTCTTTATTTGTTTGTAAAATAAAAAGTATTTTCAGTAAATATTGTTGTGTTTCAACCAGACTTTGTACTCATATAAAGAAGAAACACGAATACAAGTTGGAAAACAATAAAAAGTGTATTTAACACAAACGTAAAATACAAACGTAAAATATGTAGGTTGCAAAACAATTGCGTTTGCGGCTTTTTAAGAAATCCAAAAAGTTTTTAACGTCTTGAGTGACGGCTCCTTTCAAGTTAAGAAGTAGAGAGATGGAATAATACGTCTTTTCTCCACTGATATTTGTACGAAAGAGGACGTTTAAAGAGAGTCTTTAGTCCCGCTTAATAAATGGGTAGCCGTGATTGGTCGATGAGCGGCACCTTTGGCCAATGAGACAGGGTCTTATTCAAAGTGTAAAGAAAGGGAAAATAAGATGAAAAGGGAAGTAACTCTATTTTTTTTTTATAATATTCAGATTATTTAAAACAGAACATCAACCACTCTAATTTGTTTTTTAGGGGTAATTGAGGTCGCTAACAACGAATCTGATAATCAAACCTGGGACAAATTTACCATTTGCATGGTATTTACCCCTAAACCCAAAAACTACTTTCCACCATTTTACAGCTTCCATTTACGCTACACACGTGCGCCGCAGCATAAACGATGGTTGTTGACTGTGCCTTTACCTAGAGAACTGCCTTTTCACATGGCGTACAAATCTTTTGTGGAACATTTAAACATTAGATGCCAGATGGGAACCAGAATGTTGATGATGTAAGTTAGAAGTTTGGTTTTAGATGCATTAAAAGTAACCAGCCACTTTTTTCCCTATTGTACCACATGCTCAAGATCAGAGGAGAGAGAACTTGGTCATTTACGGCCTTTAATGTGCTGCCATAGATGGTAGTGTCGCCAGCAAAAATGTCTATGAATGATCTAAGGATGTGATTTCGAAGATCGTTAATGTAGATCAGGAAGAGAGTTGGACCTAGGATGGACCCCTGAGGGTCTTCAGCATTAATACTATAAGCTTCTGGTTTCTGCCCATCAACCACTACTCTTATGAACCTATCAGAGAGGATTTAATAATAGAAAAGACATTTCCAACTATACCATAGCTGGAGAAGACCTTTATGTCATACCCTATCAAAGGCCTTTGATATGTCAAGAGCAATTGCCCTAGAAAACAAGCCTTTGTTGAGAGATTCGCTAATCTTATGAGAAATAACTGTAAGCACATCTAACAGAACGGAAACCATATTGCATGTCACTAAGAAGGTTATTTTTGCTGGGATGGTTGACTATTTAACACAGATTCAAGTAACTCACTCATGATGCACAGGAGACTTATTGGTGTGTACAGAGAGGGAGATCACCTGAATTCTTAAATATAGGACATACCGATGAGATTCTCCTTAAGACAATGCTTAAACAGCTTTGTAAGTATGGGAGCTAGTTCTGGTTAAAGCTTTTTGAGCACTATAATTGGGATGCCGTCAGGGCCAGTTGCTTTACTGGAATCAAGATTTTTGATTAGCTTGGCAAAATCTCTTCGTCAAATGAACTGCGTACAACATTGGAGCCAATGCGTATTTCGCTAAAAGGGCCTCACTCGTGTATGTCAGCCAATAAATATTTTACAATTATATATTGATACATTTTTATACAATAAATGTTTTTACAATTATATATTGATACATTTTTATACAATAAATGTTTTGGTTTTCAAATATTTTTCTGTTATGAAAAAAATCTTGTTTGCTAGTAATTCTTTTTTGGCACGCCAGCTTGCGAAAAAGTATGTTTTAGCATTTTATACATTGCTACGTGACTTATCAAATGTTGGTTCTTCTGGTCCTTTTGTCTCCCAATTTTTCATCTACTAAAATTTTAATCATGTTCATTCAAGTGCCGCTTACAGTATTAAAAATCACTTTATTGGTACTTATGTATATATGTTACCGGGCTGGCGAGTGTTTGTAACTGTTCTGTACTTTCACTTAACAATTTAAATAAACAAAAAAAGATATTGTAAAACTTGAATTTAACTTGAAAATACTATTAAAAAATAAGTATGGTAACATAAGTGCATAAGTACCACTATATTTTACACATTTCTTTTTTAAAGGGCCATTTGAATAAATTTGTTACGACGGTTAAGATCGATTTTAGAAAATATCAATTTCCTATGACGTTGAAGATTAATACACAATCCGCAGGTGTATTTATTTAAAGAGAAAAAGTAAAAAGTGAAAGAAAACAATGAGAAATTAAAGTGAAAGAAAACAATGAAAAATTAAAGTGAAAGATAACAATAAAAAATTAAAGTGAAAGAAAACAATGAGAAATTAAAGTGAAAGAAAACAATGAGAAATTAAAGGGAAAGAAAACAATGAGAAATTAAAGTGAAAGAAAACAATGAGAAATTAAAGTGAAAGAAAACAATGAGAAATTAAAGTGAAAGAAAACAATGAGAAATTAAAGTGAAAGAAAACAATGAGAAATTAAAGTGAAAGAAAACAATGAGAAATTAAAGTGAAAGAAAACAATGAGAAATTAAAGTGAAAGAAAACAATGAGAAATTAAAGTGAAAGAAAACAATGAGAAATTAAAGTGAAAGAAAACAATGAGAAATTAAAGTGAAAGAAAACAATGAGAAATTAAAGTGAAAGAAAACAATGAGAAATTAAAGTGAAAGAAAACAATGAGAAATCAAAGTGAAAGAAAACAATGGAAAATTAAAGTGAAAGAAAACAATGAAAAATTAAAGTGAAAGAAAACAATGGAAAATTAAAGTGAAAGAAAACAATGAGAAATTAAAGTGAAAGAAAACAATGAGAAATTAAAGTGAAAGAAAACAATGGAAAATTAAAGTGAAAGAAAACAATGGAAAATTAAAGTGAAAGAAAACAATGAGAAATTAAAGTGAAAGAAAACAATGGAAAATTAAAGTGAAAGAAAACAATGAGAAATTAAAGTGAAAGAAAACAATGAAAAATTAAAGTGAAAGAAAACAACGAAAAATTAAAGTGAAAGAAAACAATGAGAAATTAAAGTGAAAGAAAACAATGAGAAATTAAAGTGAAAGAAAACAATGGAAAATTAAAGTGAAAGAAAACAATGAAAAATTAAAGTGAAAGAAAACAATGGAAAATTAAAGTGAAAGAAAAAAACGAAAAATTAAAGTGAAAGAAAACAATGAGAAATTAAAGTGAAAGAAAACAATGAGAAATTAAAGTGAAAGAAAACAATGGAACATTAAAGTGAAAGAAAACAATGAAAAATTAAAGTGAAAGAAAACAATGAAAAATTAAAGTGAAAGAAAACAATGGAAAATTAAAGTGAAAGAAAACAATGGAAAATTAAAGTGAAAGAAAACAATGAAAAATTAAAGTGAAAGAAAACAATGGAAAATTAAAGTGAAAGAAAACAACGAAAAATTAAAGTGAAAGAAAACAATGAGAAATTAAAGTGAAAGAAAACAATGAGAAATTAAAGTGAAAGAAAACAATGGAAAATTAAAGTGAAAGAAAACAATGAAAAATTAAAGTGAAAGAAAACAATGGAAAATTAAAGTGAAAGAAAACAACGAAAAATTAAAGTGAAAGAAAACGATGAAAAATTAAAGTGAAAGAAAACAACGAAAAATTAAAGTGAAAGAAAACAATGAGAAATTAAAGTGAAAGAAAACAATGAGAAATTAAAGTGAAAGAAAACAATGAGAAATTAAAGTGAAAGAAAACAATGAGAAATTAAAGTGAAAGAAAACAATGAGAAATTAAAGTGAAAGAAAACAATGAAAAATTAAAGTGAAAGAAAACAATGAGAAATTAAAGTGAAAGAAAACAATGGAAAATTAAAGTGAAAGAAAACAATGAGAAATTAAAGTGAAAGAAAACAATGAAAAATTAAAGTGAAAGAAAACAATGGAAAATTAAAGTGAAAGAAAACAATGGAAAATTAAAGTGAAAGAAAACAATGAAAAATTAAAGTGAAAGAAAACAATGGAAAATTAAAGTGAAAGAAAACAACGAAAAATTAAAGTGAAAGAAAACAATGAGAAATTAAAGTGAAAGAAAACAATGAGAAATTAAAGTGAAAGAAAACAATGGAAAATTAAAGTGAAAGAAAACAATGAAAAATTAAAGTGAAAGAAAACAATGGAAAATTAAAGTGAAAGAAAACAACGAAAAATTAAAGTGAAAGAAAACGATGAAAAATTAAAGTGAAAGAAAACAACGAAAAATTAAAGTGAAAGAAAACAATGAGAAATTAAAGTGAAAGAAAACAATGAGAAATTAAAGTGAAAGAAAACAATGAGAAATTAAAGTGAAAGAAAACAATGAGAAATTAAAGTGAAAGAAAACAATGAAAAATTAAAGTGAAAGAAAACAATGAGAAATTAAAGTGAAAGAAAACAATGAAAAATTAAAGTGAAAGAAAACAATGGAAAATTAAAGTGAAAGAAAACAATGAAAAATTCAAGTGAAAGAAAACAATGAAAAATTAAAGTGAAAGAAAACAATGAAAAATTAACGTGAAAGAAAACAATGAGAAATTAAAGTGAGAGAAAACAATGAAAAATTAAAGTGAAAGAAAACAATGAGAAATTAAAGTGAAAGAAAACAATGAAAAATTAAAGTGAAAGAAAACAATGAGAAATTAAAGTTAAAGAAAACAATGAAAAATTAAAGTGAAAGAAAACAATGAAAAATTAAAGTGAAAGAAAACAATGGAAAATTAAAGTGAAAGAAAACAATGGAAAATTAAAGTGAAAGAAAACAATGAAAAATTAAAGTGGAAGAAACCAATGAAAAATTAAAGTGAAAGAAAACAGCGAAAAATTAAAGTGAAAGAAAACAATGAAAAATTAAAGTGAAAGAAAACAATGGAAAATTAAAGTGAAAGAAAACAATGAAAAATTAAAGTGAAAGAAAACAATGAAAAATTAAAGTGAAAGAAAACAATGAAAAATTAAAGTGAAAGAAAACAATGAAAAATTAAAGTGAAAGAAAACAATGAGAAATTAAAAACAATAAAAACAAATGAGAGTAGGAAAATGAAAGAGTTAAAGAAATCGAAAAACTGAATAAGTTTGTAAAGAAATAAAGCATGGCAAAATAAACAAGAAGAAATGAGTAAAACATACTATTGATGCAGAGGATAGGAGTGAATAAAGAAGAAAAAGGCACGCTATGTTGCCAATGGTTGCAAAAAGATCAACTAGAAGAGGGAATTAGGAAGAAAGTAACGTTTTAGTTAAGAGTAACTTAAAGGGAGATAATAGGTTCAAAACAGAGATGCAGAATACCTAATTTTAAGGTAAAAAAAATATAAAATAGCAAATATCTCAACACCTAAACCTGATGAGAAAAATTAATATGATATTCGAAATCAGCACCCCCAAATTAATCTAAATCAGCTTAGAAACCTTGAGCACCAAAAAATGTGCTGGCCAGTGTAATTGGATCAAATGGATGAATTATACGTTTTTATTATAATTAGAAAAATTGTACATATTTCTAATAATTATATGGAAAAATTTTAAGCTTTTTTAATATTATACGTCTTTAAAATAATTAGATCAATTACACTTATTATCTCTACATATAAAATAGGAACAATTATTCCCCTACAGAAAAAAAAACATAACTTGGCAAACACAAACACCGCATATAAATTCATTTATAATACATATAAATTGATGATTAAACTACTAGCCATTATGTAGGTCTTATGCATATTTGGGTCGTATTCATTCATTATAATAAAATCTTATATTAATTCCTAGGACTGTCACAATCCAAACTCCGTCTTACCCGTGATAGCACAATTTTTTTCTTCCCAAGTATTTTCTCCTTTCACTCTCTCAATTGCAACTGGGAAGTTCTCTACATTGGTCGCAAGTGTTACTATATCAAAGTTTGTGTTTGCTTCATCAATATTTGACATTAGCTTTTTTGTTTTTAATTTGTAAAATAATGAATGCTACCTTCGAATAGTTCAGCCAATCCCCTTGGCTGTCTACTTACGATTCTCAGACTAAGGGAATATCGGTTTAAAGTATTTTTTGAACAGTTAAACACAAAACAAGATGACCTCAAACAAATAGCAATACAACACTGATTATCAGAATATTTACCTCGAACAATACTCATAGAATTGCTGACAAGTTGTTTATAGCATACGCTATAAATCTGTCTTCTATTTCTTTGTCATTTTTTGTCTTGTTATATGTAAAACTTAATTTCTTAAAGGATGTTTAAGGGACATGCTATTGATTTGTGTTCGACTTTGTATTCTTTGTCTTCTTCACCGTCTTTTTAATCTTCTTTGCTGTCTTTTTCGACATCATATTTTCTACTAACAAGATTCAATCATTCTTCATTCCCTGTATGTAAACAAAGATGCTGTTTTTAATGAAGGGCAGACCTGTAGCTTCGGTTTTACATCAGAGTTTTCCATCTCCTAGATACATGTATTAATGAAAACTGAGAGTGCATCTCTCCCCAGTGTATTAAATGTGCCCTCAGGCACCAACCTAGAAATTTCTACATCCCAGCGTGGTATATACAGTGCTTTTGCTTTACATTCCAAAATGGTCACTGGCAAAGCTCACCGTTGCTTAACTTTTATTTTTTTTTATTAGAATTGGATAAATTGTATTTTCTATCATTAATTCGATGAATTATATTTTTTATCATAATCGGATGAATTCTGTTTTACTAAAATTGCATTAATAATTGAATAAATTAAACTATTTTTATTATATAATTAGTAATTATACTTTTATTTATAATTAAATAACAATTGTTTTTGTAATAATTGGATGAATTATATGTTTTACTATAATTTGATGAATTTTATTTTTTTATAGTATTATTTCATCCATTATCCTTTTTTATAACTATATAATTTATGCGTTTATATTATAATTGGATAAATTATACTGTTGTATTTTATTGAATAAACTGTACTGTTCTATTATAATTGGAAAAATTTTTATTATAATTGGGTAAATTTTTATCATAAATGGATAAATTGTACTGTTTTGTTATAAATTGTAAATTATGAGTATTTGAAACTATTTCATCATAATTAGAGGATTTATATTTTATTATAATTGTAAAAAATATGTGTATTATATTTGTGCAAATTGTTTTATTAATTAATGGATAATTCATATACTTTCATTATACTTAGACAATGTATACTTTTATCATAAATGTGGAAATTATAATAATTATTATAATCGGCTGAATTATTATTGAATAAATTATATTCTTTATGATAATAGAATCTATATAATACTAAAACTCTATGGATCTTGTATGTTTGCAATCAGATTTCCGGTTTTCAACATCCGGTTGCGCATGCATAAATAGCAACGTCTTCAATCCGTTATTCCAATTCCGGAATTTTTATATCGCTTTTAATACAAACAATTTCATTTAATTTGATCAAATAGTTTTTTTGTTTTTTTTAACGGCTAAAAACATTCAACTTCGTAAAGTCTGTCGCAGTTTCAAAAAAACTTCTCCCTTTTAAAAAACAACACTCATTATTAATAGAAGCAGAGCAGCGGCGGTGAAAGAAAACACCTCTCACTTTCACTCTCATAGATTTCAACACTCCTACTCCCTCTGTTTTCGTTACGTACGCGAGAAATAGTTACGTGTATGTGTGAGAGAGAGAAAAAGGGAGCGATGTAAAACTGGATAGAGTTATCCCCCTTAACTAATGCAGACCTTTTTACTAGAGGGCGTTATTACAAAAAAATTTCTTTTTCTTCTTCCCATGTTTTTTAAAGTCGTCTGCTTACATTTCCAAACGGAAAGCTGAATCGGTAAATGCACACATTTCTATTACATTAAATAGTGTTTTCCTTTGTTGTTTTTAAACAGCAAATACTTGAATCATATGTTTTATACATATTAAATCCATTTTTTAAATCCAATATATTTTTTAAATCCAATATTTTAAATTCATCAGAAGTTTTTACACAAAAACGGAAAGCCGCATTGCTAAATGCACACGTTTCTATTACATTAAATAGTGTTTCCTTTTGTTGTTTTTTTAACAACAAATACTTGAATCATATGTTTTACACATATTACATCCATTTTTTAACACATTTAATATTTTAAATTTTTCAGAAGTTGTTACACAAAGCTGTAACAAATTATTTTACATTCTTTGTAGAACTTTACTAATATGTCACACAACCAAATAAAAAGTAAAAAACCCAAAATCAAGAACAGATACTACTCTTTGTTCTTAGAAAAAAATGTTCCTGGTGAATATCACATGAATTCCATAGCTAATATAACGTACTGACCCAACGGGTCACGGGTGGTCTAGTTATTTATACTTTTCAATTAAGTTATCGTTTTTATATTTAAATAAAGTATTTTTTTTTACTATTATTGAACGGTTTATACGTTTCTATTGAAATTGGATGTATTATTTTTATAGATAAATTATACTTTTTTATTACAATTGGATAAATAAATTTTTTTATTATAATTGAATAAATCAGACTTTGTTTTTAGAATTAGATAAATTATGATTCTGTTATATAATGTGATAAATGATGTTTTTTATTAGAAGTGGACAAATGATTCTTTTCATAATAATTTTTTTATCATAATTGGAGAAATTATAATTTTATTATAAGTGGATTATACTTTTTTATTATAACTGGCTTAATTATAATTTTTCATCATAATTAGATAAATTAAAAATTTTTTATTAATAAAATAAATTTTGTTTTTATTATAATTGGATAAATTATACGTTTTTATAATTTTGGGTAAATTATACTTTTTTCATAATTAGATAAATTATTTATTTTTATTATAATTGGATAATTTTACTTTTTATTATAATTAAATTAATTATACATTTTTATAATTGGATAAATTCTGTGTTTTTATTATAGTTGGGTCAATTATACTTTTGTATTATATTTGGCTGTATGATACTTTATTATTATTATTATTATTATAAATAATACTATATTTTAATATTTGATAAATTATAACTTTTTCAAAATTGGATGAGTTATACATTTTATAATAATTAGATTAACTATTATTTGTTATAATTGCAGAAATTATACATTGTTATAATTTTGTCAATCATTTTTTATAATTGAATAAATTATACTATGCTATTATTAATAATGCTTGTTGTAATTGAATGAATTATTATAATGCTTATTGTAATTTAATGAATAATTATATAATTATTATAATGCTTATTGTAATTTAATGAATAATTATATAATTATTATAATGCTTATTGTAATTGAATGAATTATAATTTTTTCTATTGATTTTTATTATAATTAGATTAATTATACTTTTCTATTATAATTGGATAAATTATACTTTTATATTATAATCAGATAAATTCTGTTTTTTTATCATAATAAAACTTTTATAATTTTTATAATTAAAATTATTTTATAATTACACTTTTTTATTCGGTAAATTATACATTTTTGCTTGATAAATGATACTTGATGATGATGATGATGCTCCTTTCTCTCTCTCTCTCTCTCTCTCTCTGCCCCTCCCTCTATCTCTCTCTTTCTCGCTCTCTCTCTATCTCTGTGTATACTTAACCAAATAAAATGAGTTCAAAAATTTAGCACGGCTATGATGATGACGACGTTCCTTTCGCTCTCTCTCTCTCTATATATATATAAATTGCACAGTTTGTGTCCTCTACTATGTGGCAAAGCAGATGTTTTCTAGATGTATCACTGCTTTACCTAGACAGGGAGGGGGCGATAAAAGGAGCCCTAAAAAAAGCTTGTTCACACAAAAGCTTGTCATCTTGCTGCCGTTGACTGGCTATCCAACTGTGCAGTCGAAACAGAAACTCAATTCGAAATACAAAGCATGCATTCAATTTTGGAATATGGAATGTAAGAACATTGCTTGATAGTGATGATTCTTTCGAGAGGAAGACGGCACTAGTTGCAAAAGTACTGAAACAATACAACATTGACATTGCTGCCTTGTCTGAGACACATCTTTTGGGATCAGGTGAATTGAAAGAAATTGGCGAAGGTTACACATTCTTTTGGTCAGGTCAGAAAGAGGGGGAGAGGCATAGTTCCGGTGTTGGCTTTGCAATAAAATCAAATATTGCTGACTCTCTGGAGGTTCTTCCTCGGGGCGGTGACGATAGTTTGATGACCCTTAGAATGGGACTCACAGCTGGAACGGGACTGACACTGGTAAGTTGCTATGCACTGACTCTAAATGCAGAAGAGGTAGAAGCCACAAACTTCTACGAAAAGCTTGGTGACATAGTAAGAAACGTAAGCTTTCATGACAAGATCTTACTGATGGGAGATTTCAATGCCCGGGTAGGCTCGGACAGGGAGACATGGGGAATTGTGAATTAAAATACCCTGAATTTCTATGTCATTTTCGTCCGGATGCACTCTTCGCATTTCGACCGGATGCACTCTATGCACAGGGCCTGGATATCATACAAGAATTCTGCAGCAAAGAGGTCGGCTTATCTCAGTGTCAGGAGGGATCTTCGGCGCCCATTAAGGAAAATGAAAAAAGATTGGTGGTCTGCAAAAGCCTTTGAGCTCCAGGCTGCTTTTGATAGGAAAGATGCAAGAGTATTTTATGAGGGTCTGAAAGAAGTTTTTGGACCACAACAATGTGGTACTTCACTCGTTATGGGGGTAGATGGTACAACCTTGTTGACTGATAAGAATGACATCCTTAACCGCTGGAAGGACCATTTTGAAGGAGTGCTGAATTCTTCTTCTGATGTTGACGATGATGTTTTGAGTTCTTTGCCTGCAAGAATCCAAATACCAGAACTAGATTGATTGAGATTGTCAGACTGACTTCCTCATCTTGGTTGTTATTGTCACAACGTTTCGGACGTTTTGCTCACAAAGCTCAAAGACCAGAGGAATGTAACATCAAAACACCGCTCACCTGTGAAAGCGGTCATCAACCTCAGCAGCCGCCAACTGAGTCACTCAGAGGAAGCAGTACTAAATAAAGGTCTCAACTTGATGACACCTTCATACTCTGGCCCCATCAGGAAGACATCCAGGCTCTCCTAGACCATGTGAACTCAATAAAGACCATCGATACAGTTCACAATGGAGAAAGAAAAAGATAACCAACTGGCCTTCCTTGATATACTCATATCACGCACAGAGCATGGGTTTAAGACATCCATATATCGCAAGCCTACCTTCACCGGACAATACCTAAACTTCAACTCCCATCACCCATACAGTATCAAACATGGAATCGCACGCTGCTTACAACATCGAGCAGAGACAATAAGTAGCGACACCATTACATACCACCAAGAAATGGTCAGGTTGAAGAATACCCTCCGTCGTAACAACTACCCCAATAGCATACTATCCACCAGACGTGTTAATAGTATAAGAGAGGAGAATGAAACCCAAAAACCTCCAACGGTCTGCCTACCATACATACGAGGCATCTCCGAAAAGATTCAGAGAATATGTGCCCCCTACAACATCAGGACGGTATTCAAAAGCGAGTCAACACTCAGACGACACCTGGTACGAGTGAAGCCCCGCATGGATGAAAACATGACCAAAAACTGCATATACTCCATCCCATGCAGTTGCAGAAAGGTTTGCAAGGGTGAAACATGCCGCCCCCTTAAAGTAAGGGTGGAAGAACACCGAAAAGCGGTAACTAAAGGGGAGACGGAAAAATCGGGTATAGCCAACCATGTCTGGATGGAGAAGGGGGACCATCGCCCCCTATGGGATGAAGTAAAAATAATAAACAGAGAGACCCACTGGAAAGTGAGAAAACTTAAAGAAACAGCTCACATGCTCGGACATAACAACCTACTGAGCAAACCAAGCATAGAGCTGAATGCAATTTGGACACCTCTGATAGAGAGAGAAAACCTTGAATAACAACATAGGTTTAACATTAACAAAAACCAACAAAGAATTGTCCTAGTGACATATGGCCGAATGGTCCTAGACGTTGTATCAAAGTTTACAGTTACCCAAAGGTGCTGAGTTCAATCCTGAACGAAGGCAGTGAAAAAGTAACATTGAAAACAGAGAATCAACAACTATGTCCCAAAGCCTAGCTGGAGTCCGAACACGGTACCCCCGTAATAATAATAAAGGGTTGGGTTCGAGACTCCTAACAAACGGTTCACCTGACGAAGGCCAGAGGGCAAAACGGCCAAAACGTTGTGACAAGATGAGGAAGTCAGTCCGACAATCTCAATCAATGAAAACACCTCATCTCAAAAATACAGACAATTACTAATTTTTCTGAAGTTCTCGCAGCTGTAAAACAAATGCTACTGAGAAAGTGTGCAGGTGATGATGGTATACCGGCTGAAATATTAAAATTTGGGGGGGAACACACTTTTGAAAAAACTTTTGGAGTTATTCATCAGGATCTGGGAAAGCGGTTCTGTACCTCAGGATTTCAGGAACTCGTCAATAATCCATCTCTTCAAGAATAAAGGAAAGCGCATTGATTGTGGAATATCACTGCTCTCTGTGGCTAGAAAAGTACTAGCCAGGGTTATTTTGAACAGGATAATAGTAGACAAAATTTATCCTGAGACGCAGTGTGGTTTTAGATCTGAAAGGGGAACCATCGACATGATCTACTGTTTACGCCAAGTTGCAGAGAAGGCACGTGAGAAAAATCAGGATCTGTTTGTCGTTTTTATCGACCTAACCAAGGCGTTTAACTCTGTCAACAAAGTCACACTTTGGAAGGTTTTGACATCCCTGGAAAAATGTTAAATGTAATAACATCCTTTCGCGAGAATATGGAGGTACGTGTAAGAGCAGACGGAAAGTTCTCTGAGTCATTCAAGGTAAAAACCGGTATGAAACAGAGTTGTGTTATGGTACCTGTGCTCTTTGCCATCTTCTTTTCAATCATGCTCGAGCATGCTTTTAAAGATTACACGCAAGATGTCCATTTTGAGTTTAGAACTACCGGGGGTCTTTTTAATCATCAAAGATTCAAAGCTAAAACACTAGCAAGAAGCAAAATAGTTTGTGATTTTCTTTTTGCAGACGATGCTGCACTCGTGGCCACTTCATTTGAAGAAGCACAAGAATTAGTTGACAAGTTTTCCAATGCAGCAAAAATTAGTATTAAAAAGACAGAAGTTATCTACCAACCAAAGCCCACCCCTTTGCAGCAAGGTTGTGTGAATATTCCGAGACCAGAATAGTGAATAGACAGCCTCTAAAGTATGTTAAATCCTTTGCATAGCTCGGAAGTAAGGTGAAAGACAAGGCCCCTAACTCGAGATTGTTTGCTAGGTGCGACATTTTAAGTATTGAGGCCTTCCTGATGAAGTCTCAGCTTCGGTGGGCTCGTCACCTTGTTCGCATCGATGAAAACCATCTTCCTAAGCAACTAGCATACAGTCAACTGAAAGAGGGTAATCGAAATGTGGGTCACCCATTTCTGAGGTGCAGGGATAAGCTGAAAGACAATCTTAAGCACGCAGGCCTGAACCCAAAAACCTTTGAAGAAGATGCTGCGGATAGAAAATTGTGGAGGGAAAAATGTTTTGCAGGCATTAACACATATATTGACACACGGCTATCGAATCAAATAAATCTTTGTAAAGCAAGAGTAGGAACAGCACCTTCCCAGCCTGTATCCTGTGAGTCGTGCGGCTTGGTTTGTGGGAGCAGAGCTGGCCTCGTGTCACACATGCGGCACAAGCATTGAAGGCAGAGTGAAACAGCGAATTTTTTGCCCTCATGCGTCGAATATGACAGGAGAGTCCATTATATATATATATATATATATATATATATATATCCCTCTGTCCCTTCCTCTCTCTCTTTATCTATCTCTGTGTTTACTTGCTAACAAAATAAAATTAATTCAAAAGTTTAGTACGACTATAATGATGGTAATGTTCTCCCCCTCTCTCTCTATATATATATATATATATGTGTGTGTGTGTATATATGTTGGTGTGTGTGTGTATATTTGCTTCCACAGTCTCTTGCTTGCTGTTATGCAGGAAAAAAGTTTAATAAATATTAATATAATAACTAAAGTATTATATTTAGGAAAAAAAGAAAAAAACAATTGATTTGTATTAGGTTAAAATGATTGCAGGTTGTAGAGAGAGCGGTCTAGCATGTTCGTTTATTTATGATGATGTGTATTCCCGGATAAGTGATTTTTCAGTTTGCATCCAATGAGAATTGCCATAGCTGAATGAGGGAGAAAGTATTATTTTTGTAATGGGAAAAGAAAAGGTAATGGAGTGTATATGAGTTTATGAGCTAATTACAAAGGTAGACTGAGTGGTATATGAATAATGTGTATATTAATTCTCGGTGTTGACTGGTGGCGGTATGAGGACTTTAGATTTATAGGGAAAAATAGTAACCACTTCCTCTGAAGATGTTGGTGATCGTGATGATGTTTCTCCTAGGATGTAATGTAGGATTTTATAACAAATAAATGTGTATAAAACGGCGTTTTAAAGTTACATAAGATGGTGGATAATAGTTTAGACATAATAAATTTGTATGTGGCATCTGTGTTGAAATTAGATAAATTATACTTTCAATTATAATTAGATAACTGAGACTTTCAATTATAGTTAGATACATTTTAATTTGTTCATTCTATTTAGAAAAATTATGCTTCCTTTATTATAATTAGATAAATTATACTTTCAATTAATATTAGATGAATTATACTTTCAATCATGATTAGATAAATTTTAATTTTTTCATTATATTTCGATGAATTTTGCTTTCTTCATTATAATTAGATAAATTATACTTTCAATTATATTTAGATAAATTATAACTTTTTCATTATATTTAGATAAATTATAACTTTTTCATTATATTTAGATAAATTATAACTTTTTCATTATATTTAGAAAAATTATACTTCAATTATAATTGTATGAATTATACTTTCAATTATAATTAGATAAATTATACTTTGTCTCTTATATTTAGATGAATTATGCTTTCTTCATTATAATTAGGCAAATTATACTTTCAATTATAATTAGATAAATTATACTTTCAATTATAAATAAATTATAACTTGTTCATTATAATTAGTTGAATTATACTTGATGGTGAAATGATGAATGTTTTTGGCCAATTTTTGGATATTTATTGGCCGAGAGACTGAGCTTTCAAACAATGACTATTTTATCAGAATTGGTCGCGTGTGTCGAAAGTTTTAGTGAGACATACAAACATACATACACACGAACAGACGTTTGAGATTTATATTATAGACTAGTGGGGGTGCCTGCCATTGCCCGGGTGTTTAGGTGGTGTAGTAAGGAACATCTGGAGGGGTAATTAAAACAATAATAGTGGGGGTGTCCGTTGCCCGGGTGTGTGTAGGAAGTGTAGTAAGGAACCCCAAGGATGTAAAAAAAAAGTGGTAGCAGCGGAGGTGGAGGGAGGGGAATCAAAACAACAGTAGGCAGAGGTGTTAAAAAAAAAAGTGGCAGGCAAGCTCGAATCTGTAACACGAAGGAGAAAAAAGGTTAACAAAAATGTTATGTCTTAGCTGATGTCTCCATCACCCGAATGGAAGTTCTGAACATTGAAATTAAGCAGTCAATCCAACCGATACAAGTCATTGTATCGGTTGCGAAAATGGCGACACAAAAACAGATTCCTCCTTGTAGAAAACTGGCCAGTTGAAGTCATTAATGTTTTTGGCCAATTTTTTGATATTTGTTGTCCAAGACGTTGATCTTCAAAATGATACTGATCTCGTCAGGATCCGTTGCGTCTGTTGTAAGTTTTTGGCAAATATACACACAAACAAACACACATACATACATACATACACACAAACCGATGATTGAGATTTATATTATAGATAATATAATAAATAATACTTTCAGGTATAATTGGATAAATTATATATTTTTTATAATTGGATAAGTTATAAATTGGTTTATAATTGGGCTATTATACTTTTTATTATAGTTAGATAAATTCTGTTTTATTAGCATTAGTTAAATTATCATTTTTATTATAATTTTTAATTATAATATTTCTTTATTATAAGTCCTTCAGGGGTCCATCCTGGGCCGAACTCTTTTCCTGATCTACATTAATGATCTTCCAAATCACATCCTTACATCATTTGTAGACATTTATGCTGATAACACTACCATTTATGGTAGCACATCTAAGACAGTAAACGACCAAGTTCTCTCCGATTCTCTCTCCTCTGATCTTGAGCACGTGGTACGATGGGGAAAGGAGTGGCTGGTTACTTTGAATGCATCTAAAACCAAGCTTCTCTCTTTACATCATCAACATTCTGATCCACATCTGGCATCAATTGAAATGAATGGCTCTCGTCTTCAGGAGGCCTCAAGTTTTGACAAGCTTCTGGGTTTGACCTTTACTCCTGATCTTAAATGGAACACGTACATCAAATCTGTTGCCAAGGCCGCTGGAAAAATGGTGGGATCTTTCTATCGATCCAGTAGATATCTCACTGCTGATTCAATTCTCTATCTATATAAGAGCCAGGTATGTCCAAGGATGGAATACTGTTGCCACATCTGGGCAGGAGCTGCTAGAAAGGACTTGATAGAGTTCAAAATAGACTTCGTAGCCTCATAGGCGATGTCCTTTTCTCTTTCCTGCAACCTCTATCTCACAGAAGAGATGTTGCGAGTTTGTCTCTGATTTTCTCTCATTATTTTCATGGAAAGTGTTCGACTGAGCTTCAGTCTATGGTCCCCCCTCACCAAACTTTCACAAAAAACACTTGTCTAGCTGTAAACACTATCAATAATTCCCCCCACTTTTTATCTGTGCCTAAACCTAAACGTAGATTCCATAAACAAAGCTTCTTTCTTGGAACTGCATGCCTGTGGAATTGTCTTCCGTTTTCCTGCTTTCCGGCTGACTACAATATGGTTGTCTTCAAGTCTAACGTAAACAAGTTCTTGATGAGCCGTTCCATATAAGTTAACAAATTTACCGAATTCCCATTATTAATGATTACTATATTGTTATATATGTTTTGATAATGTGGTGTTGCCTGTCTTAAAAAAAAAAAAACGGTTGATTTTGCTGCAAAGTTCTTGGCAAAGAGTTTGATTTTGTCAGATACTGACAAAATCACCTTGGGTCCATTGAGATAGAGGACATGCATCTGCTTTATTAACCAAAACTCATAAGAGCCAAGCCTCTGTTCTTGTACTTTGGACTTAATGGACTGAGCATATATGACTATTTCATTTTCTATAATCCTTTTGCAGTGATTGCTGGCAGTTCTATAGGCAACTTTAGTTTAAAAGCATCTATTACATTTAAAGCAACTGAAGTAGTGGCTTCTATGTACAATAGCGGCAGCACATTCATAGCTGGTTGTTCGGTTTCTGTTGAAATTTCTTGAAAGGTATGTAGCTGTCTATACCAATGTTTAACTAATCAGTTAAGTCAGATGCTATATTAAATACATTTTTTTTTTTAAACAGTTAAAATAGTTCTGATATGAATGTTCAAAAACTGTCCCAGTCAATCATCGAGTATCAATACACTGTTCAATGAAGAGAGATATTTGGGGTTTTGTTATACTTTATTTTCATATTTATTGAGACTATTGAGTGATCAGAAAGTTATAGCAGAGACAGAACTGAGGATGAATACAGTTCAGGGCATATTATTAGAAGACTTACAAATTGTCCATTAACGGGTACCTGAGTGGGTTCAATAACAATCTGTGTTAGCTCATAAGCAAGAGAGAAATCATGACAAAATCTTCCTTTGTAATTTGTTTTGTTTTAGGGAACTAACCATTTAACGCTGTAAACATTGAAATCTCCACAAACGTGAATGTTGACCAAGGGATGGATAGAGAATATTTCTTAGCAATACTCTTAAAGATAGCTACTCCATCATTGTGGGGACGGTAGAGGGCAAATATAAATGCTATGGTAAGCACTACTCTGAAGCACATGTAAGGATGTTTTGGATCTTCTTTGGAAATGTCCTTCCTTCATGGGAAGGTATCCTTAATGTAGACACATATTCCATATCAATATCACCATTGAACACCAGGGTTCGTTTTCTGTGGAAATTTGAGAGTGGGATTTGGATGTTAGAATTGAGAAATTGACTAATAAAGCAGTTTCACACAAGAACAACAGGTAAGAATTGTATGTTAACATCATAATTGATGTTTGAGGAGAAAACCTTATAGCAGAAGTTGTGGTTCTGGGTTTTTGCTTGATTTCTTTGTTCAACTTTTTCATAGTTAGGTTTTATAGTTAGGTTGTAGAAGAGGTCAGCAGCATTATTAAGAGCAGGGCAAAGGGGAAGCAAGAGAGAGAATATGGATGAGTGATGGAAAATTTTGAAAAATAGGCCATAGTAGTTCTCACTAACATGGTATCGAGAAGCCCCAACCAGAAGGTATTGCATGGTCCAGACTCCATTCACCAAATGGCAATACAGCAGCCCATGTATTTTGTACCTGCCGACAAGATAGCCTCTTTGGAAGGTACACTATTAAGGCGGATAACGTCAGCCCAGGAAAATGCATACCACCTGCAATAAGAACGCATGGAAAGGAAATTTAGCTAATGTTCCCACAAAACTGCTGACAGCGTTTTCTTCATTACTCATTCATTCGAGATGAGGACTGAGGGATAATATAAATAAAATGAGAGTTTTGACAATGTCTTTTCTACTCTCACATGAATATACCAACATACAAGGAGGCAAGCACATTCACATGGATGCATATTTCTAAATGTCAGGCTTGTCAATTTTGGAGATTGACAAGTGGCAGGTGTAAAGGTCAAATCTGGTTGCTGTCGTTAGAATTTGTTAAACAGTGACAATAGTTTAGTTTTTTAAAAAATGTTCTTTCCTCTTTCTAGCACTCGCTTTCTCTCAATTGAAAAGCGGGAAGAATTTAAGAGTTTTGCTGTGTACTTTACTGCATGTGATCACAGACTAGTCGAGAATGGGTCTCCGATTTAAAATGCTCCTTAAATAATTGTAGTTTTTTTTATTAGAAAAATCTTTGCTGTTTTGTACAAGCATTCAATTTCAGCCCAATGGTCACTACGATTTGTCACTTGATGTCCATTATGAACGTTTACCTTAGTTTATGTGCCTCTCATTTCATTGTGTTTAATACGCTGGTTGCCAAGGAACTAACAACTGTTCCAGAGATGTCCTTATGACACAGACAACTCAAGTAACTCTCCCCAGCAAATGATAAAAGAAAGAAGTTTGGAGATGGGTTCCACACACTTGACCGAAGAGAGAAAACTTTGAGAGGGGCTGAGATTAAAAAGAAGAGTTTTCTTTGTACTTGTAATGGCAAGGAATATAAATAAATTTGCTATACCTAGCCAACACGTCCATTCTTTTTAGATTATGCCTAAGAGTTTGTTTCTTTATAGATAGGTAGCACTGACGGCTTTTTGGGTTTTGGTAGGAGGAAGAGGTCAAGGAATCTACACTTTTTTATTTTTTATTTAAAGCCTGTATACATTTTTTTAAAATATTTTAGCATTGCCAAAAATAAAAAGACATGTCATTTACAAAAAAATGACCTACAAGAAATGTTTTTTAAAATCTGTGTGTTCTTTTTAAGCTATAGTTTGTTTCTTAGATATCTGGACACATTAGGTGGCGCTGACAGGTGTTGTTATTATTTCCATTTAAATCAGAAAATTATTGCTAGCGATAATGTGATCCCATGTGTGCGATAATGCGTTTCCTGACTCTTTCTGTAAAGCATATATTTTTGTAATCACATTTTATGTAAAAGGCATAGCCACTTTTATTCATTAAAAGAAATGTAATTTCAGAGTGTAATTAACTTATATTTTTGTCTATTTTATTTTTTCTAGTTTTGGGAAGTGATTTCTGACGAACACGGTATTGATCCCACTGGATCGTACCATGGTGATAATGATCTTCAACTGGAGCGCATTAATGTATACTTCACAGAAGCAACAGGTAATATGATGTTTTCGTTTTTTTCTTTTACTTTAACAAAACTGAAATCTTTAGTTTTTCGTCATTTGGCTCAATTTTATTTCTCTTTTTTTTTTTTTTTTTTTTTTTTTTTACAAAGGCATCACCACATTATCAAGGCCCAGAGGCTACTCAAGGATAAGGGTTAAAGAGTGTACAGTAGAAATTGGTCAATATAGTAATCATTAGTAATGAAAATTTGGTAAATTTAATAACTTATATGGAACGGCTCATCAAGAACTTATTTACTTTAGACTTGAACACAACCATATTGTAGTCAGCCGGAAAGCAGGAAAACGGAAGACAATTCCACAGGCGTGCAGTTCTAAGAAAGAAGCTTTGTTCATGGAATCTACGTTTAGGTTTAGCCACAGATAAAGAGTGGGGGAAATTATTGATAGTGTTTACAGCTAGACGAGTGTTTCTTGTGAAAGTTTGGCGAGGGGGGACCAAAGATTGAAGCTCAGTTGAACACTTTCCATGAAAATAACGATACATCAGAGACAAACTCGCAACATCTCTTCTGTGAGATAGCGGTTGCAAGGAGGAGAAAAGGACATCTCCTACGAGGCTACGAAGTCTATTTTGAACTCTATCAAGGCAGGACAAGTCCTTTCTAGCAGCTCCTGCCCAGATGTGGCAACAGTATTCCATCCTTGGACGTACCTGGCTCTTATATAGGTAGAGAATAGCATCAGCAGTGAGATATCTACTGGATCGATAGAAAGATCCCATCATTTTTCCAGCGGCCTTGGCAACAGATTTGATATACGTGTTCCATTTAAGATCAGGAGTAATGGTCAAGCCCAGAAGCTTGTCAAAACTTGAGGCCTCCTGAAGACGAGAGCCATTCATTTCAATTGATGACAAATGTGGATTAGAATGTTGATGATGTAAAGAGAGAAGCTTGGTTTTAGATGCATTAAAAGTAACCAGCCACTCCTTTCCCCATTGTACTACGTGCTCAAGATCAGAGGAGAGAGAATTGGAGAGAACTTGGTCGTTTACTGTCTTAGATGTGCTACCATAAATGGTAGTGTCGTCAGCATAAATGTCTACAAATGATGTAAGGATATGATTTGGAAGATCATTAATGTAGATCAGGAAAAGAGTTGGGCCCAGGATGGATCCCTGAGGGACACCGGCATTAATACTGTGAGCTTCTGATTTTTGCCCCTCAACTACTACTCTTATGAACCTATCAGAAAGAAATGATTTAATAATTGAGAAGACTTTTCCAGCTATACCATAGCTAGCGATCTTATGAAGTAAACCTTTATGCCATACCCTATCAAAGGCTTTAGATATGTCAAGAGCAATTGCTCTAGAAAGATTGCCACCGTCGAGAGATTTGCTAATCCTATGCGATATAACTGTAATGACATCTGCTGTAGATCTAGCAGAACGGAAACCATATTGAGTGTCACTAAGAAGGTTATTTTTGTTGAGATGTTTGATTACTTCTGTATTTAACACAGATTCTAGCAACTTACTCATGACGCACAGGAGACTTATTGGCCTGTACTGAGAGGGGGATGAGCGATCACCTGAATTCTTAAATACAGGGCATACTGATGAGGTTTTCCAGGGAGATGGGAAACTATTCTCCTTAAGACAACGTTTAAACAGTTTTGTAAGTATGGGCGCTAATTCAGGTTGAAGTTTTTTGAGTACTATAATTGGAATACCATCAGGGCCAGTTGCTTTACTCGAATCAAGGTTTTTGATTAGCTTCGCAACATCACGTACAGATATACGTATATCACATAGCGTGTTTTCTGATACAGGAGGAAATATTGGGGGTTGGCGGTCTTGGTCGCAAAGGGTAGAATTTGCTGCAAAGTTCTTGACAAAGAGTTTGGCTTTGTCTGATGCTGACGAGATTACCTCAGGTCCATTGATAATAGTTGGGATGGAGCACACGCTTCTGTTCAGGATTCTGTTTGCTATTTGCCAAAACTGGTGGGAACCAAGCCGCTGCTCAGCTACTTTGGACTTAACAGATTGAGCATACAACTCTCTTGCGTTCCTTATTACTTTCTTACAATGGTTGCTGGCAGTCCTGAAAACGGCTTTAGTTTCCATACATCTATTACGTTTGAAGCAGTGGAAAAAGTGATTTCTGTGCGCAATGGCAGCAGCACATTCTGGAGAGAACCATGGCTGGCTGTTAGGTTTTTTCTGAAACTTTTTAGAGGGTATGAAATGGTCAATACCTACAATTAACCATTCAGTTAGGTCTAATACTATAGAGGACACATCCTTTTTAAACATGGAATGCAGAGGTAGATCAGATATAAATGTACGGAAGCTATCCCAGTCAGCCTTAGTGTATCGATATACTGTACGATGAAGAGGTACATCTGGGGACTTATTACATTTCATTTTTATCTTAATTGATACAACAGAGTGGTCGGAAGATCCAAGAGGCGACAGAACAGAAACTGAACATAGTTCAGGGCAAGTTGTGAGAAAAAGGTCTAGTAGGCTCGCATACTGGCCATCATTATCGGGCACACGGGTAGGTTCCTGAACAATCTGAGTGAGGTCATAGGCAATGGAGAAATCATGACAGAACCTCCCCTCATCATCGGTCTTGTTTGAGTGGGTCAACCATTCAACGTTGTGAACATTGAAGTCTCCACATACGTGAATGTTAGCTGAAGGATAAGTAGAAAGGACTTGGTCAATTTTCTCAGATATGCTTTGAAAGATAGTAACTCCACTGTTGTGGGGGCGATAGAGAGTAAATATAAATGCAGTAGTGTGAGCTAAAGCAACCCGGAAGCACATATAGGGTAAGTTAGGATCTTCCCTGGAGATGTCCCTCCCACATGGAAAGCTATCTTTAATATAGGCACATATTCCATGCCCATGGTGATCTTGGGGGTCAGATTTAGAAGTTAAGTTAGAGTATCCTGAAATTGCAAACTCATCTAGGGAAATAGCCTGTCCAATGCCAGTTTCACTTAAAAATAAAAGGTCTGGTTTAGTCTCCTGTAATTGGGTTTCAACCTCTGGAAGGTTAGAACGAAGACCCCTGATGTTGGAGAAGGAGACATGGTAGTAGGGGTCTACGTTGGAAGTTGGGGAACCGGGTTTAATCGTGTATTTTTTCTTGAAACTTGTCATGATGAAATTTTGGAATTTGTGGACTAGGTCGACAGATTTACTTAGAGCAGGACAGAGAGGGGAAATTAAGAGAGAAAAAGAAACGAAGAATTTTTTTTTTTATTTGTAGTTAATGATAAGGTAAAGCCGTAACAATTACCCACTAGTATGGCATCGAGAGGCCCCACCAGAAGCTACTGCATGGTCCAGAATCCATTCACCAAATGGCAATACAGCAGCCCCAGTACTTTGCACCTGCTGATAGGACAGCCTCCTTAGTGGTTAATCCAAGGTTCGGGTCCCTGACTATCAGGCGGATAACGTCAGCCCAGACAAAACGTTTACCTCCAGCACCCTTACTAGTGACATGGCTACAAGGATAGACATAGAAACAGAAAATTTCCGCCATCTCAGCCAACTGTTCGCAAAAATACTGTCAACCTAGAAAACAGCTTTTTCTTCTCCCTTTGTCCGAAAAATCACTCATTTTTTTAAATGAGGACTGAGGGACAAATAAGAAGAAGCGAGAGTAACAGGAGCTGCCGATAACGCACCCACAATGCGTTTTCTACTCTCCATTAAAAAAAAAAAAAAAATCACTATTAAGTATTGTACTTAATAAAAGTCCAACGGACGTGTTTAAGGGAAAGTATGGTGATAGATTCCCCTCACACGAACTAAAAATGAGTATAATTCGTAATTTTTGCTATCAACTCGGTGGATAAATAAACATATGTACGAGGAAAAAAAAAAAAAAAAAAAAAAAAAGGCTAGCATTTAATAAAACAGAAATACACAAATTAAATACTGAAATAAAATGGAGTTGTTAATATTTTAAATCTAAAATAAAAAGCATGATTGAAATCACTTATCTCAACAAAAACAATTCCGTCTCCAAATTGCAAATTGTGTTGAAAGAACTTCAGTTAGTAGCGTTCAAAACATTTTTTTTTTAAAATTAGCCGTTAATAGAAAATCGTGATTTTATTCTGAACTTAAGCTAGTAACGTTCTAAGAAGCTTACGATATAAAAGAAAAGGCTGATGGGGGGGGGTTCTTCCGAAAGTAAGTTGGTGCCGTTATAAGTAATTTCGAGATAAGATGGAAGCCGGTATTGGACTAGAAAAAAAAAAAGCTAGCATTTAATAAAACAGAAATACACAAATTAAATACTGAAATAAAATGGAGTTGTTAATATTTTAAATCTAAAATAAAAAGCATGATTGAAATCACTTATCTCAACAAAAACAATTCCGTCTCCAAATTGCAAACTGTGTTGAAAGAACTTCAGTTAGTAGCGTTCAAAACATTTTTTTTTGAAATTAGCCGTTAATAGAAAATCGTGATTTTATTCTGAACTTAAGCTAGTAACGTTTTAAGAAGCTTACGATATAAAAGAAAAGGCTGATGGGGGGGGAAGGTTCTTCCGAAAGTAAGTTGGTGCCGTTATAAGTAATTTCGAGATAAGATGGAAGCCGGTATTGGACTAGAAAAAAAGCTAGCATTTAATAAAACAGAAATACACAAATTAAATACTGAAATAAAATGGAGTTGTTAATATTTTAAATCTAAAATAAAAAGCATGATTGAAATCACTTATCTCAACAAAAACAATTCCGTCTCCAAATTGCAAACTGTGTTGAAAGAACTTCAGTTAGTAGCGTTCAAAACATTTTTTTTTTGAAATTAGCCGTTAATAGAAAATCGTGATTTTATTCTGAACTTAAGCTAGTAACGTTTTAAGAAGCTTACGATATAAAAGAAAAGGCTGATGGGGGGGGAAGGTTCTTCCGAAAGTAAGTTGGTGCCGTTATAAGTAATTTCGAGATAAGATGGAAGCCGGTATTGGACTAGAAAAAAAGCTAGCATTTAATAAAACAGAAATACACAAATTAAATACTGAAATAAAATGGAGTTGTTAATATTTTAAATCTAAAATAAAAAGCATGATTGAAATCACTTTCGTTGTTTCCGCTTTCGTTTCTTTTTCTCTTCCTCTCTCTTTCTTTTGATTTCTTTTGATTTCTTTTGATTTACGATTTTAAAGACTTGTTGCATCACAGAATCACTTGCAGTGTTTTTTTTTTCTTCAAAATAAACTTTAATAATTCTAATCTATTTAAGAAATCCATTTTGATAAATAAATTAAAACAAATAAATTTATTAAAAATATTTATTATAATAATTAAAATGGATTTATTTAAATTAATTGACTATTAATAACTAGCAGTACCCGCTAACTGGTAATGGTAAGAATTAGGCACCGCCAAAACTGGGGGGGGGTAGGGGGGACAGGCAAGTACTTTTTGACGGACCGTCTTTTTAAAAATCTACTAAAAGTCAGGTAATTATCCAATCAATACGAAATTTTCAGCGATTATTAAGAGAAGAATGAACTTTATAACAGTGTACTTATTTTTCATAAACAATATTTATATATATATATTTTTTTGCTTGTTTTGAGGGGGTTCCAGATATGCTTAAAATAATCATCTGAAACTAAACAAAACATATTGTGTTGTTGTAAGGGACGGGATTATAGATTAAAAAAAAAAAACAAACTTGTTTGCATACCTTATTTTGATGTCTGAATATCAGAACTTCGATTGTGTTTAATTATCCCGCCTTTGAGTTTTGAAGTGTGAAATTTGGTGAATATGTTAAGTAAAATAATTAATTTAAGTAAAACAAAAAAAATTTTTTTTAATATTTATACGAAAAAAGCCATTTTAAAATCTTTGATAAATAAATTAACAATTTCTTTTTAGCGAGCCGAATAATGCATGGCTGTTATTAAACAGGGCATACTTTGAAAGTTCGATAAATATTGTGCCCTTTGTGTTTTAACATCATCATTTTTTCGATCCAGTTTGGAAACGTTTGCCGCCTTTCGACTACGGTGGACCAAACGTGCTGAAATAATTTTTTTTATTCTGCTTTAAATTGCCCCCCTCCCCATTTTGGAGAGCCTGACCCCCACACACATACACATTAAAAACCAAACTCATACAAATGGTCACCCATCTGGTACTGGCCAGCCTCAGCGTTAATAATACATTGAAATTTTTGTCACTGAAAAATAAGTTTTTTTTTGGCTTTTTGGTCTTCCGTAGTTTGCTTTTTATTAAGAACAAATGTAAAGTTTGTAAACAGAGTAATCAAATCAACTCGAAGTAACTGGTTGCCTATATGAATAAGTGGAATTATTTGAAATCCAGGTACTTATATTATAACATTTTTGCATATTCTCATAGAAAATCACCCTAAATCTTAGTTAGACAAGAAATAAAAAATTAATTCTTTCAAAAACCTTTTTTTTTTTTTTTAACTATTTATATACGTTTTTTGTGCAAAACAAAAAAAACGCCAATTGTTAACTTTTGGGGAAATTTTAACATTTCAAATTTAATTAAAAATAGTAGAAAAAGTTTTACATTATTCTGCTTTCTATATGATAAAATTCAGGGTTTTATCTTTCTGGAAAAAAAAGTTACTCAGAAATAATGGATTTTAATAAATGTAATTTCGTTTTAAAAAACTTGATTTTTCGGACATTTTTGGCGGTGCCTAGTAAGAATGGCTATCAGAATGAACACCCGCAATCTCTCCATGGCAAAAAACGAGTGGCGAGAGGTGGTGTAGTAAGTATATCGAACAACCCCTAGCAGAAAAAAAAAAAAAACATAGCAGTGAAGGGAAAAAGAAAAAAAAAAATTAGACACAATAGGCCGCCTGGGTGGATAGAGGTGTAAATAAATAAAATAAAATACAAAATAGTAGGCAAGCAGGCTCAGACCTGAAACGCAAAGGAAGAAAAGAAGGTACAAAAAAAAAAAGCAAACCGTTTAGCCTTTGCATCCACAGGAATTGCAATAAGGTTTGGTGCGAGGCCGGTCGTCCGGGGACAATCGATCCAACAACTAACAAAGTAGACACGGGCAAAAAGTAAACAGCAAAAAGGCAAAAAAGAATAACAGACATAGGTTGTTTGGTTAAAGACGAGGGTTTACCTTTTATTTGCAAAGGAAGCAAAAAATCTGGATGCTGGTTGTCCAGAAGGTCTCATGTCGCTGGGGGTTAAGGTTTGGAGGAGGTACTCTAGACATAGCGTGTTTCAGAGTTGCTTGCTGGGTCTGGAATGATCGGCTGGATGTCAGGGCGATCCGAAACGGACGGTGGACACTGAGAATATGGGGGTCAGTGTTATGGAATGGACGACGCTGAGAACATAGGGGTCAGTGTTAAGGAACAGACGACACTGAGAACAGAGGATCGGTATTAAGGAACGGATGACACTGAGAACAGAGGATCAGTGTTAAGGAATGGACGACGTTGAGAATGCAGGGGTCAGTGTTAAGGAATGGACAGTCAGTAGGGAGCCAGGTGCAAGCAAGGTTGCAGGCTGGAGGAGCAAGGTGCAGGCGAAGTTGCAGACCGAAGGAGCGAGGTGCAAGCGGGGTTGCAGGCCGGAGGAGGGAGCTGCAAGGGAGGTTGCAGGCCGGAAGAGCAAGGTTGCAGGAGGAAGCTGGAGACACCAAGGGCTGGACGGTTGCGGGAATGAGCAGGAAGCTGCTGGAGTGAGCTGGAAGCATTGGAAACTGGGAGTGAAGTTCGCTGCTGGTGGGTCTCAAAAGGCAAGCAGTAGTGAATCGCATTAGTAGAAAAACTTTTTAGCCTTGATAAGGGCTGGTTGAGCTGCTGCTGAAACAGCTGCTGTTTCTTCTGCTGCTGCTGGAATCCTTCGGCTGGTGGATTCGGTCGGCGTGACTGGTAGCGTCAGTCATCACTTCAGGAGCTGCCTCCTACTCTCCAGCTGAGATGCCTAACTAGGCTGAAAGAAGCTGTATTCATTTGGTCAACGTGATGTTAGTGGTGTCGCTCCCAATAAGACAAACAAACGACTAATTCCAGAACAAAATTTATGCAATCAAAAGTAGATTGGGAGTTGTTGATTCCATTTAAATTAATTTCGTCTAAAAATAAAAATCAGTTGCCTGTTTTGTTTGATATATTTAAATTCCGACGTGCATAGTGAAGAAATAAAAAGGGAAAGTGAATGTATTCACTGAACCCAGATAATATTGTTCATACGTTAGCTCGCGTTAGCCTATAGCATCCTTTGTTTAAGGGAAGGGAAAGTGAAGAGAAACAGTGAGGGTGACGAACAAAGATAAACAAAGAAAAGTGAAGAGAGTGATTTTGAAACCACGACAGGTTATTCATCTCAAGGCGATTGTTGACTTCTGAGATGGATTGATCGCTTGATTGATCGATCAAGCGAGAGAAAGAGGGAGAGTCGATAATTTGTGATGGACGAAATTCGTCATGTTTTCAATAAAGAAAATAAGGAAAAACTTAATCAAGCATTTATAACTCTTGTAGCTTACCCCCCCCCCCCCAAAAAAAAAAAGAAAAAGTGTGGCTCATTAGTTTGGCTTGTTTTTAATAAATCAAAACAAAAAAAAAGAAAGCAGTAAAGTTTTTTTTTTGCTGTAACATAATAAGTGAGAGAGTGAGAGAGAGAATAAAAGGCAAACTAATTGCAAAGCAAACTGTAGCCATTCTGTAAGTTTTTAAGGTTGGTTTTGTTTAAATATATATGCGAGTGACCAAGAAGTAAACAATCTACACGTAATGCTAGTGCCATGTGTATATATGGTGTAACAATTTTGCTTAATGCTTGTCTTTCAGACGCCATGTTGTCTAATATGTGTGCGTTCGCTTTTGTTGAAGGTTGAAAATCTGGAATAAGCAAATTACAGGTTGCATCCAATGAAAAAGAGTGCAATTAGGGAGAAATCATTTTTTGCAAATTAGAAATGAATGCTATTTCAATAAGTTTATGATTCATAAGGGTGATGGGGCAATACAAGTTTACTGTGTGTAATTTTAGGCGGTGTAGAGTGGGGGGTGAGAGCAGTTATTAATTACAGGGAAGAATAGGAATTACTTCTGCTAATGAAAATGAAGATAGTGATGATTTCTCTCTTAGAATGAATTGTAGGATTTTATTATAAGGCCTAAATCTGTCTATAATGAAGTTGTAAAGTTACATAATGCAGTGGATTATAATCTATACACAATAAATTTGTATGTGGCATCTGTTGTTGTAAACCTATGGTAATTTAGTCCAGAGGGGAATTTCTGCAATCAAAATACAGGATTAATTAATTATTATTAATAATGATTTTAATAATAATCCATGTAATAAATCATTTTAATCCATTTAATAAAACTAAACTTAATGATTTAATCCACTTAAACTTTAATTTAATCCATTTAAAAGCTAAAATGAAATTAAAACATTGAAGACGCTTAGTATAAAAAATATATATTAACTCTTTTCACGGTTATAAAAACTAGATGATTCTTTTTTTTAGATAATTATGTTACCCTGAAAAGCTTAGCAGAAAGATGAAAAGGAAAATTATTTTAGAATTTAGCATTTCCCATATGGACATAACATGATTCTCCATAGGTAGTTAATCAATTTTATTTTGGATAAATTCATTTCATTTGGTCTTACAAGTTTTTTGGCAAAAATAAGCTACAAAGACGAATTTTCTGATTTGATATAAAATACATCTTATTTACATCGAATGTGAAGGAACATTTTGGACACACTACCTCATAAATTATTTAGCAATAGGTATTCATAGTAAAATCATTTAGCTTTGAATAAACTTTTTAGTGCAATCCAATAATGCCTTCATTTCTTGTTAAAACTCATTATTTGAATGCAGCTTTCAGATTTAAACTGTTCTGACATTTGTTTGCTGCTTTTGACAATAATTAATTAATTTCAACTTTCAATTTCCTATTTTTTATCTAAAAACAGAAAAAAGATTCTTAATGACTTTTCTTGTTTATTTTACAGGCGGCAAATATGTGCCGCGAGCTATTATGGTGGATTTGGAACCAGGCACCATGGATTCTGTACGATCTGGACCATTCGGTCAAATCTTTCGTCCAGATAACTTTGTGTTTGGTCAGAGTGGTGCAGGCAACAACTGGGCCAAGGGACATTACACAGAAGGTGCAGAACTTGTTGATTCGGTCTTAGACGTGTTGAGGAAAGAATGTGAAAACTGTGATTGTCTTCAAGGATTTCAAATGACTCATTCTCTTGGTGGTGGAACAGGATCTGGAATGGGAACACTCCTCATTAGTAAGATCAGGGAAGAGTATCCTGATAGGATTATGAATACATTCTCTGTTGTTCCTTCACCTAAGGTAAATATATGTGGCAAATTATATATTCTATATATTTTTTTTCTAATTAAAAATACTTTTTGTTTATTAATTATCATAAAAAGAAAATCACTGGATTTTTCTATCACTATGAATTTGCTTTTGTTTTATTCACATCAAAAATTATCTTTCTTCTGAAAGGCAGTTAAAATGGAGCTGATGAAGAGCATGTATTTAACACAATTCATACCCCCCTCCCCCCAAAAAAAGAGAAATAACAAATAATTTATCACGGTTCCACTAGTTAGTAGTAATTACTATGTAAATTTCAATAAAGACTGTAAAAACTGTTCATTTACAATCTGAAAAATAGTAATGTTTCGTGCCTTTAAATTTACCATACCGTCTTTTTCATGTTCCAGGTGTCTGATACAGTAGTTGAACCCTACAATGCCACCTTATCTGTTCATCAACTTGTTGAGAATACTGATGAAACTTACTGCATCGATAATGAAGCTCTCTATGATATCTGCTTTCGCACATTGAAACTTACTACACCAACTTATGGTGACCTGAATCACTTGGTTTCAGCCACCATGTCTGGAGTGACCACTTGTCTGCGTTTTCCTGGACAGCTTAATGCCGACTTAAGGAAACTTGCTGTTAATATGGTCCCCTTTCCCCGCCTTCATTTCTTTATGCCAGGATTTGCACCATTAACTTCTAGAGGTTGTCAGCAATATCGTGCACTCACTGTACCTGAGTTGACCCAACAAATGTTTGATGCTAAAAATATGATGGCTGCCTGTGACCCACGACATGGCCGTTATTTGACTGTTGCGGCTATGTTTCGTGGACGAATGTCAATGAAAGAAGTAGATGAACAAATGCTAAATGTCCAAAACAAAAATAGCAGCTATTTTGTTGAGTGGATCCCAAACAATGTGAAGACGGCCGTTTGCGACATTCCGCCTCGTGGACTCAAAATGTCAGCTACTTTCATTGGTAACAGCACTGCCATTCAGGAACTGTTTAAACGTATTTCTGAGCAGTTCACTGCTATGTTCCGAAGGAAAGCTTTCTTGCATTGGTATACAGGTGAAGGGATGGATGAGATGGAATTCACAGAGGCCGAATCCAATATGAATGACTTGGTGTCAGAATATCAGCAGTATCAAGATGCAACAACTGAAGAAGAAATTTTGATAGAAGAAGCTGAAGATGAGGAAGCTTAAATATCGGCGTCATCTTATATTTGTTTACTAGTTTCTGATTTGACAGCTTAAATTCAGCAGATGTTGAAATCTGAAAATGTGTCATGTAACTTTCATTTGCAAATTTCTGTTCATGAATCAAAAGAGGCTCACTTCTCTGCTTATGGTGCTTATTGTTTTATGTTTGTGTCTTCAATAAATGCATTTGTTAAGTTCCGGCCATAATAATATTTTTATTAAATGAAGTTTTTGGAGTCCTGAAACACAGAAGAAAACTTCTTTTTTATTTAATTTTATTTTATTTCTTTGAACATGGATAATTTCAAACACATATTCATTTATATTCATATAATTTATAATAATATAATAAGCATACAAAATGACACTAGATTAAAATTAATTATTGCAAGAATTCCTTTATTTGGCAATAATTATTTTTGACAATTATTTTTCATCCCAAATAATAACATTAAAAATTAGACAGACGACTTTTATAATTTGATTAAAAAAAATTTTTTTTTTTACAGAAAATATTGAACTTTTTTTCAAATTTTGTGTATTGCAATTTGTATTCGTAAAAAATCGAAAGAAAAATAAATATGAAATAAAATGTGAAAAATGTTTTGATTTTAATTTTTTTATTGGTTTTCAAGAATTGTATTGTATTCCCAATTTATCAGAATGTAACAGAATCAAAAATTGGGAATTATAAAATCGTGTGAATCATATTTTTATTTTTTGGCGATAGTGTCTCAATTGTAAATTAGCATTACAGCTCTTAAAAAGATCAACAAAATCAACTTACATAAAAAATGAGATAATGCTGCATTTTCAGAAATTAAACTTGATAGCTTGAATATATTAGATATATTAAATAATGAATTGGTTCAGTTACAGTTTTTCTTGAAAAAAATCGGGCTCTTCAGACAATTTGGCTATTCACTTGATTTCCAGAAATTACATCCTATAACCAGTTGAACCTATCACATAGATTCTTCTCTTAATGTACCCATGTCTGGGTGAGGTGCTGCACAATACTGCTTCATAGGAACAACTCGCCAGCCTCTAAACAGGAAAAAAGAGGCGGTAAAAGAGGGGGAAAGTCACAAATTTATAAAACCAATTGTTTTGCAGTCTTTTCGCCTCGACTGGTTAATGGTGCAGATCTGCCTTGTCTCACCGACTAACTGTCAGCAACAACTTTGAATTAAGAGAACCTGATTGTTTGAATCATCAAGCATGTTAAGGCTAATTGAACTTTGTTTTAAGCCGACAAGCCTGCATAAAAAAAAACATAGAAAAAATTAAAGGTCAATACCTTTTGTACACTGGCTGTTGATCATCTGTCATCAGATTTGAGCTCTACATTTTGCCCAGATCAGTCTACCTGAACTTAATGTTGTATGTGTGTTATATGCATTAGAGTGGCAATTTACAGTTATTTTATTTATTTTATTTTTTTTTTTTACATGGAGGTGTCCACTTATCAAGGCCCAGAAGCCACTCGGGCATAAGAGTTAGCATTGAGTGCATGGTCACATTTTAAAGGATCCATCACTAGAACCAAGATAAACTGTAATTGAACTGATTAAGCCGATTATCAAGTGGAAATCAGGTGAATAGTCAAATTCACCTGATTTGGCCATTTTTAACAATTACTAGAAAAACTAATTGGGTTGAAAAAATACTGAGAAAAACCAGAAAAAAAAAACTTGTAATTCAGCAAATTATAAATTCTTATCAGGAATAACAAATCCGGCTATTTATCCAATTTGTTTATTTTTTCACATTTCACATTTTTTTTTATTAATTTGATGTAACCCTGCTGGTCAGACTCGTTTGGTGGAGTGCGTGTTTGACATTTGTTCAAAGAATCCTTGGCAGAAAAAAATTTGGAGATGGCGGAAGGGTGGGCTTCTATATTGTACAAAAGACCATTTGCAAATATCAATGAAATCGTTGGAAGGCTACATTTGGGTATTCACCCAATTTCCAGAACTGATGTTAGCTGAATACCTATGTGAATATTGATACGATTATAGTTTTTCTTGAAATGTAAGTTAATTGTAAAATCGGGCTATTCAGACGATTTAGCTATTCACCTGATTTTCAGAAATGATACCCAATAACTGATCACATAGTTTTCTTGCTTTTCTTAATGTACCCACGTCTGGGTGAGGTGCTGCACATTCCTGCTTCATAAAAACAATTAATGTAACATTGCCAGCCTCAAAATAGGAAAAAGGATGAGGTAACAGAGGGGGAAAGCCACAAATTTATAAAACTAATTGCTTTGCAGTCTTTTCGCCTCAATCGGTTAATGGTGTGAAACTGCCCTCTTTCACGGACTCCGATAGTTTGAAATCACCAAACACGTTACAGCTAATTGACCTTTTTTAAAGCCGACAAGTCTGCATCAAAAAACATCAGTTGTTACTTGAACATAAAAAGATTAAAGGTTCGTCGTTTGTTGTCAGATTTGAACTCTTTATTTTGCCCAGATCAGTTCACCTGGACTTGATGTTGTATGTGTTCTATGTGCATTAGAGGGGCAATTTTCATTTACCATTGAGTGTATGGTCACATTTTAAAGGATCCATCAGTAGATGAAAATAAAAGTGTAGCTAGGGTTAGTCCCCGTGTTTTGCGGCTGTTTGATCCTATGACGCAGGATTGTGTGACACCTCCTCCAAGAGAAATAAGAAAAACTGTGTAATCCATGTCATTATTAAGCCAGTTCTGAACATCGGATAAATAGCTGAATTTGGCTATTCACCGGATTTTACAATTTTCTTACGTTTTCATTATTTTTGGTCAAACAAACGGTTTCATTTCTTGTTGCATTTGTCAATTTTCCACATTTGCCTATTTTTCCCAGAAATATGAAAAATCATTTCTTGAAATCTGGTGAATAACAAAATTCATCCAATTTTACAATTCTTTACCTATTTGTAGTAAGAAAACTAAGAAAAAATATGATTGGGTCATTATTCAGCCGGTTTCATTTCTGTCAATTTTTCACATTTATTCTTTTGCTTAGAGAAAAACCATGTAATCATTCATGTCGTTATCAAGTGTCATTTATTCACTTGATCTTTGAATTTTTCTATGTTTAGAAAAACAAGAGCTAATTTCGTTATTCAGCCGATTTGTAAATTTTTTACATTTCTCTATTCATATAAAAGTCGATCTCTGAGTTCGCATTCATTATTGATTATCGTGAAGAATAATCCAGTTCATTTTCAGATCTACCCTGAACCCAACACAGAATTGAATCTGTAATAAGTCCAGTGTACCTGTAAAGGAAAAGCTTGAACCAGACTACAGACAACAAATGGCCAGCATTTTAAACATATTGCTACCTGAACTTAACATTGCGTATGTTTTGTGAACTCTGAGCAGCAATTTTTAGTGACCATTGAGTTTAATGGTGACATTTTGAAAAATCCTTCACTAGACGAAGATAAAAATGGAAACTATTGCTACCAAATCAGGAAGAAGCTGAAAAACTATCCAGAAAACCTGCACTGAAAGAACTTACAGCTGAAGCTGGAGTACCCGGGTAGGAGAAAGACGACCATCTCCATGTTAAATGTGCCACGCTACCTAGGCTACAAACAATTGGGATTAATCTTTAGTCAATAAGGAGACTTGAATTGGTTGTCCCAGTGATGGTCCTCGCAACGTCATCATACAGAATACTTATGATGATGGATTGGGCAGGGTTCAATGCCATTCGAACACTTTTGAAGTTTGAGCGTTGGATTCTACCAATCATCATAGTTGGCATTGCTTAGGAATGGCCGAAAAGACCAACAATGAGTCCCTACCAAACCCCAAACCCTAGAACTCCAGAACCCATCCTGTTAGTATAGCTTAGCTCTTGGCTTGTAGTAATCCTATCCCAGTTTTCTTTTTGGTATTAGAGAGCCTTCGAAATTGCCCAACCCATGCATCCCTTACTTTTGTTCCCCGGTCTCCCCCCACTCGGATATGGCCACTAACTGTTTTTTTTTTTTCCTACAGATAATCCAGTTTTCAGCAAGACTTAGGTAGCTGGCAGGTTTGAGGAGGCCTAAGTACCTGTAATTTGGTGATGGTCTCCTCTCTGATTCGGCAGATCTCTGTTGAGGATTGGATCATCAATGGACCGGGCTGCCTATTTGCCTATTTAGAAGGGATGCTGTTGTTGCAAAGAAAAAAAAAAGAGTACACAAAACCTCAGCTCACTGCAGCAGCGTTGTCCGTCAGTACTTTCTGTAGACTCGTTTTCATGTCTGTTCCATTTACTCCAGTTGCCTGGTTTTATAAAAGACAGAGTCCTCCTAATTTGCATATTTGCATATGAACGCAAGAGTACATGAGATTCTGCAAGACTGCATTGTTATATAAGGCCGCAGGCGCCATCTTGGACCCTTTTCAGCATCATGACGCTGCATCGCAAAGCGCACACCGAGGCTGTTTAAGAGGTAAGCCTGCGTTCCCACAGTTTTCGCCACACTCCCCCCTGATATCATCATCACAGAGAGTGCAGGGATGCGGTGGCCTTTTTCTTCGAGTGCTAATTCAGAGAGGGGGGCCAGGGGCTTCGTCCTCGCCTGTGCTTTCGTCCTCAGTTTCAAGGTCAGTGAACCTAAGGCTGCTAATCTCAGGGTCGGTGTCCGACGAAGTCAGCGTAACCCAGAATGATGGTTCACTGGTCTCGGATCCAGTCTTTCTCTCATCACCGAGTGGCGGCTGCGCTTGTAATGTCAATCAAAGATCCTTGATATGACGGGGCACCCCGTCAACCCACATCGATTGTGGGCTGATCACCTTAGTCACACGCCCGGTTCTGTAGTGTGTGGTGCACTTGCCACGGGGGTTCTTAATCCAGACGACATATCCCTCTTTGATACTCTCTCTCTCGTCGCCTCCAGCTTGGGTAGTGGGCTGATCTCCATGCCCCTCACTCTGACGTACCTGTGAAATGCTTCGGCTGGCACGGTAGAGGGTGAAATGTCATCCTTAGGGATGACATTATACCAATAGAGCACCTCAGGCACCATACATCCCTTCCCCTTCTTAGTTGCGATGGTCTTGACGGTCCTGTGGCTTCTCAATAATTTCATTCCTGCTGGGCACATGCGCGCACCAAAATTGCAGACGTATACACCCCAACTGTCTGCGAACTGTTTGAACTGCTTGCTAGCAAAGGCGGTGCCATTGACGGTCAATATCTCAGAAGAGGGACCACGCTCAAGGAAAACACTTTCCAGCTCATGGATAACGGCGGCCAAGTCCTACTGGCGAAGGGGCTGCCACAATGCAAATCTAGATGGTCTGCAAGCGATGAGCATCAAAAAATGCCCACTGTTGTAGTGAGTTACGTCCATTGCGAGCCTGTTGCAATTTCCTCTCACACTCAGTTTTCCCTTTTCTACCAGACGTGTGCTGGGTCGATCGACCGACAGGTTTCGCAGCTCCTCACAACAGATTTCACGTCCCTCTTTAAAACACATGGGTCGACCAGCCTGGCGAAGTAAAGAGTTGTTTGGTTTACACCGGGGTGCCCGCTTTGGCAATGGACATCAGCAACACGGTCCGGGCTAAGCCGATGCCCCACCATGGCGCAATTCACAGGTGTCGGTTCGTCCACTTCCTTCAGCAGGTCCAGCCAATGGTGTGGCACCCTGCTCAGGCGATTAGCACGATTCTGACAGAACTGTACCAGTGTCACATCTATGACCAGGTTAAATTCCTTGATGATCTCGGACAGGGTAGCAAATCGTCTCCGTATTAGCATTTTGGCCGATGCCTTCATTGTCAACCGTGCTTTCTCACTCAAGGCATCGGTTATCCATCGATGCATGCATGTAGAGTCTGTGACAATGTGTAGCACTCTGGCCTGCCACTCAAGCGTCAGATTTACCTCTTTGAGTGTAGCATCAAGCTCAGATAGGTTTATGTGCCCGGCGTCATTTTCTGGCCGAAGCCAGCAGGCATCTTCTACGATAAATCCATCGATCACCAGAGCAATGCCAAGGGCAAGTGAGCTGGCATCCCACCAGATCCCTCACACAGGGTCGTCCTCGGTCACTCTGGCCACAGCTTCCACCAGCATGCTTCGCAGGGCGGGATCGCACACCTCATTGTCCCATCCTGTTGACAAGGAAGTCACACATTGCTTTATGGCCACCTGGAGCCACCCACACATGGGGAAGTGGCCCACCAGTTTTCCCCAGATGGAAAAAACGCTCCGACGTGTGATGTTGGATGGAACTTCCGGGATGTCACCACCTCTTCTCCAGCGGAGTGTTTCTGCGCTGCTGCTTACATGCAAGCCAAGAACTTTCACTCCATCTTGCAGGTGCTCTGGCTGCTTGCACAACAGCCCCAAGCTCTCAAAGTGTTATTTCATCATCTGGGTAGACATGAGGCTCTCGTTCACAAAAATGTTGTCAATATACAGTAACGTCGCCTGTTGCATGGCTTCATCCTGACGACGGATTGCCTGCATAATCGCTGTCATAATATTTGGGGCAAAACCCCAGCCTAGTCAAACAATAATGAGTCCCTTTGATCTCGACTGTCTGGAATGGCTACAGCGATTTCTCGATGCGTATCTGCAGGTAGACTCTTCGCAGGTCCAGGATTGTTATGTACATCCCCTGATGCCGCCATTCCCTCAGTTTATGTGTGCAGATGTCAGTCCCCACCATGTGTGGGTCGACGTGTTCATCGAGTTCCCGATAATCTATGATGGGTCAAGCCTTCTGTTTATTCTCTTGGTGGCCGGAGCTCATCCTCTGGGTACGGAACCAGCCAGCCATTATCCATCCAAACCTGGAGTTCTGCCTCATATTGCCCCCTGAGCCATTCGGGAGGGGGATACTCCGTCAGCCGATTCCGCAAGATCACTGGTGGCTGGTCGCCTGACCACTTCCAGGACGCGGTCTACACGTTTGTGCCCTTGTCATATTCCGCGTGGAAGTCAGGTCATCAAGAGTGATTGCTGCGCAGACCTATTCCTTGTGTTGGGAAAACCTCATATCACTGGCGTCGTCAATGGTGATTCCACCCAGTTGTGTAATAGAGTCCATTCCAAAGAGAAGATCGTATCCAAGAAGAGTACACACAACCTCAGCTCACTGCAGCAGCAGCATCATCCATCAGTACTTTCTGTAGACTCGTTTTCATGTCTGTCCCATCTGCTCCAGTGGCCTGTTTTTATAAAAGACAGAGTCCTTCTAATTTGCATATGTGCGCAAGAGCACGAGATTCTGTGATACTGCGTTGTTATATAAGCCCGCAGGCGCCATCTTGGACCCTTTTCAGCATCATGACGCTGCGTCGGCAAAGCGCACACCGAGGCCGTTTAAGAAGTAAGCTTGCGTTCCCACAACTTTTGCCACAGATGCCCTCAACGCTACACCCGGAGGCGGTAAAGTTTCAGAGAGTACCACGCTTGCCATGTCTGGAGGAAGATCTAATGCCACGCCTGGAGGCAGTGTTCTGGAAGTGACCCCTGCCACGCCTAGAGGCAAAATTCCGGAGGAATCTCTGTTGTTCATTAAAGATGGTGCCACATCCATCTTGAGAGCCCGTTTTGCCCTCACCGTCTGGTGGCACCCCAGTTTCCATGCCCACATCTGTTGTGGGGAGAGTTACATTCAATGTCTCTTGCAAGGGGGTTGCCGCATCTGGTGGTGCCCTAGTTTTTGTGTCTGCGTCTGTTGCAGGAAGAGTCACATCCGGTGTATCTCCCAGTCCATTGTCTGCAAAAGGGAGGAGCACATCTGAGAGCACCTTGTCAGCTTGGTCAGTGCATCAAGGCGATGGGTTGTCCCAATATTTTCTCCCCACATTCTCCAATAAATCACCCCAATAACAACTAGAGACCGTCCTGCTTGTTTTCGGTTCCTGGAAAACAGTGGGTTATCTAATACTCGATTAGTATTGGGAAAGACCATACTAACACACCCCAATGGGCATTTTATTTGATTCAATCTTTTCTTTTTTTGATTTTCTTAGCTTTTTCCCACTCCCCACCACAAACTTTTACACTAAATTCAAAGACTTTTTTATCCTATGAACTTTTTTCTCATTTTGCATCATTTATCATGCAGAAGGTGCTGCATGGGGGAAAACCCCGGGGAAAAAACTCTGGAAGAGTAAAAACCCTCTACCTAACTAAATGTAAACAGTACATAGAGGGCAATGTAGTCAAACGAATCCCGAGCTCCTGGGAGGCCATAGCTGATAGAGTGCTGTCCCTGGTATTACAAGAAAACAGAGTATAATGCAGAAGTGGCCATTTTCCTCTCTTTCTCTCTTTGAACTTTATTTTAAATATCTATCAGTCAGACACCTCCACTGGCGGATCGAGAGCTAGAGTTTCCATGTTTGCTGATGACATCACTGTCTTTGTGTCAAGCTTCCAATACATCGAGGCAGTAACAGAGGCGTTCATACAAAATGAAAAGACCACGAGGGCCAAAATCAACTGAAGTAAGTTGACCAGTTTGCGATTGGGAGCCCGGAGGGGTGCCGACTCCCTTCGTGCTCCCTTCAGCTGGATTGACAGTCCAGATCCTTGGTATGTGGTTCAAACCAGGTCTCCAGATGGAAATGAATTGATCAGAGGTAAAGTCAAAGGTCAAAGCCACAGTTGACTCATGGGATCGAAGAAAATAATCCTTGAACAGCAGAGTGATGGTGTGCACCACTTACATCTTTCCACTTATCCTTACCGACTGCCTGTACTTCCCCTGCCTGAGAACTATCTAAAGTCTCTGCAGAGCAAGCGGTCTTCGCTTCTTTGGAACAAAGGGAAACACTGGGTTCACAGACAAGCCTGTGTTTAACATCCATTTGAGGGAGGTCTGGGAATGCTTGATGAGGTTTCATTGAGATGCCGTGAGGTTGGCCTTCCTGAGCTGAACCTTAACAGAAGAGTCTGCATGGAACTCCATGATTGAGGCTGCTTTTCCTGACCTTATTCTCGAGCACAAGATCAAGGAGAGTTGAAAGCTGTGGAGCAACACGCAGTTCTTGAAAGAGTGTAGGGCCATGCTAAGAACCTCCTAAGGTTCAGCAACCTTTCATGGCTCACTAAAAATGAACTCTTTAAGGAATTAGTTAGGGGAGGGAGCTACAGACGAACTGCTTGTCAAGCGTTTGGGTTGGTCAAAAGAGATCTGCTCCCGGTGGAGCTGGGCGGTAGATTCTCAGATCTCAACAACTCCGATTTTTCTCAGAGTTGTTGAGATTTGGTGTTTTGCCTGAAATGTGTTGCCTCCTTAATGCCATACTGGAAAGTGCTGGACTAGTGAGGTCGTCCAGGTGTACCCCCGTTGCAGGACCCCAGCCAAGGAAACACTGGAACACACGTTTTTCAAATGCAATGGACAGACGATATTATGTTTATGTACATCGGGGTGACAGTTCACATCAATCCTGTCCTGAGCAGCTTCGCCCGCTGGACGTGTCCTACTCATCCACAGTGCCAAGCCGCTGTGGAATAGGGAAAGACGAATGGTGTTCCCTGCAATCATGGCAGTGGCCAGAATATGGATGTTTAGAGTGCGGGGTTGAATCTTTTGCTGATCAGGATCTGGTCCCCTTCTGAAGGTAAAGTTAAGATGTGATAGGCGTAGCCTGTGACCAAAGATGGATTAAGATTCTGAGGCTGTGCATGTGAATAGGTGCCAAGTTGGAGTTTGTATTTCCCACCTAAGCATGGCATACACGGTTCCAGATCCTGTTGAACTCCAGACCCCTAAAGCAAGTATTTAGACTAGGTTTTTAGCTAGCAAGTGAATAGTCCCATTCGATCTATGACAGGATGCCCACACCCCAATTTTTCTTTTTCGTCCTCAGCCATCCCAATAAGTGGTCTTGGAGAAACTTCACATACCCCCAAACCCCATTTTCTTTGATCGTATTTAGAATTTAGCTTTAGTTAGAAAGTGACTTGCTTGTTTTCAGCTCCCACCAGGCAAGAAAACAATGGACAGTTTACACCTCAGAGAGGACTGGGAGGGCCTTACTAACATTTTGTTTTATTTTTTAGACCCCCCCCCCACCCAATGAAATGAAACAAACGACTTTTTATATAATTTTATGTTTACAAATTTATTTTATTGTATGTAACCTCCCACCAAAACACACACATACACACACGATATGATTTGGGGATTTTAAGTAGGACGATTCCCAATATATGTGAAAGGTAAAGTGATGACGATGTGTTAAAGAGCATCTCTCCTCTCTCTCTCTCTCTGGCTCTTTCATACTCTCTCTATTTTCTCTCTCTGTGTCTCTATTAGATAGTAGATCGAGAGAGGGAGAGGGTGGGAGGAGGTCAGAGAGATATTGTTGTAGTAAATCCACGTTGCAGGAAGTGACGTTTCATCTAACCGGATGTCATGTGATGCTACGTGGCAAAAAAAAAAAAAAAGCCGAGCCGAGCAGAAGTCTAAAATGGTTCTCTCCTAAGTAAGGGGGGAGATGCGCGCCCCAGACGTGGGACGTGGTAGGTACCCACAGTGGAGACCATCGATGGCGACATCTGCAGATCATGCCTGGGAGAATAAAAGGTTGAAAACCCAACATCTGTCTTCATCTTGTGTATTCCGGCGAAAACAGCAAGAGAGCTCCACCCAGATGAAGACTCTCCCAGAGCAGCAAAACCAGGTATGAACTTCTATATATAAACACATACATCCACAACAAGTGTCCTAACCACCAGACAAACGGTTTAAGGGATCTTGGGTCCCGTTCTCTCGTCTCTTAACACTTGTTATATCTCTCTCATCGTCGTAAACTTTTTCTCTTCATTAGTAAAATGGACACGTCATCACCAGGGTACCAGTATCCCTCAAGTAAAGTGTACAAGTCAAATCCTTTTCTTCTCCCTCCCTTATGTAACATATATGTTATTTGGTGCCGTTGACCTTCTTGCCCCCGCATGGGGCATATATCGAAACCTGGATTGCCACGGACATAACGAGAAAAAGAGATAACAAGGAAAAATAAAGACAAGAAGAGAAATTGAGGAAAAAGGAGGGAGAAAAAACGGAGAAGAGACAGTAGAATAAAAAGAAAGAATAGTGAAAATGAAGAGAAAAAGAGAATAAAGAAAGAACAGTGGAAATGAAGAGAAAAAAGAGAATAAAGGAAGAACAGTGAAAAAAGGGTAGAGAGAGAGAAAGATAGAGAGAGAGGAAGGAAGACGAAGAAAAAAATGATTCAGTTATGTGTTGAAAAAGATAGCAAAGGCATGAAGAATACCATACGCATTTAGAAGAAAATTAAACTATAAAATTAAAAATACGCTGTGAATTTTGAAAACGACTGAAAAACAAAAGAGAAAAGAAAATTAATTTACCATATTAAAAATAAAAATAAAATTGAAAAACACAGAGAAAGAATTGAAAAAACGGAGAAAGAAAAAAAAACGTATATATATATATATATATATATTTAAATGGACAAGACAACACAAACGAACATTTGTTGAAGCAAAATGACATCAAGCTTGTCCACAGTTTATAAACCTGTCAGTCATTTGACATTGTTGAATTTAGCAAAGTGTTACAAAAATAAGGGACAGTGAACATTTAAATGCATTCGGAATAGCAAGATGTCATTTTAGATTTGAAAAAAAAAAAGGAAAAATTACACTATTGTCGAAAGTATTAGGTGAAATAAAAATCAGGTTGGTGATGTGGCATCCCTCCGGATTAATTTTAAGTAAATTATAATTATATGAATAGAATAGAAGCGGAAATTTTTAATTTAATTCTGTGGTTAATTGTAAAAGAATAATGATTTTTTTTTAGTTTCAGAAAACCCTTGAACTTTGCTTACGTGGACAATTTGATCTGTGATAATTTTGTTGAACTTTGCTGAAAGTTGTTAGTTATAAGTGAATTAATTAAGTATATATTAATTAAGTATTATTGAATATTGTTAAGTATTGTTGAGTTGCCATGTGTATTTTTCTGTATTTCTTTTTCTGTACTTTTGTTATCTTGTATTTGTATAGCAGATGGGGGCATCGATGGTCTTGCCACGTGGTGTCAATGTAATTTAATTTTTTAAAAATAAGATGATGACAGGATAGAGGTATATCAATTATCAATAATAATTTTTGAGATAACGGGATTATGCAAGGAAAACATAACTGAGAATTTTTAAAATGGGATGATGTCGGAAGACAAAAGAATAAGGAATAAGGATTTTTTTTAAAATCGAAATACAGTAGTTGGACAGGCAGACGGTTTGCTGGATTATGAGTAATGAGGTCAGGAAGTCAGTCGGTATTTATTCTAGTTTCGAGGTGGTCATGTATACATATTTTTTTTGTTTGTTGTTTTGTTCTTGTAGTTTCGACAGATTTTTTTTGTTCCGGATGCGTTAGTCGGTGGAGGGCGGTACAGAACGTCCTCGTAATAAATTTAAAAAAAATCCATATTTTGGTAGGTGCTCAGGGAAGCACGAGATAGTTATAGAGAAATGGGCGATCTCTGTAACTAATATGGACAGTCGGAGGACATGTCCATTGTGTGTTGACCACACGGGGGGTAAATGGGGTAGAATAAATAAAACCGACTTGATTACTCTTGGACCAATTAAGTATAGTCATAGAAGAGGTAAATTAATTAAGAACATTTGATGTGAAATGGTGAAGGTTTGGGATGGGATTTTTTTTGTTTTTGTGCTACCTAGGAGTAAAGAAGATTGTCCGTAAATCCTGAGATGTAAGTAGGAGGCAGATGGACCTCGATTTTGTGTTTTATTGTTGTTCGGCTAGGAGCCGTGAAATTATCGACCACGAGTAGTGTCGACCGGGAGCAAAGGATGCTCTGGAAGTCCCGAGATGGGTACGAAGAAGCCATGGGGTCATAAAGGAGTTTGACCTTGAAGAGCGCAGGGTAGCGCTACATGGCAATTTTATTGTTGTATTTATTTAATTTTGAGTTTATCGATTTATCGTAGGACAGTCTTCTTGCCAGCGGGTAGCGTATGTATTCCCTCCTTAGTTTAGTTAGTTAGTTATTAAAAATGTATGGCTTTGCCATACATTTTGATAAAAAAGGGGTGGAGGAAGAATTTTAGAAGTAAAATGTTACCCTATTGTGAATTAAAGGTACCAAATTTAAAAAAAAAAAAAACCATGCTGGGTGAATTTAATTGGTATTATTAAATTAAATTATTTTGGAATAGATTTGGTTGGTTTAGTTATATTTTAGGGACGTTTAGCGCGCAGTTGCATTTTTTTCATGAGAATTACAAGGCAATTAGGCTGTAGAAAGCAGTTTTTTCTGTTGTTTTATTTTTTTTATAAGCCACGGTATTGTCACAAATTAGAAAATTTGGCAGGGGAAATACTATTTTAGAGTAATGAGAACCCTGTTAAAACAATACTAGTGGTTCCAGTGAGTTGGAAGATGCCACGTAGGCCCAAGCAACGGCAATAAGTCTTGTCCAACAAAAGTCTGGCGTGCGAGGTCGCGATAATTCCTCAGGGTACGGAGCGACTGGACAGTCGGTACCAAGCCTAATCACGGGGAGATAGAAGAAAGGGAAAGATGCAGATTACGTAAGGGACAAGATAGAGCCTTATTATTTTTTTTATTTTTTTAGAGGAATGTGTGAGGGATATCTGTGTTGGAATCTTGGGACTTGCTGGGAATACGGAAAAATCACAAAGGGAAAGCTACTTAGTTAGAAATCGATGCGCAAGTAAGCTTTGGCGCATTAGTTAGGGAGTGATGATTCCGTATCTTGTCGGGTTCCAGGAACTCAAACAGGCTCCGAGTGAATCAGTGTGAAGGCGTATCTTGGCTTAGACCAACCAAGGGAGTTAGTAGAAGAGCTTTGTGAAGTCCCGAAGTAGTAGATTGAATAGAACAAAGCTCCAGTAATAGGACTACTCAGAGAAAGACGTCAGGGCATTACAGTAAAGGAAAAAAAAAAACTGGGACTTAGGCCTATGCTGAAAGTCGAGAACACGAGTGGGATGGTTGGGTCGGTAGAGCATCAGACTTTTAATCTGAGGGTCTGGGGTTCGAGTCCCCATGCGATAAAGCTACCACCAACATGGAGCATCCGACGTTCTGGTCGTAATTGCGATATGCTGGCCCCATTTCGAAAAAGTGATCGAAAATGGAGTCTCCATTTGTTTGGCCAAGTGGTCCAAATAAAGAGCAGAGTCAGTGAAAAATATCCAACAATGCGACCGCCTAGACAAGATGTATATCTGCAAAGCTGTATCTTTGTCTAACTTGGAAGCAAGTTAATGTCGAGGAGGGACTTTCGAGAAGCAGCAGAAGGGTTGATAGTGTTGTAGAAGAGTACTGGTGCCTGATCTTTCTTGGAAAAAGGGTGAGTCCGGAAAGTGAAAGAATAAAGATGTACTTCGGACATAATTATTTTTTTTAGTTAGTTAGTTATTAAAAATGTATGGCTTGCCATACATTTTGATAAAAAAGGGGTGGAGGAATGTTAAAGAGCATCTCTCCTCTCTCTCTCTCTCTGGCTCTTTCATACTCTCTCTATTTTCTCTCTCTGTGTCTCTATAAGATAGTAGATCGAGAGAGAGAGGGAAAGGGTGGGAGGAGGTCAGAGAGATATTTTTGTAGTAAATCCACGTTGCAGGAAGTGACGTTTCATCTAACCGGATGTCATGTGATGCTACGTGGCAAGGTTGGTGAAACGTTGAGTCTCTCAGAAAAAGCCGAGCCGAGCAGAAGTCTAAAATGGTTCTCTCCTAAGTAAGGGGGGAGATGCGCGCCCCAGACGTAGGACGTGGTAGGTACCCACAGTGGAGACCATCGATGGCGACATCTGCAGATCATGCCTGGGAGAATAAAAGGTTGAAAACCCAACATCTGTCTTCATCTTGTGTATTCCGGCGAAAACAGCAAGAGAGCTCCACCCAGATGAAGACTCTCCCAGAGCAGCAAAACCAGGTATGAACTTCTATATATAAACACATACATCCACAACAAGTGTCCTAACCACCAGACAAACGGTTTAAGGGATCTTGGGTCCCGTTCTCTCGTCTCTTAACACTTGTTATATCTCTCTCATTGTCGTAAACTTTTTCTCTTCATTAGTAAAATGGACACGTCATCACCAGGGTACCAGTATCCCTCAAGTAAAGTGTACAAGTCAAATCCTTTTCTTCTCCCTCCCTTATGTAACAGATGACCATAGACCCCCTCCTCAATTTTTTGAGTGACCTTGTGCCTAATTTTTTGTTTTATTTTAAACATTTCAAGAGAATAAAAAATATATGACACAAAGTGTAGTATCTGCTCTCAACATTCCAGCAACCTCATCACCTCCTTAAAAAAACGATCGGATATCGCATTTTAACTAATACTAATAATAAACACAGGAGATAAAACTTGGGAGATTGCTTTGTGACACCAAAACGGATGCTAATTACGTGAATGTTGGAATATAGCAAATAAGGACAAAATATATTCTGTGTCGATTTTTTATGTATTTATTTTTAGAAGATAATGCCTGGTAGAAAACTACTCTATGTTACGGTTATTTAGTCAAGCTCAATTTAGCCAAGCTGAAAATGTATCTTTTCTCAGCATTCCAGCGACCTCATCTCCTGCCCCCCCCCCCAATAAACAGAGGACAGATATCATATTTTAACTAATAAACAAAAATAGTGGGGGTAAGGCTTGGGGCAATAAAATAGACACTGCTCTCCCCACACCTTCTGCCTAAAAAGGATTACTAAGCAAAAAAGTGGGGGTAATGCTTGGGAGAATTGCCTTGTGACAACAAGACAGACACTATCCTCCCTACCTCCGCCTATGAATGAAAGATTAACAATCTCATATATATAATTGAGAGAACAATAGTAAATGGCCAGTTAAAGAGAAATTATGTAATTTCCGGTAAAATGACTTTGCATATTTTAAAAAATACATCGATTTGTTTTGAAAACACGTCAACTGTTCTCTGTATAAAAATTGTATTTCATTAATAATGAATTTTCTTATCTCATCGTTTTTTATGATTCTGTTGTATAACAATGCGTGGGGGGGGCGTATAAAAGGAGATAGATTATAGATGAAGAGGGAGATGTGAAGGGCAATGAACAATTATTTTTTAACACAGATTGATTACAATATCAATGAGGAGGATACAGTTAACACTTTGGAAAGTTCATTATACAAGACGAAGATAAAACACGTTATCTTGCAGTTGCTGGCAAACGAAGACAAAGGTTTATATAACAATATTAAGACATTTATTTTCCAGCTGGTAATAAGGATGATAAGAATCCGATGCCTTGCAGAAGTACTACATTGTCTCGTCTTCCTCCCCTTTGCTTCCGAAAGAAGCTTAGGCTAAATCTCTCCAACTCAACTCGAACTGAACTTTTACTCCTCGATCTCTCGGTCTTCCACTTTTTTTTTTTTCATTTTCGCCCCAAACAAGGCACAGTGCCATTTTGATGTAGGGGGCTACTATCGGGGACATAAGTTGCAGAGATATTATGCATAGACATGTTGCAAAGATACCATATATAAACATAATGTGAACAGAATCTTGCTGCTCAATTCCCTACAGGGAGTTGAGCAGCAAGATATCTGTTTACATTACACTTTAACTTATGGATGTTAGTGCAGTTGGGAAGCAGGAATGGAGTTTCAAAGTTCTGAGGAAGAAACTATTAGAGTAGAAGGTTTTCTATTGTGTAGAGGTGGGATTTTGCTGTTTGTTGGGTGTATTTCCGTCGAGGGGGGTACAAGGGCTTGTAGTTCTTCAGAGCATCCACCATTAAAATACTTGTAGAACAGGCAGAGGGATGCAACGTTTCGTTGATGAGTCAGAGGTTAAAGCTTAGATAACAGTTCAGGACCAATCAGGTTGGCAACTCTTGAACCCTGTCCAGTAGCAAGGGGCTAGTAGCAGATGCAGCAGCCCAAATGTGACAGCAGTATTCCATACATGGATGAATGGTGGCCTTGTAGAGGTACAAGATACTTTTAGGCGTAACTTTCTAGCATGGTAGAGAGAGAGAGAACCCACCTTCCTTGCAGTGGCCCTGACAATGCTCTCAATGTATCTGTTCTAACTCATGTTTCGTGTGAATATTAGGCCAAGGAGTTTAAAAGAAGTACTTTCAGGTAATGTATCTTTAGCCAAAGCTATTGGTGGTTAAGAAAGTTTCTTGTAATTATTGAAGGAAACAAGCTTAGCTTTGGCAGCATTGAATGTCACCATACGTTTTTGTTTCCATTCCACTACAGTTTGGAGGTCTTCCTCTAGTGTTTTCCTTAGATATGTGTCCATTTGTTTTCCCCTTGTGTCTGCATGGTGGTATCAGCAAATATACCCATGTCAGAGACAATTTTATCAGGGAGGTCATTTATGAATATTAGGAATAATAAAGGTCTAAGGATAGACTCTCAAGGTACACCCACATTTATAGCATATTGTTTAGATGTACGACCGTAGAGGACAACCTCGATCCTTTTCTTATTTAAAAAGAATTTAATTATGTTAAGTATTCGTCCAGTGATAGTATATGATCTGATTTTCCTGAGAAGACCATCAATCCATACCCTGTAAAAAGCCTTAGATTTATCTAAGGTTACCGTGTAACGTGCATCCAGGAGATAAGCGCCCGCGTGTTTGCGTGTTGTGTGGGTACGTGGGAGAGACGGATGAGGGGAAAAAGACTTACCTCGAGACCAGCTCAGCGTTACCGACCAAAAATAGAAAAGAAGGACCAAGATGGCGACCGCCGTCTTTTGTAAAGTATGATGTCTCGCAAAGTCACACGAATTCTCGGAATATGCAAATTTAGCCGGCCTAGAACGACGATAAAAGCGGGTGAGGGGAAAGACGTGTGTGAGTGACGATTGAGTTGGCTGGGGAATCGTGTGGCTGTTGCTTCTTGTGCCGTGTTGAGGATATCTTACCGTGTTAAAGAGAGAGTCGGGCGCCATCTTGAATTTTTCCTTACATTTTTTTCTTACAAGCTATTTCGGCAGTGTAGGCTTCAATATGCTTGTTAAGCTCCCTATAGTCCAGCACGGGCCGTACTTTCGACTTGTTATGCTGGACTACTGCCATCAAGGGTATTAGACCCTTCGGAGGCCCAAGCTTGTCCTCAGGGTAGGGGATTAACCAGCCATCTTGGATCCACGCCTTTAGTTCCCTTTCGTATTCTGCTCGGGCCTCACCGGGTATAGGGTACTCTGCAACCCCATTCTTGAGTTTAGTCGGTGCCATTCCCTCGGTCCACTTCCAAGATGCAATCCAGGCCCTCTTGCGCGAGTCGTAGTCCACTGTAAAATCCGGCCGATCGATATGGAGCGCTGCACACACTGGGGCCTCTAAGAATCGCACCTTTCCATCCCGATGAATTGCGACTCCCCCCAGCGCCTTGATGGCATCGTATCCGAGCAACAGGTCAAACCCCAGGAGATTTCCTTGGGTCATGAGCACATTGATCTTAGTGGCTGCACCGGTGTCCGTGTAGATCTTGACAGTTCCAGCTCCACAGCATGTCTGGGTCTCGCCTCCTATCGTGGTGACTTTGATCTTCCTCTTAGTCCAACTTGGACACAGCCTGGTGCTCACTATAGTATGCGAACAGCCTGAGTCGAGAAGTGCTGAGCAGGGTATCCTGTTTACGTAGACGGTTATTACTGGTTGCGCCTTGTTCAAATTTTGCTCGGGGAGCAGGGCGGCGCTGACGTCCTCTCCCCTGATACGTTTCCCGCACAGTTTTGGGCTAGATGCCCCAAACCGCCACACTTAAAACAGCGCACACGCCCCCTGTTCGTGCAATTGCTTGCAAAATGTCCGCGTCGGCCGAAGCGAAAACATTTCCCATTGCTTGCAGGGTTCTGATTCGGAATCTCCCAAGCGCCAATCTGGCCTGTCTGTGTCGCCATCACAACTGGTTCCCCCAGGTCCTCCTCATCTTTGATGATGGCTCGAGCACGTTCCATCAAGTGTTCCATGGTCGTTGTTGAAACGCTGGTTGAGGCTCTCAGTAGCTGCTTCACCCGAGTGGGAAGGCCCGCCACAAACGCGTACGCGAGCGTCCGCTCCGACACCCCTCCACCGAACAGAACTGCGAGTTTCTTTAACTCAGTGAAGAAAACGTCCACGCTTTCCTCCGGTAGAAGTTGCGCCAGTAAGTTGAGGGAATGGCGTCAGAAAGGCACTAATGTCTCAATATTGGATTTACGAAAAGCCTATTTACAGGTGCGAGTTGATGAGACGTTGTGGCCGTTCCAGACAGTTTGGTTCCAGGGGCAGAGGTACTGCCTTACACGCCTTGGCTTCGGCCTAAATGTGGCACTACAGATATGAAGTGGGAGATCCAGTGTGGGTGCGGCCTCCAGGAAATCGGTGCACCGACAAGTTTAAGCGAGGACACATATCTGGAGTGATTAGCCAGCAGTCTGTTTTGGTCGATGGAACCCCACGACATGTGCGAGATCTTCGCCCAGCTACCGAGGTGCGTAATACAACTACAGAAGAAAGCAGTGAAGCGTCTAGCGATGAGCTGCCGATGCACGGATTCAGTGAGCCCCTTCCAGAGACTGATAGCGATACTTCATCTGATGAGGCGGAACCAGATCCAGAGCCCGAATCTGAAACAGTGAATGTACCTCTTCGCAGAAGCACACGCACTAAAAGGCCACCCCCCAGTGCTCTCTATGTGATCATCAGATCAGGGGGGAGTGTAACGTGCATCCAGGAGATAAGCGCCCGCGTGTTTGCGTGTTGTGTGGGTACGTGGGAGAGACGGATGAGGGGAAAAAGACTTACCTCGAGACCAGCTCAGCGTTACCGACCAAAAATAGAAAAGAAGGACCAAGATGGCGACCGCCGTCTTTTGTAAAGTATGATGTCTCGCAAAGTCACACGAATTCTCGGAATATGCAAATTTAGCCGGCCTAGAACGACGATAAAAGCGGGTGAGGGGAAAGACGTGTGTGAGTGACGATTGAGTTGGCTGGGGAATCGTGTGGCTGTTGCTTCTTGTGCCGTGTTGAGGATATCTTACCGTGTTAAAGAGAGAGTCGGGCGCCATCTTGAATTTTTCCTTACATTTTTTTCTTACACCGCTCTACCCTCTCCTTTGTTCAGTGTATACGTTCAGAGATTACAGTTAGGATATCTGCTGTAGAACGGGTTTGCTTAAATCCATATTGTTAGTCAATCAGAAGTTTTAGCAGCTGTAAGGTGATAGATAAGAGTTGATATTTTGGTGAAAAGAGGGAGGAGGCTAACGGAGCGATAATTTAATGGGTCAGTTCTTTTGCCAGAATTCTTGCAAACTTGTACCACAGAAGCAGTTTTCCAACAGTCAGGAAAGCAAGATTCGTTAAGGCATTTGTTGCAAAGTTGGAGCAACCTCAGTGAGGCAGTTTTTTTTAATAGTACTGCCAGGATGAGATCGAGTTCACATGCTTTTGAGGTAAGTTTTTTATATCATGCACTTAAGAGGTGATTTTCAAATCATCTAGTGTGGCGTTTGTCCACAAAGGAAAGTCAGGGAGGGAGTGGTTTGCTGGGTCCAATGTGGAGTTTGAGGCAAACCGACTAACTGTATATATTGAACTATATTTCTTTGTGACGTCAGAATGTGGCTAAATATGTGAATGGGATTCACATGGACATTGCATATGCTTCCAACACGTGTTCTGGCAATACAAAGAACATTCCTTAATTTCCATTGACCCCATTCTACCTGCTCTGACCTAACTTTGTTGTATAATTATTTCTACTATAATGGATAATTCACTACTTTCCTGGAATCGCATCTAAATAGCAATATGTAGTCATTTTAACTTTTAATACCGAGTACGATTCCAGCATAATAATTATCTTCGACCAGAATGACTTTGTTTCTCTAATTACCGGTAGCTTTCTCCTTCAATACACAACAATTCTTGAATATTTTAGTATTTGACAACAATCCCGTAGGTACCACTTTTTTACTTGAAAATCAGTATTTTTTTCGGTTGTATAACATTGAATCACCCAGATATTTTATGTGTAATAATAGACACCTTTAAAGAAAGATGACATCATTTTGAGTAACATGAGTCAGCATTTTTCCAAATCAATACACAAATGCATTGAATTATTTTCAAATTATGTAATAATTCGCAAAGATACCCAGCGTTTCTCAGGGTCATATGAATTTAAATAGAAATAGAATTATGTGAAATATTATATTAACATTTCTATCTTTCCCTCTCGCAAACCACATCCTTATGTTTCTTTCTTTTCCTGTCCTCTTTTTACCGTCTTTATATGTAAACCTTTTAGTATTTTTTTGTCTAGCTCATTCCTCTTTGTTTTACTGTGTTGAAAAAATGTAATTCAGATACTGCATTTTCATATTTATTGTTGCAAGACAACTCCAAAAAGACAATTACAGTCTTGAATAAAGCTAATTTCGATTACTCTGACCACTTTCACAATAATATGAAAAGAAATTAAAAAGAGAAGATCTTAAAAATATAAATAAAATAAATTTTTGGATTGTAAATTGCTTCAGTCATTTCCGTGATTGGCTCTTCTTAAAAATATATATATAATTAAGTAATTTTCAGATAGAAAACTGCTGAAGCCATTTTCAGACTTCATATATCCTTCACTTAAAAATATGTGAAATAAAGTAATTTTTAGATCCAAAACTGCTTCAGCCATTTCCGGGACTGATTCCATACAAACCCCTTTTCTTTAAAAAATATACATAATAATTTAATGTTGAGATCGCAAACTGCTTTAGCCATCTCTTGAGATCGAGTCATGTACCCCCTATCTTAAATATATATATATATATATATATAAAATAATTTTCACATCGTAAACTGCTTTAACCATTTCCGAAACTGACTCCATATAACTTTTAAAATATATATGAAAAAAGTGTTTTTTAGATCGTAAACTGCTTCAGCCACGTCTGAGACTGTCTCTATATAACCTACTCTTAGTTATTTCTGGGACTAACTCCAGTTGTGCTAACTTTTCTGTACATCATGCATAAGAGTTTGTTTTTCATCTGGGTGCTATAGTAAAAAAGCACCTTATTCCTTATTTATGTAATTTTCGATTTTAATAATGCACTTCACAGGTATGTAATACCATTTCAGAGTGTATTTGTCACAATCCTGAGTTCTTGTCATACACACAGGCAAAAAAACAAAACAATGTGCATTAACCCTAAGTCTTGATGGCTACATCTTTAGCTCTATCTAGTGATTGAATCTTCGAGGGTGACCAGACTCTGGTCATCTGAACTACTGCACACAAAACGCACATGATCCTAAATTCATGTGGCAATACCATTTTGCATTTAGATTGGCCGTTCGTTGGTTTGATATTTGTTCCTTTTCATATATGCTCTGGTGTCGCTAGTATATTGCTTTTTCTCAGTGTAGGTTAAGTTGGTTGTCAGCGCTGTAATTAATCGTGTTTTTAAATCTAAGTGATTTAATAATAACTTAGAGATCAATTTTTTTATCAACATTTCATACATATTCAGGGTGCACTTTGTGCAAAAGAAAGTTAATTCTTTGGGTTCTTAATGGCTTCATGATGCAGGATGTTTTCAACTTAGATTCGTTCAGACAGCTTCTTAGCAGGGTTGTGGAGTTGGATGGTAAAAGTCCGACTTCGACTCCTAGAATTCCTAAGATGCCGACACTGACTCCTTTGATATCTCCGACTCCTATGTGGAAATCTATTCTGCAGATCCAGATACCAGCCTCCCACATCTATTCAGCATGCATTTTATAATTACTTTTCATGTATATCATTTTTGACATTTAACATTCACTTGTATGATAAATATACTCACATATAAATTATACCAGCTTTATTTTATTTATTTTTTTTTACTCACGTCTACTCCTAACAATGCGTATCACCACTTGGACATAAAAGGCTACTATTTTGGAACATGTCTAGGAAAGATCAACAAGATGTTGGTTTATGTTACATTTAAACTTCTGCATATCAGTACGACCAGGGAAGCAGGAAGGGAATTCCAAAGTCTAGCTGTTCGAGGGAAGAAACTATTAGAATAGAAACCTTTCTGGCATCTAGGGATCTCAACAGTGAAGGAGGGAGATGTTATTGCTAAGCGGGTTTGTTAGGGATATGTATGGAGAGGGAGTACAAGTGCAACAAGTTCATCAGAACACATTCCATTAAAATATTTGTAAAACAGGCACAGAGATGCAACATTGCGGCGATGGGACAAGGGCTGGAGCTTAGTTGATAAATTAGGACGGATTAGATTGACAATTCTTGTTTGGACCCTATCATGTGACAACAATACTCCATGCATGGATGAATGGTCGCCTTGTAAAGGTACAGGATACTCTCAGGTGTAAGTAGTCTTCTAGTTTGATAGAGGGAACCCACCTTCTTTGCAGCAGTCTTTGCAATGCCCTCTATGTATTTGTTCCAGTTTATATTGCCTGCAAATGTTAGGCTGAGGAGTTTGAAGGTAGAATTCTCAGGTAGGGTGTTATTTGTCATTGATATAGATGGTTGGAGAGGCGTCTTGTAATTGTTAAAGGAGAGCAGCTTAGTTTTATTAGCATTAAATGTTACCATCCATTTACGGCCCCATTCAACTATGATCTGGAGGTCATTTTCTAACGATTCTGCCATTGTCTTAGATTTATGTACATCTGTTCTTCCCTCATGCATGTTATATAGCGTTGTATCTTCAACAAATATACCCATCTCGGACACAATATTATCATTGAGGTCGTTTTTGAATATCAGGAATAATAATGGTCCAAAGATCAAACTCCTGCATTAAAGTTATGCTGCTTGGATGTACGTCCGTCAATGATAACCTGTATGCTTCTATTGTCTAAGATGGATCTAATTATATTTAGTATAGTTCAGTTATAACGTACGATTTAATTTTCATTAGCAACCCTTTATGCCAGATTTTGTTAAAGGCCTTGGATATATCAAGAGCTACAGCTATGGCTTCACCTGCCTTATCCAGTACATGGTAAATGCGTTCAGAGATAACTTAAAATTTATGCAGTAGAACGAGATTGCCTGAATCTATACTGTTTGCCAGAGAAAAGATTTGCTTTTGCGAGGTGGTGAACTAGTGCTTGATTAATTAAGGTCTCAAAGATTTTAACAAAGAGGGGAAAGAGACTAATGGGGCGATAATTTAGAGGGTCTGTTCTTTCACCAGAATTCCTGTACACTAGTACCACAGAGGCCATCTTCCAGCTATTAGCGAAGCAAGATTCAGCAAGGCATTTATTGTAAAGCTTGGAAAGTATAGGGGCTAGCTCAGCTGAATATTTCTTAATTAGTATAGCAGGGATAAGTTCAAGCCATTGAGGTGTCTAAGTTTTTATGATATTGCGGATATGAGAAGGGGTGATTTTTACATCATCTAGTGTGGCTTCAGTTCGCATAGGGAAATTTGGGAAGGGGTTCTTTGTTGGTTTTAAGGTGAAGTTGAAGACAAATTGCCAGGCAAGCAGTTCCACCTTCTCCATTGCCATGCATGCAACCTTCTGGTTGTTGATCAGTGAAGAAATTACTGATTGCCCTTTATTCACTACACTATTATAGATTTTTCAGAAATCAAAAGTTCTTATCTTTTGCAATTCTATGCATTTCCTGATTATTTCAGCATGCTTTCTTTGCCTGTTGCTATTTCACTCTTACAATGATTTGTTTGACGTATGATGTACACACCGGCGGAATGCATGCTGTCTTTGTGCAGTGGAAGCTGCAGAATCTGTAATGAACCATGGGGGCGAGTGATGCTTGCTATATTATTTCCGTGTGGGAACACATGCTTCAATGCCCGTTTTGCACCAGTTAGAGAAAATGTGGTTTGAGTTGCAAATTGGCTGTTTGGAGAAATGAAAAACTAGATGGCTCTGTGTGGTTGGAGTTGTCCCCCTTTGCAAATTGGCTGTTTGGAGAAATGGAAAACTAGATGGCTCTGGTTGATAGTCAATTTGCATAAGTGGAGAAATGGGCAGCATATAAACGGTACTTTTTTTAAGCAGGTGTAAAGAGCGCAGAGAGTGAAACGACGGGTGGAAGAAGTGATGGTGAATTATTTTTGTGACGGTAAATTATTTTTTGGACGTTGAAGAGCACGACCTATTGGAAGGAACAACTGTCTTATATATTTTTTCAAAATTTCTTACTTCACTACAAGCTATTTCGGCGGGGACTATGGAAGCAAAGAGGATCAGCAATGAAATGCTTAATACGTTCTCTGGAGAGGGAGATGTTATAACCTGGCTGACCAAGGTTAAACTTGTCGCTAAGTTGCGGGACATCGTGGATGTAGCCAGCTTGATACCGCTGTATCTTGATGGTGATGCTCTGGCCCTATACCTGGAGATGCGGGAGGAGGATCGACTGTCTGTTGACGCCATTGAGGAAAAGTTGAAGGAAACATTTACCGAAGGACCGTTTGTGGCATATGGCAAACTAAGCCGTATGGTGTGGATCGGAGAGTCTGTCGATGTTTATGCCAACAATATCAGGAGGTTGACGGGACTAGCAGGATTCAATGGAGGAGGCTGTCGACAGATGGTTAAGATGGCCTTTATCAATGGCTTCCCGGACCATATTTCTATAGCTCTGCAGCAACTGCCCGGTGTAAATACTATGGAGGTGGCGAAGTTGATTACACAGGCTACGGTGCTGGCCAGGAAAAAAGAGAGTGAGCAGGGAATCGTAGCTGTCACTCAACGAAGCAAACTGCAGCAGGAAATTGTGAAGGACGAAAAGCAGAGAGGACTGTGGTAGAGACCCAGGTTCTCTGGCAGATGCTACCGATGCCGAGGCCCCCATATGGCGAGGGAGTGCAGAGAGCCAAAGCCAGAAGTCACGTGTTACCGCTGTGGGGAAGTCGGCCACATCAGCAGATTCTGCCCCCCAGGGAAACGAACAGGGGGAAGCCACTGCGCCAGTGGCTACCCCACTTATTTGATGAAGGCGCTTCAGGGTATGTCACCACAAGTAGAGGTGACCCTGAATGGACGAAGTGCAACAGCCCTTGTCGACACGGGCTGTACGTCAACAATTGTCACCAAAGACATGGTTGACACATGCAATGGAACCAGCAGCATTATGGCAGTTGACGGCAGAGAGGTGAAGTGCAATGGCACAAGTATCGTTCGGTTGATGGTACGTGGGATGTCACTAACAATCCAGGCGATTGTTATTCACAAAATTGTCACGGGTGTCGATGTGGTGCTAGGGATGGATGCAATTGCCCGACTAGAGGGCGTTACGGTATATAGGAACTCCGTGAGATTTGGAGGACATCAAGGGGCTGCAGGTGTGCAATTCGAAAAAGGTGTCACAGGAACGGCCGGGTTAGACAAAAGTTGCACGATAGAGGACCAAGATTTCTCTGTACACTTTGATGGGGAGAAATGGACAGTCAAGTGGAAGGGAGAACCTCCCATACTGAACAACAGAGTGGAATGCTACGAGCATACGTTGCGAGGAGGCACAAGAGTTGAATTTGAGAAGGAGGTGGACCGATGGATCTCAGAGAGGATTTTAAGATCATGGACGGAGAAGGTGGAAGGTGTGCTGCTGTTAATGGCGGTTGTTCAGCCCACAAAACAAAAAGTTCGGCCAGTACTGGACCAGGGAGTTGAACGTACACGTTGCGTGTCACACGGGAGGCGATGTGATGGACGTGTGCGGAGAGACCATGCGAGAGTGGAGGCAGATTCAGAAGGCTGCGACGATTGTGGATTCAAAATCTGCATACCTACAGATCCACATTTCACAGGAATTCTGGAAATACCAGCTGGTCAGATACAAGGGCCGAACGTACTGCCTGACTAGGTTGGGTTTTGGCCTGAATTCTGCACCAAAAATCATGGCAGCGATCCTCAAAATGGTGCTAAGCAAGGAGGACGCAGTCAGAAGAGCCACCAGTTCCTACATTTATGATATTTTGGTGGATGAGACGGTAACAACTGCGGAGGACGTAGTAAAACACCTCAACAGCTTTGGGCTAATTGCAAAACGCCCGGAATCGTTGGAGGGAGGAGCGGTGTTAGGGCTCCAACTAAGAAAGGACCAGATAGGACGGTTAGTGTTCCGGAGGGGAAATGAGATCCCGGAGGTGTCGGAAAAATTGAGCAGGCGAGAACTCTTCTCAATATGCGGAAGACTGGTGGGCCATTACCCTATTGCAGGATGGCTACGGACTGCATGTAGCTATATCAAAAGGCAAGCTAGTGGAGCGAAGTGGGAGGATGGAGTTGATAAAGAGACTGTGGACATTATGAGAGAGATTATTGAAGAGGTGAAGAGGGAGGATCCAGTGAGAGGTGTTTGGCATGTACCCAACAGTGCAGAAGGTGTTGTGTGGTGTGATGCAAGCTGTATAGCAGTGGGGGTCACCTTGGAGATAGGTGGTGTTACGGCAGAAGATTCTGTTTGGTTGCGGAAGAAGGACGACGTGGCTCACATAAATGTGACAGAACTGGATGCGGTTATGAAGGGCATCAACTTAGCCTTGAAATGGGGGCTACAGAATGTTGAGGTGAGGACCGACTCAGCCAGTGTTCTCTTGGATCCAGTCCAAAGCTACAGGAGAAAGGAGGGTGAAGACGAAAGGCGCTGCCGAGATGCTAGTAAAGTGTTGATTGATGATGTTAAGGGAGCTGATTAGGGAATTTGATCTTCAACTTAGGGTCACTATCGTTCCTTCAGCGAAGAACAGCAGATGTGATGACGAGGGCGCGGAAGACCTGGTTAAAGGCGCCGAATGAGGCGGCTGTTGCAATATGTTGTTTGAATGAAGACACTCTGAAGGATTTGCATGACATGCACCATTTTGGAGTGGATAGAACTTTGTTCTTGGCCAGGAAGGTGGACCCCAGAATCACAAAGGAGGCCGTTAGGACAGTGGTTGAGAGATGCAGCCAGTGTCAATCAATCGACCCTGCGCCGAGTAGACACGAAGCTGGTGTGGTTCAGGTGGCAAAGAACTGGAGCAGGTTGGCGATAGACGTAACGCATTATTGACAGAGGCCGTATCTGTCAATGATCGACTGTGGACCAGGAAGAGTAGCCATTTGGAGGGAGATCAAGGAGGAAAATGCAGGTGAAATTGCAAAGGTCTTGGAAGAGGTGTTTTTGGAGAAGGGTCCAGTGACGGAAGTGCTAATGGACAATAGAACTTCCTTTCGCTCAGCTGCCATGGAGAATGTGTTGGATAAGTGGGGAGTGCGGCGCTATTTCAGGGCTGCATATAGACCAGGCGGAAACGGAATTGTGGAGCGGCATCACAGGACCATTAAGGCTATAGCTGAAAGGGGCGATTTTGCCGCCAGAAGCTGTCTTCTGGTATAATATGGCTCCAAAGTCAGGGCAAAAAGTGGAGTCAGTGCCGCAGAGGGCAGTCCTCAAGTACCAGTGGCGGCATCCCCGAACTGCACAGGTACCCGCGGAGGAAGGCGAGAAGCGAGCGACTGTGTGAGTGGGAGAGGAAGTGTGGATCAGACAGCCTGATGCTCGCTGTACCACACGCTGGGGGAGGGGCATTGTGACAAGTGTCCAGTCCCCGAACAATGTATCTATCGACGGCATCCCTTGACACATCCTTGATGTGTGGTGGTGTCATCAGAGGAAGACAGCGACGTCGAGCCAAGTAGTTTGAAGAGGCTCCGCGGAGATCGCAGCGAGAGAGACGGCTGCCATGTTGGTCGAGCAACTACGTGATGGATTGACATGTGATGATCGTGTAGATCAAGGGGCGTGTGGTTTGAGTTGTCCCCCTTTGCAAATTGGCTGTTTGGAGAAATGGAAAACTAGATGGCTCTGTGTGGTTTGAGTTGTCCCCCTTTGCAAATCGGCTGTTTGGAGAAATGGAAAACTAGATGGCTCTGTGTGGTTTGAGTTGTCCCCCTTTGCAAATTGGCTGTTTGGAGAAATGGAAAACTAGATCGCTCTGGTTGATAGTCAATTTGCATAAGTGGAGAAATGGGCAGCATATAAACGGTACTTTTTTTAAGCAGGTGTGAAGAGCGCAGAGAGTGAAACGATGGGTGGAAGAAGTGACGGCAAATTATTTTTGTGATGGTGAATTAATTTTGGACGTTGAAGAGCACAACCTTTTGGAAGGAACAACTGTGTCTTATATATATATTTTTTTTTAATTTCTTTTTTTTCTACTTCACTGCAGAAAACTGAATGCAGAAATCCTGTGTTCGTTACAACTCTACTTTCAATCGAGTCCTTGTTTGTTTCGTTCACCACACTCTTTTCTTCTACCTCTTCTTTTACACACGTCCGTTCGCTTTAGTGACTAAAAATAGTCTGTCCTCCCGCTTTCCTTTCCTCCTTATTTATGGAACCAGGGTACGAGATTCTCCGAGATTCCCTGAGATTCCACGAGACTTTTTTTCCACATAAACGCATGCGGCGCCATGTTGATTCTCAATTGATCAAACAAACGCGCAGCCGCTTTAACGGTAAGCCACTTCTTTCTCCACACTCCCCCCTGATCTCATGATCGCAGAGACGGCAGGGGGGTGGCGATTGCCGCCGTCGGGTGCTTCTACGAAGGGGGACAGTGCTGCTCTCGTCTTCACGTGATGGTCGGGGAAGGCTTCATCTCCGTGGAGGCTACTGATATCAGAGTCACTGCTTGATAGGGATGGTGCAAACCAAAGCAATGGCCCACTCGTCTGAGAGTCAGAGTCAATCTCATCGTCCACTGGAGGTGGTACATGTGTCGCCGGCCGTAGGTCCCTAACGTGACGGGGTACGCCATCAACCTGGACACACTGCTGACTCACCACATCGGTCACTGTGCCCCGTTTATACTTGTCAGTACATCAGTTTCCTGGCGGCTTCATCCAGACAGCATCCCTTTGGCATATCGATTCCGTTCTATCTCTGGCCACAGTTGTATCGGGGTGAATTCCTTTTTCTCGGACATGGTACTGATAGATTGCGTTTGCAGGTGCCATTCCTGGAGAGACGCCATCCTTCGGCATGAGATTATACCAGTACACAGCTTCGCTTCTGCGATGGTGCACTGCTTCCTGGCTGAAATTGTTTTGATACTGCGATGGCTTCTCTCAGCTATACCATTGCCAGAAGGCACATAAGTGCATCTAAGCCGCAGCCGCACACCCCATTCTTGTAAGAACTGCCTCATCTGATAGCTGCAAAAGGCTGGGTCGTTGTCCATCAGCACTTCTTTCACAGAACACGGATGAGAGCTGGCGAATAATGTTGCAAGAGTCCTGGCGGCCGAGGAGTCTCCAAACCACGAAACGTGTAGGCCCACAATCGATGAGGGTAAGGAAGTGGTTGCCACCGTAGTGTGTGATGTCCATGCCCACTCTCTGCCACTTACCACTCACTCCCAACTCCCCTTTCTTCCATCGTGCTGGAGCTGGGTCGATGGATTGGCAGGCCTCGCAACTTTCCACCACTCTCTGGATATCTTTTTTTTCTACTCCTGGATCAATCATCTTGACAAAGTACAGTGTCTGCTTGATGCCAGGATGTCCACGCTGCCGATGAATGTCCATGATGCACGCTGCATCCACATTATATACAACTGCTGCACATGTGTTTTGCAGATAATCAGAATCTCTCCGAGCACCAGCCAGAAGCCATTGTTGAGGGACTCTTGTCAGAGCATCTGCTCTGTTGAGTGCAGACCTGATCAACACTACATCCACGGTCAGGTTGTACTCTGTGATGGTGTCGACCAAGGTGGCAAGCCGTCTTCGAATTAACATCTCACTCGATGCTCGTGTCGTCAGCCGTGCTCTTCCACTTAATGGATCGGTTATCCACCGATGAGTGCATGCCGAGTCAGTCATGATATGTAGAACCTTGGCTTGCCATTGAAGCGCCAAGTTAACGCCCTTCAATGTGGCATCAAGTTCGGCCAGGTTTATGTGCATCGAATCATTCTCTGGCCGAAGCCAACAGGCATCTTCAATAATGGAATCATTAACTGCAAGGGCAACTCCAAGGGCCAGTGAACTAGCATCCATCCAGACCGTGAACTCATTCCCGCTGACGCACCACTTTCCCTGAACAGGGTCATCACTGGTCACCCTGGACACAGTCTCTGTCAGCATGCTCCTTAGGGTGACATCATGGTACTGCATCGTACCATCCCAACGACACGGCTGTTGCACGTCTTTTTATGGCTGCCACGGCCATCCTGAGCCAACCGCACACAGGGAAATGGCCTACCATCTTTCCACAAAGCGAAAACACTGTTCGTCGAGTGATTTTTGATGGGACCTTGGGGACGTGACTTCCTCTTCTCCAGCAAAGTCCCTCCTTGCTATTGCGCACGTGCAGGCCGAGAAAATTTGCTCCATCGCACAGACGCTCTGGTTCCTTACATGTCAGTCCAAAGCTCTCAAAGTGCATTTTAACCGATTGCGCTGATATGAGGCTCTCATTGACGAATATCATCGATGTATGAGGATGTTGCCTGTTGCACTGCCTCATCTTGCTGCCGGATAACATGCATGATTGCTGTCATAATGCCTGGTGCCACATTTAGACCGAACCCTAGCCTGGTTAGACAATTTCAGGTTCCTCCAATTTCCACAGTCTGAAATGGCCACAATTTCCTCTCAATGCATATTTGCAGATACGTCCAGAGTTGCCACGTTCGATCCCTGCTGTCGCCACTCCCTTAATTTGAGTGCACACACATCAGCCCTTGCTGTATATGGGTCGACATGCTCATTGAGCTCACGGTACTCTAGGACGGGACGGGGCGTACCTTCTGTTTGGTCTCTTGTACGACGGCCATCAAGGGAATCAGCCCTCACGGGGGGCCAAGCTCATCCTCTGAGTATGGAAGAAGCCAGCCATTGTCGATCCACATCTGCAGTTCTTCTTCATACTGTTCCCTTGGCCACATGGGTGGGGGATATTCCGATAACCGGTTCCGCAAGGATATTGGTGGCTGATCGTTTGACCACTTTCAAGATGCCGTCCATGCATTGGGGTTTCTATCATACTCTGCACGAAAGTCAGGCTCGTCGAGAGTTATGGCAGCACAAACGTGTTCCTCACATCGGGAGAACTGTACCTTGCCGGTTCTGTCCACAGTAATTCCACCCAGTTGTGTAATCAAGTCCATACCCAAGAGTAGGTTGTACCCGAGAAGCTCTCCCTCCAAAACCAGGGCTCGCACGGCTACTGCAGGCCCGTCGTTGATGCTTGCGCGGATAATGCTCACCCCACAAGAGGCTAGTGAACCTCCACCTACAGTTAGTACCGGAATTCTCTGCTTTCCAAGTGGCACAGCATATCTTGCTCACGAGAGTCTGGGTGCCCCCAGTGTCCACAAGCACGAGGTGTTCGCTTCCATTAATGTGTATGCTTACAGTGGGTAGCGCCCTGGTCAATGACGATCTGGGGAGAAGACTGGCACTGTAGCTTCTTCCCCTTACCCATTTCCTGGACAGGTGCAGGCCAGGTGTCCGCGTTTTTTGCACTTGTAGCACTGCGGCCCGTCAAGTTTCCGAGTTGGTTGACGTGACGAAAGACAATCACGGGCCAAATGGTTGGGTCTTCCACACTTATAGCAGATTGTAGCTGCACCCAGGTCCTGCAATCCAACCTATAATGGTTGTACAGCTGCCGCTTGGTCTATAGTGTTAGGGCTTTTCTTTAGTATTGCTCCTGCCCGCGCCAATACTTCCGATATGTCCATCTCGTCCACTTGGGATGAGGCACAGAGCAGATCTTAGGTAATCCTGCAACAAAGGTGCACACCAAGCCTTTGTCTGACATCCCTCCAAAAAGGACCAATATCTTTTTTAGTTCAGCCAGATACACATCCACCGTTTCCCCGGGATGTAATTTTCGGGATATGAATTCCTTCCATGCAGTAACTGGATCTAACGCAAATGCTGTAAAAATGGCGCGCTTGATGCAGGCGAAATCTGTTTTCTTCTCATCAGCCAACTGCTGGTATACTGCATATGCTACCCCAGTGAGGCGCATTGGGACTACGCATTCCATACGCTTCACCCCACCGAGCTGAGATATTAATTCTGTTTTTTCCACCCATTCCTGCACTGAGTGATCAGTGCTACTGCCATCAAACAGGGGAATTAGCTTGAGGTCAAATTCTGACGTCATGCCAGAATAGCTTGTGTTCGTTACAACTCTACTTTCAACCAAGTCGTTTGTTTCGTTCACCACACTTTTCTTGTACCTCTTCTTTTACACACGTCCGTTCGCTTTAGTGACTAAAAATCGTCTGTCCTCTTTTCCTTGTTATTTATGGAACCAGGGTACAAGATTCTCTGATATTCCCCCGAGACTTTTTTTCCACATAAAAGCCTGCGGGCTCCATCTTGATTCTCAATTTGTTCTATGCAGGCACAAACGCGCTGCTGCTTTAACGGTAAGCCACTTCTTTCTCCACAGGAAGCGAGAAGATATTGGTCCATGGGGCATCTTCGATGTGTTCTTGTGGTTTGAGTTGTCCTCCTTTACAAATTGGCTGTTTGGAGCAATGGGAAACTAGATGGCTCTGGTTGATAGTCAATTTGCATAAGTGGAGAAATGGGCAGCATATAAGCGGTACTTTTTTTTTAAGCAGTGTGAAGTGCGCAGAGAGTGAAACGACGGTTGAAAGAAGTGACGGTGAATTATTTTTGGACGTTGAAGAGCTCAACCTTTTGGAAGGAACAGCTGTGTCTTATATATATATATATTTTTTTAATTTCTTTTTTTTCTACTTCACTACAAGCTATTTCGGCGGGAACTATGGAAGCAAAGAGGATCAGCAGTGAAATGCTTAAGACGTTCTCTGGAGAGGGAGATGTTATAACCTGGCTGACCAAGGTTAAACTTGTCGCTAAGTTGCGGGACATCGCGGATGTAGCCAGCTTGATACCGCTGTATCTTGATGGTGATGCTCTGGCCCCTCAAAACGGTGCTAAGCAAGGAGGACGCAGTCAGAAGAGCCACCAGTTCCTACATTTATGATATTTTGGTGGATGAGACGGTAACAACTGCGGAGGACGTAGTAAAACACCTCAACAGCTTTGGGCTAATTGCAAAACGCCCGGAATCGTTGGAGGGAGGAGCGGTGTTAGGGCTCCAACTAAGAAAGGACCAGATAGGACGGTTAGTGTTCCGGAGGGGAAATGAGATCCCGGAGGTGTCGGAAAAATTGAGCAGGCGAGAACTCTTCTCAATATGCGGAAGACTGGTGGGCCATTACCCTATTGCAGGATGGCTACGGACTGCATGTAGCTATATCAAAAGGCAAGCTAGTGGAGCGAAGTGGGAGGATGGAGTTGATAAAGAGACTGTGGACATTATGAGAGAGATTATTGAAGAGGTGAAGAGGGAGGATCCAGTGAGAGGTGTTTGGCATGTACCCAACAGTGCAGAAGGTGTTGTGTGGTGTGATGCAAGCTGTATAGCAGTGGGGGTCACCTTGGAGATAGGTGGTGTTACTGCAGAAGATGCTGCTTGGTTGCGGAAGAAGGACAACGTGGCTCACATAAATGTGGCAGAACTGGATGCGGTTATGAAGGGCATCAACTTAGCCTTGAAATGGAGGCTACAGAATGTTGAGGTGAGGACCGACTCAGCCAGTGTTCTCTTGGATCCAGTCCAAAGCTACAGGAGAAAGGAGGGTGAAGACGAAAGGCGCTGCTGAGATGCTAGTAAAGCGTCGATTGATGATGTTAAGGGAGCTGATTAGGGAATTTGATCTTCAACTTAGGGTCACTATCATTCCTTCAGCGAAGAACAGAGCAGATGTGATGACGAGGGTGCGGAAGACCTGGCTAAAGGCGCCGAATGAGGCGGCTGTTGCAATATGTTGTTTGAATGAAGACACTCTGAAGGATTTGCATGACATGCACCATTTTGGAGTGGATAGAACTTTGTTCTTGGCCAGGAAGGTGGACCCCAGAATCACAAAGGAGGCCGTTAGGACAGTGGTTGAGAGATGCAGCCGGTGTCAATCAATCGACCCTGCGCCAAGTAGACACGAAGCTGGTGAGGTTCAGGTGGCAAAGAACTGGAGCAGGTTGGCGATAGACGTAATGCACTATTGACAGAGGCCGTATCTGTCAATGGTCGACTGTGGACCAGGAAGAGAAGCCATTTGGAGGGAGATCAAGGAGGAAAATGCAGGTGAAATTGCAAAGGTCTTGGAAGAGGTGTTTTTGGAGAGGGGTCCAGTGACGGAAGTGCTAATGGACAATGGAACTGCCTTTCGCTCAGCTGCCATGGAGAATGTGTTGGATAAGTGGGGAGTGCGGCGCTATTTCAGGGCTGCATATAGACCAGGCGGAAACGGAATTGTGGAGCGGCATCACAGGACCATTAAGGCTATAGCTGAAAGGGGCGATTTTGCCGCCAGAAGCTGTCTTCTGGTATAATATGGCTCCAAAGTCAGGGCAAAAAGTGGAGTCAGTGCCGCAGAGGGCAGTCTTCAAGTATGAGTGGCGGCATCCCCGAACTGCACAGGTACCCACGGAGGAAGGCAAGAAGCGAGCGACTGTGCGAGTGGGAGAGGAAGTGTGGATCAAACCGCCTGATGCTCGCTGTACCACATGCTGGGGGAGGGGCATTGTGACAAGTGTCCAGTCCCCGAACAATGTATCTATCGATGGCATCCCTCGACACATCCTTGATGTGCGGCCGGTAGTGGTGTCATCAGAGGAAGACAGCGACGTCGAGCCAAGTAGCGACGTTCACGAAGAGGCTCCGTGGAGATCGCAGCAAGAGAGATGGCCGCCACGTTGGTCGAGCGACTACGTGATTGGTTGACGTGATGATCGTGTAGATCAAGGGGGCGTGGTTTGAGTTGTCCTCCTTTACAAATTGGTTGTTTGGAGAAATGGAAAACTAGATGGCTCTGTGTGGTTTGAGTTGTCCCCCTTTGCAAATTGGCTGTTTGGAGAAATGGAAAACTAGATGGCTCTGATTGATAGTCAATTTGCATAATTGGAGAAATGGGCAGCATATAAACGGTACTTTTTTTTTTAAGTACTGTGAAGAGCGCAGACAGTGAAACGACGGTCGGAAGAAGTGACGGTGAATTCTTTTTGTGACAGTGAATTATTTTTGGACGTGGAAGTAACAGTTGTGTCTTATATATATATTTTTTTTTAATTTCTTTTTTTTCTACTTCACTACAGTTCTTTAATGGTTTCCCAGTCAGCCCTGTTGTAGTATCTTGTTGTTTGAGGTTGGGATTTAAATATGATGTCAACTGATACCACTAGGTGGTCTGCGTTTCCAAGTGGACTGTGGGTATTAGTTGCACAATCCTTAGGTACTGTGGTGATGATTAGGTCTATAAGTGAAGCCTGCTGAGGTTCATGATCTGGTAGGCGAGTTGGAAACATTACTGTCTATGTGAGGGAATGGGCTATAGAGAAAGCTATAAGTAGAGCGTCCAGCTGTATCTGTGTAACCTGAGAAACCAAGCCAATTTTTATGGTGGACATTAAAGTCACCAAACACATGTATTTGGACGTTACTATCTAAGGAGAGTGCTGCATCTATACTATCAGAGACATGACCAATTAGAGTACATATTTACTTGAGGAAAAACAGCAGAGAAAATATAAGTAACTAATGCAGTGATGAAATGTTAGTTTAAAGTACATAAAAGCCTGGTCATCCAATTCAAGATTTTTCTCTCTAGTTTAAGGGAGGGTGCTTGTAAAACAAGCAGAGGAATGCAACATTTCGTCGATGGGACAGAGGCTGAAAATTAAATAAAAGTTCAGGTTGGTTGGTTGTTTTTGTTTTATGGCATATCAACCTTTTTCAGGTTATTTAATTATGAATCTAGTTATTTTGAAGAACGATTTTTAATGGAGTATATATTTTTTTTAAAGTCAGATTCTATTTAACCCATAGTTGGGACCCTAACAGGTACTACCACTCCAGGTCAGAGTAGACCTGGGAGCAATGGCAATTAAAGGGTAGCTCCACACTCCCCAAGGCTCGCAAGGTGGGGCCTCACCATCGGATATAGTTTTAGGTCATATTCAGGACCGTTGTATAAAGGGTTCTTTTAAAAATATTTTATAAAGGCCAATTTTTTTAAGATATGAGAGTATGGTGTGGGGATTTTTTTTATCAAATAAATCTTTAATATTGTTTTCTTTGTAGAATCGATTTCTTACTGTTACAAAATCAGTACATTCAATTAATATGTGTTTGATTGTGAGTGGTGTTTGACAAGGTATACAGATGGGTTGGCTTTCTTTTTTTAGGAGATATGAGTGAGTTAAGTGAGTATGGCATATTTTTATTCTTGTTAGTTTGACTTCTTTTCTGTTTAGTTTCGTATTTTGTTCTTATTTTTTGATTTTTGGCATGATTTCGTGAAGTTTATTGTTAGGGTGTTCATTCCAGTAGGTTTGCCATTTCTCTGTTGTATATGCGTTGATACGTCTTTTTAGATCTATGTATGGAATTTTAAAATTTGCATCAATTGGGAGATTTAAGGCGTTTTTTGCTGCTGAATCTGCTAAATACTGGAATGGCTCGGTATCCAGCAGAAAATGATTTCTTTTTTACTGTTTTAGTTCAGTTAATTTTTGGAGTAATTTTGCGATTAGAGGGTTGTCCATCTTTTTATTTTTAATCGCTTTTAGAGTAGATTGGGAGTCTGAAAGGATTATGAATTTGTTTTTTTTTTTGTTATTGGAGGCGAGTTTAAGAGCTAGGATTAGAGCATGTATTTCAGCACTGAAGATTGAGGTTTCTTTTGGGAGATTTGATTGTTTTTTGATTGATTTATTGAGTATTGCTGCACTGGCTGTTGCGTTATTTTGTTTAGACCCATCCGTATAGATGTGTGTGTGGTCTGGATACTTTTCTTGGATTTTATCGAGATCATCATGATAAGTTATTGGATGAGTATGTTTCTTTTCATATTTACTTAAACTTAGGTCGATGTTAGGGGATATGATTTTCCAGGGAGGTGTTTTGAGTAGGACAGTTTCGCGAATTTTAGTTATGGGTAGACTTGCTTCTTTGGAAATCGATTTTATTCTAAGTCCAAAGGTTTTGATTGCATTTTCTTTTTGGTCGAAAAGGTGTTTACGGTTTGGATTTAAAGTGCTATTGTGTGCTGGGTTTGTGGGGTTGGCTGTAAGTTTTGTGTAGTATTTTAGACCAAGGTTTTGATTTCTGAGCATTTGAGGAGTTTCATGTGCTTCTGCATACAGGCTTTCTACAGGGGAGGTTAAAAAGGCTCCTAGTGCTAGTCTTAGTCCGGAGTGGCATATTATGTTGAGAGTTTTTAGATATGACTTTCTGGTGGATTGATATATGAAACTACCATAATCTATTTTTGATCTAATTAATGCTCTATATAGTTTGCGTAGTGTGTTCTTGTCAGCTCCCCAATCTGTATGGGCAATGACTCGTAGGAATTGTAATGCTTTATTACATTTGGTTTTGATGTGATTGATGTGTGGAATGAAATTTAGTTTTTTGTCAGAAATGATTCCCAGGTGCTTGTGTTCATTTACGAATGGACTTTCTTCGCCTTCAATCTGTAAGTTGGGTCAGGCTGGAGTTTGCGTTGGTTACAGAAATGGATGCAGTTTGTTTTAGTTTTGGAGAATTTGAAACCATTTTTCGTTGCCCATTTATTAATTTTATTTATGTTATGTTGTAGTTTTCTTTCAATAGTGTGAGTGTATTTAGATCTGTAGCTGATTGAGCAGTCATCTACATATAAGGAGCTATGTATATCAGGAGAGAATTCTTTTATAATGTTATTCATTTTTATGTTAAATATAGTTGTTGATAATATGCTGCTTTGGGGCACTCCTTGATTTTGTGGGTCTGATAAAGTTGAGTCTATGCGAACTTGGAAAGATCTGTCTGTTAGGAAGTTTTTTATGAATTCAGGTAATCTGCCTCTTAGTCCAATGCTGTGGAGAACTTTTATGATACCGTGTTTCCAGGTAGTTTCATATGCTTTCTTAAGATCGAAAAAAACAGATGTTACGTGTCCCTTATTGATAAAAGCTTCTCTGATATAATTTTCGAGGTTAGTGATTTTTTTGGTATCCATACTGGATTTCAGAAATTATTTTTATTTCTAGATACCATATAAGACGGTAGTTAATCATTCTTTCAAACGTTTTGCATAGGCAGCTTGTGAGAGCTATTGGTTTGTAATTTTCTGGGTTTGATATATCTTTTCCCAGTTTGGGTATCGGTATTATTGTTGCATTTTTCCATGAAGTTGGGAAATCTTTTGTTTCCCATATTTTATTATAAATTTTGAGAAGGAGTTTTGATGATTCTGGTGGAATTTCTTTAAGGAAGCTGTAGTGCTACTAGTCCTACAGCTGAGTTATGGGATTTTTCTATGGCGGTTTCTAGTTCATTAAGGGAGAAGATTTCATTGTAAGGCTCTTGGTTTTTGGAGTTAAAGTTTATTCTGTACTTTTCTTCATGTTTCTTAAGTATTTGGAATTGTCTATTGTAGTATTTTGATGATGAGTTTCCGGCAAAGGTTTTAGCTAGCGTGTTAGCAATATCTTTTTTATCAGTTATTTTCTGTTTATTTGTGAGAAGGTGTTTGATTGGATTTGGATTATATTTTCCAGTTATTTTCCTAATCATTTCCCAGACGGTTTTGGGTTTAGTGGTGATGTTGATTTGTTGATGAACTGTTGCCAGCAGGATCTTTTGCATTCTTTAATTGTTTTTCTTTAGTGTTTGTATTCTATTAAATTGTTCGTTGTGGGTTGTTTTTTAAATTTTCTTAAGTCTGCCTTTCTCTGTCTAATGGCCGTTTTACATTCTGGATTGAACCATGGTTTGTTTTTTTTTTCCAGGAGAATTTTTGGGTATGCATTTTTTGGCTATTGTTATGAGTACTTCCGTGAATTCTTCTATTGTTTAGGTTTGATGTTCTGTTAGTTTTAGTGAACAAAGTCCTTTAAATTCGGCCCAGTTGGCTTTGTTTGTGTTCCACTTGGGTATGTGGTTTTGAATGGAGTTACTGCAATTGATTATAATAGAGAAGTGATCACTTCCACAGGGTTCTTCGTAAGTGCTCCATGTATAATCCAAGAAGCTTGATGGATCACACATGGTAAGATCAATGGCACTAGTTGATCCGTTTGTTGGATTTAAGTATGTGAGATTTTTTTGATTGAGAAGGCACAAGTTATTTTTGTTAATTAATTGTTCAATTTTGTTTCCTTTCGAGTTTGTGACTTCACATCCCCATAACGTACTGTGGCAGTTAAAGTCTCCTAGAAGAATGAATGGTGAAGGTAGTTGGTTTATTAAATTTTCTAGTTCATTTTTATTTATTGGTTCATGAGGAGGGAGGTATATTGAGCAGATTGTGATTGTTTTGTGTAATGTGACTTGAGTTGTAATTACTTGGAGATTTGTTTTGACAGAGAAATTGCTTTGAGGTATGTTATTCCTTACAAGAATTGAGATGCCTCCATTAGCACAAAGGCCTGTTATGGAAATAGTTGTATTGTTCATAGTTTGGTGTTTTGAAATGGTTATTGTTTTGTAGGAAGGTTTCTTGTAAGCAAACAATGGCTGGATTGAAGAGTGAGATAAGTATAAGAAGTTCATTATAGTTAGATCTTATTCCACGACAATTCCATTGGATAATTTGTTGTGTTTTATTTCTATCCATGAGGCTGTTTAGTTTTCCACTATTTCTATCTCTTTAGAAGTAGAGGGTTTATCTTTTGTTGGAGTTGGCGTCTTTGGTAAAGTGTTTTGCTGGGTTTTTTCTTTTTTTTGTTTGGATCTGGACGTCGATCAGGATGTTGCTTGAGATGTTGCTGTTTTGGCTTCTTGTTCATTTTTTCCCTCTTGATTACTTGTTTGGTTTCTTTTTTTTTTCTAGGGTGTTTTCGGTTTCCATTTTTTCTAGAATTTGGAATCTATTTTGAGTGTCTATTTTTTGGTTTTCTTTTCTGGAACGTTCTTTATTTGCTCTTTTATCATTGCTTATGTTTTTATTAATTTCTGGTGATTGTTTTCTTGGTTTCTATGATAATTTTTTTAATGGTTCTGTTGTGGATGGAATATTATTTTCTTTGTTTGGATTTGTTATTTCTATTTTGTTTCCCAGATTTGAGTATTTTTCTTTTAGGCTATTTTGAAATTCTGGCCATTCTTTAATATTTAATGTAATCAGTTTGTTTATCAGCTCCCTATATTGATCATGTATTTCATTATGTTGGTATGGTTTAGTTGTCTTTTTTGTTGTCTCAGCATATGTGTTGTCTTTCATGTACGTCTCAACTATTTTTCTGGCTTCTGGAAAGGTTGTGTTTTTCTTGTACTTTACTTCTATAATTTCTCTTTCTTTTTTATATGTTTTGCATATTTTAGAGAAGACCGGGTCATCTTCTTTGCAGATTGTGCATTTCACCTCATTCATGCATTTTTCTTTGGTGTGGTCAGACTCTTTATTGCCGCATTTTCCACATATTTTTATTCCTTTACAGGCTTCTCTATGATATCCATATTTTTGGCAATGGAAACATCTTAATGGGGCTGGGATATATTGGTCTACTTTTACATTTAAGTAGCCAATTTTTATTTCCTTAGGTATTGTTGATTTGTTAAACGTTAATATATATGTGTTGGTTGTTATTATTTTATTGTTTCTTTTTATGTTTATGCGGATGCGGTTAATTACTCCTTGTTTTTCTAATTCGGTTTTTATTTCTTCTTCAGTTGCCAGCGATAGTTCATAACTTCGAATTACTCTGTAGGAGTGAACCTAAGTGACCATGAAGAAGAGACATTGTTTCTTTAATCCTCTCTTTCTCTAAAAGAACTCAACTAACCAAGATACCCCAAAATCTATTCCCTTTTCTCTTCTGCTGTTGCTGCTCGCTCACCCCCCCCCCACACACTCTCTCTCTTTGGCCAATGATTGACCTAAAAAGGATTGGACAGTCAGTGTCCAGGCTTCTACGTTGTCAAAGACACAGAATTCTAAAAGTATGTAAAAACTAAGAAAATAAAATATTCCTCTCAAGCTAATATTTGTATCCACTTTGTCAGTTATAACAACCAATAAACAAATATTACAATGGTGACCCGACAAAAAGGACATTACAACCTCAAGAAACAAACTAATTTTACCCAGGACTGAAAGGAAAGAAACACTTTTTGGATTTTTCAGGAAAATTGCAAGTAACTGTTATTTCACGTCACAAACGTTTTCAAAAAGAACCTTCGACGTAAGTAAAACAAACTATATTTTTTTTCCACCTTCCTTCGGTGAAAAGAAAAATACTAGAATATATTTTTACATACACAAAAAAAAATTTTTTTAAATGGAAGAAGCCTCCTTACAACAAATTACAATAAAACCGCCGGAATTCATGGAAACAGCAATGAATGACTGGTTTTCCATTCTGGAAACGCAATTCCATCTGCGGAACATTACAAATTCGACAACAAAATTTTATACGGTCATATCAGCTCTGCCTGCAGAGGTGGTAACAAAAATACCGCTTCATATTTTAAACAAAAAGGACTATGAGGAACTGAAATGCTCCTTAATTGAAGCGAATGAAAGAACAAAGCCTGAGTTGCTAGACAAGTTAATGTCTACAAACACAATAACAGTCCGTCCATCTGCATATTTACAGGAGATGCTCTCTATAGCAAAAAGGATAGGCGTCGGCGAAGAAATTGTTCTTCATAAATTTCTTCAGGCCTTACCTGCAACAATTTCTCCCGTCATTGCCTCTCAAAAAGAACTAAATTCATCCCAACTTGGAAAATTAGCGGACGAATTAATGCCCTTATTAAATAACATGAATGGAACAGCAACAGCATTCACCACTCAGCAGCAGCACACAGAAAGGAATAAAAACGTCTGTATATGGATAGGAATAAAACCCTATTTCCCAGAATAAAAAACTAAAATATGCAGAGCGCACCTCTACTTTGCTGAGCAGGCAAGAACCTGCAAACCGTGGTGTAAATGACCAAAGAAACAGAACATCAAAATGTTACCAAGCTCGCGTTCACCCACACCACCACCAACAGCCTCGGAAAACTAGTAGCGCGAACCATGTCAGTCCCCTGCTACTACAAATCAAAGCAAGATTAGGGACAACAATTTTACAATTTATAGTAGACACTGGTGCAAGCCTCTCAATAATACCGACGTTCGCGTTAAAATGCGTGACGTTATACCCAACACCAGTATCACTCACCACTGCCAACGGAGAGAAAATAAAATGCCACAGCCAAGCTAACCTGAAGATTGCAATACCAAGCTTAAGAAGGACCTTTTCATGGACATCGTGGTCGCTGATATCACCAATCCCCTCCTCGGAATTGACTTTCTAAATAACTTTGGCTTCACTATCGACTGCAAAAACAGGACAATTTATGACCCAATAACAACCACTAAAAAAGAAGTTGTTATTAAACACCTGTAAATGTGGTCATAAACGAAGCAAATATACACACATTTATTAAAACAAGCTTAGATAAATACCCAGAAATTATCTCTCCTCACACCAACAAAAACAATAACTACTGCGGTATTTATCACAGAATCGACACAGGTAGTCACTCACCAGTTTTTGCTAAATCCAGACAACTGTCTGCTGAAAAGCTGACTGCTACAAAAGAAGAATTTAAGAATTTAAATGAAGGAGTAATAACCCCTTCAGACAGCGAATGGTCAAGCCCACTACATCTAGTACCTAAATAGAGTGGAAGATATCACTGCTGTGGAGACTACTGCACCTTAAACAGTATCACTAAAAGTGATAGATACCCCATCCCTAATATTAACTCCTTTACTACTAAACTCGCTGATAAACAACGATTTTCAAAAATTGATTTAATTTCAGTCTATCATCAAATTAAAATGCATCCAGATGATATTCCAAAAACTGCAGTTATTTCGCCAATAGGACTATATCAATATGAATTTATGCCGTTTGGATTAAAGAATTCTTCGGCTACCTTTCAGAGATATATGGACAGAATCTTTCGAGATATCGACTGTGTCTATATATCGTATATATCGATGATATGCTCATTTTCAGCAATGATGAACAATCCCATAAAAAAGCTATCGACAGAGTTTTCCAAATCCTTCAAGAAAACAATCTCAAAATATCATTTTTAAAAAAATCGATTTTCAACGTAACTGTCCTTGACTTCTTAGGCATTAAAATTAACTCAAAGGGAATTACACCAACTGCAAATAAAGTAAAAGAAATAGAATCCTTTCCGTGCCCTAAAGACGCTAAAAGCCTACGCAGATTTCTTGGTATGGTAGGATTTTACAGAAAATTAATACCAAGATTTGCAAAGTTAGTTTTTCCTTTATCTGAGAGAATGCGACTAACACCGAAAGGATTAATCACCTTGAATACTTGAATCTTGAAAAAGAATCCTTCTCTACCATGACTAAAATATTGGGTAAGCTAACGGAATTACCTCATCCTCAACCAAGCTGCACACAGTATCAACTTGTCACGGACAGCAGCAAATATGCAGTAGGTGCTGCCTTACATCAAGTCGTGAATATACCAATAGGATTTTTCTCAAAGAAATTGACAGCAACACAGACAAGATATTCTACTTTCGACCGTGAACTTTTAGCAGCTTATTTGGCTGTATTACATTTTCGCCACCTCATTGAAAGTCGCGAAGTATTACTTCTAACAGACCACAAGCCAATATGCAGCGCATTTCAGTTTAAAACCAGCAAAATCAGATAGGCAACAAATGCAACTAGCCATAATAACAGAATTAATCTCAGATATTGCCCATGTGAAGGGTGATCAAAATGTTGTAGCAGATTGCCTATCACGCCCAACGCTTGCTGTACAGATCGACATGTACGACCTCCCAGCACTTGCAGACGCCCAAACAGCAGATACTGAAATACAGTCCTTCCCAGAATTAAAAAAATATACAATAGCAGGAAACGATCAATTCGTGTTGTGTGATATATCAACGTCATACCCCAGACCTTTTGTACCATTCACACTACAGAAATCCATCTTCGATAGTTTGCATTCAGTGTCCCACCCAGGTATAAAATCGTCTATAAAAATGATTAAGGCTAGGTTTTACTGGCCTAACATGGATAAAACCATCAAAGAATTATGTGCATCATGCACAGCTTGCCAATAGGCGAAAATATATAGACACACAAAATCGCCAGTACAAACATTGGAAATACCATCATCAAGATTCCACACTGTACACATCGACATAATTGGACCTCTACCACCAGCAAAATGTTCAAACAATCCTTACATCAATCCATGTCGATATATTTTAACATGCATAGATCGAACCCGTTGATGGATAGAAGTGTAACCTATAACAGATATTACAGCACAAACTATTGCATAAGCTTTTGTAAATATGTGGATTACTCGCTTTGGTGTCCCACTTTATGTCATAACAGACAGATGTACACAATTTAAAAGTGAATTATTCATGGAATTATCAAAAATTATTGGATTCTATAGGCTAAGAACAACATCGTATCACCCACAATGCAACGGACTTATAGAAAGAGCTCACAGAACTATCAAAGCAGCTATAATGGCTCGAAAAGAATCTTGGATTTCAGCCCTACCAATTGTTCTTTTGGGAATTCGAAGTATGCCCAACTGCTCTAATTTTTCCACTTTCTATGCAGTCACAGGTGCAAAAATGTTATTGCCACACCTAATGATAGATTCGGAAAATCCAGAAACACTCACACAAAATTTTACTAAAAAACTACATAAAACCATGGCAAAATTTGACTTGACTGACTTTTCAAACAGAGAAAAATCAACACAAAAATCTTACATACCTAATCAACTGCAAACCTGTAAAAAAGTTTGGATAAGGATTGACCGCGTTCGAAAACTGCTACAAGCCCCATATTCAGGTCCTTACACTGTACTCAAACGAACACCTAAATATTTCCTTATAGAAACTAACCTAAACACATACACAAGTTTCAATAGATCGTTTAAAACTTTAATTTGAAAACAAGCAAAAATGTACACAAACTACCAACAAAAATAAAGAGCCCGATATTTTACCGCCTGAAAAAGTACAAGAACATAAAATAAAAACAATAAACTCTGGTAGGAGAGTCAAATGGAAAAAAGATAATGAATATTTTTATTATTAAAAAAGCAAAACAAAAAAAAAGCACTCCGTTATCTGGTAGGAGAGTATTGTAGGAGTGAACCTAAGTGACCTTAGGCCACATACTACTACCATGAAGAAAAGACATTGTTTCTTTAATCCTATCTTTCTCTAAAAGAACTCAACTAACCAAGATACCCAAAAATCTATTCCCTTTTCTCTTCTGCTGTTGCTGGTCGCTCACCCATACACTCTCTCCCTCTCTCTCTCTTTGACCGATGATTGACCCAAAAAGGATTGGACAGTCAGTCTCCAGGCTTCTACGTTGTCACACGTTTCCTGCAAAGAGCAGACACAATTCTAAAAGTATATAAAAACTAAGAAAATAAAATATTCCTCTCAAGCTAATATTTGTATCCACTTTGTCAGCTATAACAACCAATAAACAAATACTACAACTCCTTTCGAAGTGTTTAGTGTTTTATGGGGAAAGACTTTGCCCTTGTACTCATGGAAGTTCTTCATTTTGAGTAGAGATTGAGCATCTTTAAGATTGGTTATCTCAACTAGTAGATTTCCATCTTTTGTTTTTGTTTTATCATTTTTGATTTACTTTTTGTGGATAATGTTTTTCCTATTAGGAAAGGTGATAAATTTCCAATTTTTTTATTTTCGATTAATTCAATAACCAAAAATCATGGGAAGTTTTCTTCGTCTATTATATAGTTGGAACGGTTTTTCTAGTTTTGAATTTTTGTTCTTCATCTGAGCTTGAGAGGTCAGAGTCAGAGGAATGGTTTCTTTTAAGGGTTTTGAGGGGGATGCTTTTGTTTTTATCAGACATGGATTTTGGGATTTATTTTTCATCAACTACACTCCCTATCCACCTCGGAGTCCAAAATTGGGGCATAGTAAGGGGGGGGGGAACCCATTCACCTTGACCATGTCGGGGCTACATGGAGGATATACTCTTTTGATAAGGAGTTCTCAAGCACTATATTTTCTGTTCAATATGTCCTTAAAAATACATTTACTGAGATGGAGTATTGAGTTCTGGTCTTTCCAATTGATTGACCCTTGCCACCGCCTTCTAGCACTTACTTGGTTTGCCTATTTTTTGTAGTGGGGGAATAAATAAAAAAAAAATATGGGAGTACCTTTAAGTTTTGTTCTTTGTTGTGGTAGTTGATACTTTGGGTGTAAGTGCTAGGGCGTGGCGTGACTCGCTGATAGGTTGGATCAGGCCTCTCCGACCGCCCGTCTAGCCGAAGTAAGGGCCGAAGTAATGTGTTGCAGTGCCTAGACTTTATGCATGCAGGTCTAGGTTAGCTCAATCACCAGGATCACATCCTAAGGCATTACGGGTAGCAACCCACGGCTAACTGGTTGCCCCATTGAGGGATTTTTACCCTCTGCAGGGGGGCAGTCGGCTTATTCTAGTGCCCTACCAACAGGGCAAAAAAAAAGGGGGGGGGCCGACAAGGCTGGTAAGTAGGGAAGGAAAAGGAGAGTGGAAGGGGGTTGTTGTTTTTGTTTTTGCAGAACATAATTAAGTCTTACAAAAGAGAATAGAAAACCAAAACAGAAAATCGATGGAGGTGCATTTCGTCTCAGGAAGCCAATAGACAGACTGATCTGGTAGCACCATAACAGTTCAGGACCTATCAGGTTGGCAATTCTCTTTTGAACCCTGTCCAGGAGCGAGAGACTAGTAGCAGATGCACCAGCCCAAATATGACAGCAGTACTCCATACATGGGCGAATGGTGGCTTTGTAGAGGTACAGGATACTTTCAGACGTAAGTAACTTTCTAGCACAGTAGAGAAAGAGCTCACCTTCTTTGCAGCAGCCTTGGCAATGATCTCGATGTATCTATTTCAATTCATGTTCCCTGTGAATGTTAAACTGAAGAGTTTGAACGAAGTACTTTCAGGTAATGTATCTTTAACCATAGCTATTAGTGGTTGGTAAGGTTTCATGCAATTATTAAAGGAAACGAGCTTTGTATCGGCAGCGTTGAACGTTACCATCTATTTTTGACTCCATTCCACTACAGACTGAAGGTCTTCCTCTAGGGTTTCCGCCATTGCCTTAGATATGTGCTCATTAGTTTTCTCCACATGCCTGCCATAGAGCGTGGTGTTGTCAGCAAATATACCCATGTCAGAGACAATTTTATCAGCTAAGTCATTTATGAATATCAGACACAATAAAGGACCAGGGGTCGATCCCCGAGATACCCCCACATTTATATCATATTGTTTAGACGTACAACCATCGAGGACAACCTGGATTCTTCTCTCATTTAAGAACAATTTAAATATGTTAAGCATTCATCCAGTAATACCATAGGATTTTATTTTCATGACTAGACCATTGTGCCAAACCCTGTCAAAAGCCTTAGATATATGTAAGGCTACTACCCTCCCCTTCCCTTGCCTTATCCAGTGCTTGGTGTATACGTTTAGAGATTACAGTTAGGATATCTGCAGTAGAATCGGCTTGCCTAAATCCATATTGATAGTCAAACAGAAGTTTAGCAGCTGTAAGGTGGTGGACTAGAGCTTGATTAATTAAAGACTCAAATATTTTGGCAAAATGTGGGTGGAGGCTAATTAGGCAATAATTTAATGGGTCAGTTCTTTTGCCAGAGATTTTGTAAACTAATACCAAAGAAGCAGTTTTCCAGCTGTCAGGAAATCAAGATTCAGTAAGGCATTTGTTAAAGAGTTTAGAGAGAACTGCAGCAACCTCAGCGGAGCATTTTTTTTTAATAGCACAGCCCGGATTAGATCAGGTCCACATGCTTTTGAGGTGTCTAGGATTTTTATATCATGTACTTGAGAAAGGGTGATTTTCAGATCATTTAGTGTAGTTTCTGTCTGCAGAGGAAGATCAGGGACGGAATGGTTTGCTGGGTCCAAGGCAAAATGATGGGCAAGCATGTTAGCTTTCTCAGTTACTGAGCAAACAACCTCATGATTGTTGGATAGTGAGGGAATTGAAGATTGCCCATTATTTACTACACTATTGTAGATTTTCCAGAAATCACGAGTTCTTAATTTTTGCATTTCAATGCGTTTCCTGGTGGTTTCAGTATATTCACTCTTAACTGTCGCTACTTCTTTCTTACAATTTTACTTCTAGCTTCTATAAACTTTTGTCTGTTTGTACAGGACTTATGCCGGATAAATCTATGGCATGTATGTTGCCCCTAAGCAATGGCAGTTGCACAAGTAGAAGCAAACCATTAGGGAGAGTGGGGTTTGCTATAGAATTTCCGTGTAGGAATATGTGCTTCAATTGCTGCTTTGAACCATCCAGTAGTCTCATTTGCACACCATTCTGCAGGAAGAGAAAAGATATTTCCCCATGAGGTGTCTCTGATGTGATCTCTAATGGCATCCCAGTCAGACTTATTTCAGTAACTTGTTGTTTGGAGCAATGGCTCTTCAATTTGGGGTCGACAGTTTAGAGTGATGTCTATCATTATCACAGCATGATCTGCATTCCCGACTGGGCAATGAGCATTTCTTACACAATCCTCAGGAACTCTTGTCAGAAATAGATCCAGAAGTGAGGCTTGCTAGTCCTGACTATCTGGGAGATGGGTCTGGAATGTTATTGTCTGTGTCAAGGTATGGGATATAGCAAAGTTATAGATGACGCTACCAGCTGTGTCAGTGTAGTTACAGAAGCCAAACAAATTTCTGTGGTGGGTGTTAAAGTCACCAAATACATGTATTTTGACACTAGTGTAAAGGGGAAGTGCTACATCTATGCTGTCAGAGACATGATTGATTATAGTACAGTCCTGAGTTGATGGAGAGCGATAAAGAAAATACAGGTAGCTATCGCTATGTTGTAGAGTTAATTTAAAGCATATGAAGGCCTGGTCACCTGATTCTAGTTTAGATTCTCTAGACATGGGGAGGGGGTTACAAATATAGACTCCAACTCCATGCCTGTCAGAGTCCTTACGACAAAGTGGAAGATAACCAGACAGGTTAAAGATGTTAGAGGAAATAGATGAGTGCAAGTAAGTTTCACTTAGTCCTAAGATATCCAGGAATTTTGCTAGGAGAAATGATTCTACATCATCTAAGTTAGTTCTAAGTCCTCGGATATTTGTAAATGCAAGCCTCAAAGGAGAAGGTGAATTAGTTGAGTGTGTGTCTGGTTTGAAGGTTTTTTTGGATTGAGCTGTTATTTCATTTTATTTTGTAATTTCAGATGTAGGGGAAGGTGCTATGCAAAACGGATGTACATAGCTATCATCATGCAACACGAGTAGACCATCAGTCGGCTCCTCATCCACAGGCATGTGGCCTCGGGAATGCCCACCAGAGATGATTGCAGGGCTCCTTTCCACACGTGACATTGCACTACAAACATCCTGCTATTATACAAATAATGATAGAACAGCCATTCTAAGGGCTACCAAAGAGTTAGAGCTCCTGTACTGTCAGTCGGAAACAGCAACCGGTACCCTCAAACCTGTCTGAGAGGAGTAGTCCAGTCCAATAATGCAAGCATATATGGTAAACAAGCACCACCAAGATGCCCAGGTATAGGGGAAAGGAATAAGGCAAATGTGGGACGGCACCTCTAATGAGTTCTTGCGGTGGCACCTTTGTGCTCTTGGCTAATAGGCAAAGAGGGAGTATGGAAGCCGGTTGATATCTACTCCTTAAGCAGTTTAGGTTTGCAAACCGGTGATTTGATCAAGTCACCAGCTTTGGGGAGGTTGTTGTCCAGGACTGAGAAGACCTCTCTCCTCCGTTTGGTGCCAAGATGTATGAGGTCAGGGGCACAGGTTTACAAATCAGAGTTTTCCTTCTCCTAGATGGATTACCAGATCTCTGGTCCATCAGTACAGAGAGGGTTTTCCCCGCGTCTTGTTTCAAAACCAGGTATTCCTATGCTTTGAAGTTGTACTCCTCAGAATAGGATTAAGATTGGAAGATGTGGTTACGTTTTTAAAGGAGATATGTATGAGTATGAGGTGTAGATTAAAGGCTAATATCTACTAGGATTAAGAAAACATCAAATGTGGTTTGTGGATTAGTGACTAATTGGAAAATTATAGTATAAGGCTTAGAGTGCATTTCAAAATGTGCTTTAAGTGTTAATTTTCATGTAAAGATAATCACCAGTACTTTATCTCATCTAAGTGAAAGAAAGATATAGTTACTAGTTAACATAGATCACTTATAATTTGGGCACAAACTGAGGCTAATAATTATCTATTTTATAGATATTCTATAAAGCATAAATATAGGTTAAGCTAATGCATGCCTTAGCAATAAAAATCTATAGATGTTTAGTATTTACTGATTTTTAAAAGATCAGCCTACTAAAGTTTAGGACGAGAATCTAAACCCTCCTCCCAAGGTAAGTGCAAAGTATGTGATTTTATATCAGCTTGTGGAGAAGAGCAATTGGCTTTTTGTCCAGTTGGAACAGGAGAGATGATATACTTACAAGAATACAGCATTAATATACAATATAGATATACAGGAATTTGGGGAGGATTTAGGAGTATAAGGATTTTTAATGTTTATCATGCAAAACAGACAGGCAGGTGTCTTGGAGGCAAAATATTATCCCTTTAAAGCAGACATTTAGAAATAACATTTGTGCCAGTTATTTTAGTAACATATATCAGTAACAATATACATGTGGCCAGTATAGGCCTTCTATTTAAACATTACACTTAGTCATAAAATGATAAATTATGATTTCCAAAAAGAGGGAAGCAGTATAAGTAAGAGCAGGAAAACAGGTTTGGTGAATAAGCAATAACTTAATTACTTCCTAAGCAATCGTTTGCACAATTTAGCAGTTTTTGTATGGTTTTGCCTTTATTTTTGGAAATATATTTTTAGGGAGTTGAGTTAATGCTTTTCGGGCACTCCCTAATAAAATAAATATTTCAACACAAGCTACTGAATAAACGAGCAAACAACTTCACAAGGAAAAGGTTTATTGAAGCAAGGGTAAGATGCCAAAAAGATATATCTAGGATAGAACTCGTCTGCCTTTGCCCGGTAGTTATTCCCAAGTGGGAATCGTCGATACCGGTGTAGAGAGAGAGAGAGAGAGTGAGGAAACAGGTCCGCTCTCTTTGATGCCTCACTGGAAAAGGGTAGAGTTTTTCTCGTCTGGGACGGAAGCATTTATAGTTCCTTAAGGGGTCAGGAAGATCCCTGCGCTATGCCTCTGATTGGTCAGTATGTGCCATATTGCACAGTCAGGGGAGCCACTGACATACAAGAAAAGAGTTCTATTTGTTTCTGCTACATATTATATTTAGTATTGTACTCCTGGCTTGCTAGATTGACGGCGGTGATGTGGGGATGGCGAACGGCTTTTGTCGGGGCGAATGTGGCCTGCCCATGTTCAGCTTACTCACCTCTCTGGTGAGGCGTTTGGTGGCTGTAAGTATAGCCACCAATGTTGCTTCTTGCATTACATTTCTTTCCGACGCAGGGCCCGCGGGTACTTCAGCCTGTTGCTGAGGGATTGCCGCGGTGGTAGGACCTCTCACAACATCCATTACTTTATCCGCCGACGCTGCTACTACGTCGAAGGAATGCTTCTCTATCATAGGCGCTAGTATTGCCTTTACTTGCGCCAGCAGCCTTGAAAAGAAAAGCTGCTTGATTAGGGGACTGTCAGGGGGGACATCTTCTGCCAGCTCCCTCATTCTAGGGAGTAACTGTTGGCCTGCAGTCCCTTAAATGTTCGTCATGTACCAACGTTTCAAAACGTTTTTTCGCCAAGACTGACGTCCGGAGCAGTACCTCCCGCTTTATGCTGTCATATGTAGCGTTAAGAGGGGTGTCAGTTATTAAGTCCTTGACAACAGGAGTCAAAGACGCGGGGATAGCACTAAATAAAATATGTAATTGTGTTTGCTCCGAAATGTTGTTCGCAGCAAAATATGATTCGAGTTGGGCAAACCAAACTCGAACGTCACCGGCAAAGGCGGGCAATGTTGTCATTTTAAGAGGAAAATAAATAAATAAATAAATAAATAAACTACCCGGATACTAGAAGGACATTATTGAAAGACCACATGAGAAAAAAGGAAAATATTTAGAGAGAGGCAAAGATAAGAAAAACATTTAACAGGCTAAAAAGAGAGAGGAGAAAAAAAATTTTACAAGAAAAGAAACTAGAAAAATGGTTCCAAAGAGCAGTGGTAAAAAAAATAAATGGACAATATGTGTGTGTGGATGTTTTTTTTTGTGTGTGTGCCTGTGTATACAACCTATGACCTGGAGGTAAACTCTTTAAACGGGTACTTACGTTTTGGCCGATACGTGAAATTTTTTTTTTTTTTTTTTAGTAAAAGTTCTCTCTTTTGTTTAACTGTCCCTTGAATTACTTGTCTCCTGTTCGCATGAGTGTGTGTTCTGGCGTCGTTTACCCCAAGAAGAGGGGGGGAAAAACAAAAAAACTTTTAGTCACTTTGGTTTTCAAGTCATTTACGACGACGAACTGCTATCCGTGTCTCTCGTGTTCTTTTTCCTAGGATATCCACCACGAGGGTCAAAAGAGTCTGGTGCAGGAAATAATGTCTTCTTTTTCGTTTTTTTATATGGTGACGAAGAAAAAAAAATATTTCCGTGACAAATTTTTTTTTGTGTATATCCTTCTCAGAGGTGTGAAGTTTGTCCGTATAGTATTACTTTTCTTGAGGAAAGTATTTCAGGAATTTTTGTTCGCCCTTTCCTTGCTTAGATGGGGTAGAAGTCTGGCTCGCCATTCAGTAAACTTTTGTACACGTCGGGTCACCATTTTAGAGAGTTGAGTTAATGCTTTTCGGGCACTCCCTAATAAAATAAATATTTCAACACAAGCTACTGAATAAACGAGCAAACAACTTCACAAGGAAAAGGTTTATTGAAGCAAGGGTAAGATGCCAAAAAGATATATCTAGGATAGAACTCGTCTGCCTTTGCCCGGTAGTTATTCCCAAGTGGGAATCGTCGATACCGGTGTAGGCAGAGAGAGATAGAGAGAGAGTGAGGAAACAGGTCCGCTCTCTTTGAGGTCTCCCTGGAAAAGGGAAGAGTTTTTCTCGTCTGGGACGGAAGCATTTATAGTTCCTTAAGGGGTCAGGAAGATCCCTGCGCTATGCCTCTGATTGGTCAGTATGTGCCATATTGCACAGTCAGGGGAGCCACTGACATACAAGAAAAGAGTTCTATTTGTTTCTGCTACATATTATATTTAGTATTGTACTCCTAGCTTGCTAGATTGACGGCGGTGATGTGGGGATGGCGAACGGCTTTTGTCGGGGCGAATGTGGCCTGCCCATGTTCAGCTTACTCACCTCTCTGGTGAGGCGTTCGGTGGCTGTAAGTATAGCCACCAATGTTGCTTCTTGCATTACATTTCTTTCCGACGCAGGGCCCGCGGGTACTTCAGCCTGTTGCTGAGGGATTGCCGCGGTGGTAGGACCTCTCACAAAATCCATTACTTTATCCGCCGACGCTGCTACTACGTCGAAGGAATGTTTCTCTATCATAGGCGCTAGTATTGCCTAGCCTTGAAAAGAAAAGCTGCTTGATTAGGGGACTGTCAGGGGGGACATCTTCTGCCAGCTCCCTCATTCTAGGGAGTAACTGTTGGCCTGCAGTCCCTTAAATGTTCGTCATGTACCAACGTTTCAAAACGTTTTTTCGCCAAGACTGACGTCCGGAGCAGTACCTCCCGCTTTATGCTGTCATATGTAGCGTTAAGAGGGGTGTCAGTTATTAAGTCCTTGACAACAGGAGTCAAAGACGCGGGGATAGCACTAAATAAAATATGTAATTGTGTTAGCTCCGAAATGTTGTTCGCAGCAAAATATGATTCGAGTTGGGCAAACCAAACTCGAACGTCACCGGCAAAGGCGGGCAATGTTATCATTTTAAGAGGAAAATAAATAAATAAATAAATAAATAAATAATGACGCACAAGAAAAGAGTTCTATTTGTTTCTGCTATATATTATATTTAGTATTGTACTGTAATGCTTCTACTCCATCAAGATATTTCAGTCCATCGAATCACTACAAATCCTGTCTGGACAGCTGTTTTCGTTTTGGTTGTGGCGTCATATAAGATCAATGAAAGTTTTGTCTTTGAGTAGGATCACTGTAGATTACATTGGATAACAATCGGATTGTAATCTGAAAGCTATCCAGTTTCTGAATCAAATGAAATTTGGCAATTGGATTAGTTCGGGATCGATCTGGAATTACAATCTTATCCCCCTCACCCCCAAAAAATAACGGGCATAAATCAATAAGAAGCAACGTAGGCCACTAGGAAAAAGCTATAAAGCTTTTTCCTTTTTTTATATAGGAGGTCAAAGCCCAAAGATGAATTGAAGATAAGGGTTAACGAGTGTACAGAAGTCAATGGGATAATATCGTAGTAATCGCTAGTAGTGGAAATTTGGTAAATTTGATTGCTTAAGGGTTGATGGCTCATCAAGAATTTGTTTATGTTGGACTTCAATATAACCAAATTGTAGTCAGTTGGAAAGCAGGCAAATAGAAGGGAGTTTCACAGGCATGCAGTTCTAAGAAAGAAGCTTTGTTCATGGAATCTATGTTTAGGTTTAGGCACAGATAAAGAGTGTGGGAAATTGTTGATAGTGATTTCAGCTAGACAAGTGTTTTTCATGAAAGTTTGTGCGAGGGAGGACCATAGTTTGAAGCTCAGACATGAACCTACCATAAAAATAACGATAAAGCAGAGTTAGGCTTGTAACATCTCTTTTGTAGGAAAGAAGTAGCAAGGAAGAGAAAAGGGCACCCCCACTAGGTTACAAAGTTTATTTTGAATTTTGTCGAATAAAGATAATAGTTTTCTAGCAGCTCCTGCCAGATGTGGCAACAGTACGCCATCTTTGGATGTACCTGGCTCTTACTTAGGTAGAGAATTGCATCAGCAGTGAGATATCTACTGGAGCGCTAGAAAGATTCAACCATTTTTCCAGCCCAGAAGTTGTCAAAACGTGGAGCCTCCACAAGACGAGAGCCATTCATTTCAATTGATGCCAGATGGGGATCAGAATGTTGATGATGTAAAGATAGAAGCTTGGTTTTAAACGCATTAAAATTAACCAGCCACTTCTTTCCCCATTGCATCATATGCTCAAGATCAGAGGAGAGAGAATCAGAGAGAACTTGGTCATTTACGGACTTTGATGTGTTGCTATAGATGGTAATGCCATCAGCATAAATGTCTACAAATGATCTTAAGATGCGATTTGGAAGATCATTGATGTAGATCAGGAAGAGAGTTAGGTCCAAGATGGGCCCCTGAGGGACTCCAGCATTAATACTGTGAGCTTCTGATTTCTGCCCATCAACCACTACTTTTATGAACCTATTAGAAAGAAATGATTTAATAATTGAGAACACATTTCCAGCTATACCATAGCTGGAGATCTTGTGAAGTAGGCCTTTATGCCATACCCTATAAAAGGTCTTTTATATGTCAAGAGCAATTGCCCTAGAAAGGAAGTTTAGAGATTTACTAATTCTATGAGATATAACGTTACCACATCTGCTGTAGATCTAGCAGAACAGGAACCATATTGCATGTCACTAAAAAGGTTATTTTTGCTGTGGTGGTTCAGTACCTTTCCATTTAACAAGGCTTCCAGCAACTTACTCATGATGCACAGGAGACTTATTGGTCTGTACTGAGAGGAAGATGACTTATCACCTGAATTCTTAAATTCAGGGCATACTGGTGAGGTTTTCCAGGGTGTTGGGAAGCAATTCTCTTTAAGACAACACTTAAACAGCTTTGAAAGTATGGGAAACTTGTTCTGGTTGAAGCTTTTTCAGCACTATAATTGGAATGCCATCAGGGTCAGTTGCTTTACTGGAATCAAAATTTTTGATTAGCTTGGAAACATCACACACAGATATTTGTATGTTGCATAGCATGTTTTCTGATAAAAGAAGAAATATAGCGGGGGGGGGGCCTTGGTCACATAGGTTATAATTAGTTGCAAAGTTCTTGGCAAAGAGTTTGGCTTTGTCTGATGCTGACGAGATTACCTCAGGTCCATTAATGATGGTTGGGATAGAGCACATGATTCTGTTCAGGATCCTGTTAGCTATTTGCCAAAACTGGTGAGAATCAAGCCGCTGCTTAGCTACTTTGGACTTAACAAACTAAGCATACAACTCTCTCGCATTCTTTATTACTCTTTTAGAGCGATTCTGGCAGTCCTAAAATCGGCTTTAGTCCCAGTACAGCTTCATGTCTTTCCTTTGATCCTCTTTCCATAAAGGCAATATTATCTTTTAAAAAATATCTTGTGTATAACATGTGTCTTTACTCCTCTCTTTGGATTAGAAGCGTTTGGCTTCAAAATGCCATGGCCTAAAGAGGTTTCCCTATTCCGAAATATTGTAGTCCCTTTTGCAATGATAGCATAAAATTAACTTGGAAATTTTTTATCCCTTTGTTATCTTAACTTATTCTTTAAAATTTGTTTATATTTTTAAATGTATTTATAGTGTATTTTAAAACCACATTTCCAAACTCCCATTCTTATCTGAATTGATTTTAACTGGCGAGTCTACTCCCCATGTTATACAATAAAATATGATAATCAAATTTTGTAAGAAGGATTTGCATTAAAAAAAAAAAACTTTAAATCTATTAAAAATATTAACCATCCCTTAATCTGCCTTTAAAATAGATATTACTAAAAAATTAATTTATTTTATTGTATTACTAGCATGGGTGCCTGGCGTTGCCCGGGTATTTGGAGGTGTATGTTGAGCAAAAAAAGAAAAGAAAAGCGGTCAATTTTTTTTTTACTTTGACCCCTATTATGACCCCTTAAAATTTATTGTTTTGGGCTCAAATCAAGTTATTAAGTTAGATCAATGTCCAAGGAACCTATATCTAAAATTTCTAGTAATTAGACCCAAAATTGTCGAAGGAATTTGGTAGAGTTCTCAAAGGTCAAATCGTTGAACTTTGACTTCCTTAATCACCAAATTTCTGGCCCAAAACCAATCACATCGATTTTCCCAAATCTCAGTATCCTGTATATCAAATTTCGAGTCTGTAGACTAAAAATTGACAGAGTTATTGCGTAGAGAAGTGTACACAGACACACAGACACTTTCACTTTTCTAGATATATAGATAGATTTTATTCCATTTCTATATTTCGTGCTATCTACCTGCTTGAAACTATTTTTCCCAGATTTTCTGACTGTCATGACTCAGTGTTTCTTTTATTGCCCTTTCTTTGGAGAGGACAACTTGTGACCCTTCACCACTAATACCAGGGCTTGCCTTTTTCGCTTTCCATGGGTTGATGGGCACAAGGGTTTAGCTGCTACCGCCTTCACCTTTCTCTCGACATCAGACCTTCGCTTTTTTACCTTCTTCATTTTCAATAAACCTGTTGATTAACGACAAACTGTCTTCAGAGTTTTTATTTTGGAGAAGTGTTTATACTTTCCATCGTAAGACTTAAAACACTCTAGACAATGGAGCACATGGTCTTTATGGGACGGAACACTCGCATGTCATCTTGTTTGTAATATATAAGTAATAATTAGCAATATATGTATAGACACAATAGAAAAATTGAAAATACACATCTCTTTTCTAACATTCATCACCTTTGGTAAATGAGTTTGCATGTTTCAAATTACTAATACAGTAATCAAAAAATTATCCCATTTCAATTAAATAAAAGAAGAATTAAAATCAAATCACACATTTGGCTCTTATGGCAGATACTCTCTCCCTCTTACTGCTCTCAAATAAACACCTGAAAATATCCTGTACTTTTACAAGGCGACCATTTGCCCATGCATGAAATATTGTTGCCACATCTGGGCTGGGTCATCTACCAATAGCCTCTCCCTCTTGGATAGGGTCCAAAAAAGAATTGTCAATCTAATCGTCCTAATTTATCAACTAAGCTCCATCCCTTGTCCCATCACCGCAATGTTGCATCTCTGTGCCTGTTTTACAAACATTTTAATGGAATGTGTTCTGATGAACTTGTTGCACCCTTGCTGTATGTATCCCCTACAACCCCCTGTATGGAATGTGTTCTGATGAACTTGTTGCCCTCTTGCTGTATGTATCCCCTACAACCCCGTTTAGCAATAACATCTCACCCCTCCACTGTTGAGATCCCTAGATGCCAGAAATCTTCCTATTCCAATAGTCTCTTACCACAAACACCCAGACTTTGAATTCCCTTCCTGCTACCCGTTTTTCTGATCGTACTGATATGCAGAAGTTAAAATGTAATATAAACCACCATCTTGTTAATCTTTCCTAGACATGTTCCAAAATAGTAGCCTTTTATGACCAAGTGGTGATATGCCTTGTTAGGGGTTAACGTCAGGAAAATTAAAAAATAAAGCTGGTTGAGTGTATATGTGTATATTTATCATACAAGTGAATGTTAAACGTAAAAAATGATATACATGAAAAGTAATTATAAAATGCATGCTGAATAGATGTGGGAGGCTGGTATCTGGATCTGCAGAATAGATTTCCACATAGGGATCAAGGAGTCGGAGTCGGGAGTTGAAGATATCAAAGGAGTCAGAGTCGGCATTCTAGAAATTCTAGGAGTTGGAGTCGGAGTTAGACTTTTACCATCTGACTCCGCAACCCTGGCTCCTGAACTGTCAGTCGGAAACAGCAGCCAGACAAAGTGTCAATCAGTTACCCTCAACCTCTCAGGCAAGTCCGGCCCAAATAAGTCATGCAAGCACAAGTGGCATACAAGTAAACCCAATTTTCTCAGTTTCTGAGAGAAAGAGTGAAATTTAAAATAGGGAATAGGAGAACGGTGTTCAATGTCCTAATCAGAAAATAACGCCAAGCACAAGGTGGCTCTGGTGAGTCCCTAGTATTGGACCTCTGGTCTGGCTAATAGACAAAGAAAAAGTGTGAAAGCCGATGATAGGCAGAGCCTATCTACTACTTAAGCAAGTTAGGTTGGCAAACCAGTAGTTTGTTCGAGTCACCAGCTTCAGGAAGGCTCAACTCTCTTTCTGATCTACATCAATGATCTTCCAAATCACATCCTAAGATTATTTGTAGACATTTATAATGATGACACTACCGTCTATGGCAGCACATCATAGGCTGTAAATGTTCAAGTTCTCTGATTCTCTCTCCTCTGATCTTGAGCACATGGTGCAATGGGGAAAGAAGTAGCTGGTTACTTTTAATGCATTTAAAACCAAGCTTCTATAATTACATCATCAACACTGTTCCCCTACATCAATTGAAATGAATGGCTCTCGTCTTGAGGAGGCTCCATGTTTTGACAAGTTTCTGGGCTTGACCTTTACTCCTGATCTGAGATGGAACACATACATCAAATCCGTTGCCAAGGTCGCTGAAAAATAGTAGATATCTCACTGGTGATGCAATACTCTACCTATGTAAGAGCTAGGTACATCCAAAGATGAAGTACTGGCGTCACGTGGGCAGGAGCTGCTAGAAAGACTTTATCCTGCCTTAACAGAGTTAAAAATAGACTTCATAGCCTAGTGAGGGGGGGATGCGCTTTTCTCTTTCCCTTTAACCTCTTTCCCACAAAAGAGAGACTGCTATTCCTGTCTTTGCTTTATCGCTATTTTCATGGCAGATGCTCATCTGGGCTCTGATCTATGATCCCCCCCCCCCCAAACTTTCATGAAAAACACTCATCTAGCTGAAAACACTATCAATAATTTCCCTCACTCTTTATCTGACAAAACCTGTCCAGGAGCGAGAGACTAGTAACAGATGCACCAGCCCAAATGTGACAGCAGTACTCCATACATGGGCGAATGGTGGCTTTGTAGAGGTACAGGGTAATTTCAGGCATAAGTAACTTCTTAGCATGGTAGAGAGAGCCCACCTTCTTTGCAGCAGCCCTAGCAATGATCTCAATGTATCTATTCCAACTCATGTTTCCTGTGAACGTTAAGCCAAGGAGCTTGAATGAAGTGCTCTCAGTTAAAATATTTCTAGCCATAGCTATTGGTGGTTGGTAAGGTTTCATGTAATTATTAAAGGAAACGAGTTTTGTCTTGGCAGCTTGGAACGTTACCATCCATTTATGACCCCATTTCACTACAGACTGAAGGTCTTCCTCTAGGGTTTCGGCCATTACCTTAGATATGTGCTCATTAGAGTTCCCCACATACCTGCTATAGAGCGTGGTGTCATCGGCAAATATACCCATCTCAAAGACAATTTTATCAGTTAAGTCATTTATGATTATCAGAAAATAATAAAGGTCCAAGGATTGATCCCTGAGGTACACCTGCATTTATATCAAATTTTTTGAACGTATGCCCATCGAGGACAACCTGGATTCTTTTCTCATTTAAGAAAAATCTAATTATGCTAAGCATTCGTCCAGTAATACCGTAGGATTTTATTTTCATGAGAAGACCATCGTGTCATACCCTGTCAAAAGCCTTAAAATATTTGTGACACACACACAAAACCTGTTTTGGTAATGACAACTACAAAACATGTCAGCATAGCTTATAATAAAGTTTCTTTGAAGCAAATGAGTTCGAGAGAGAGAAAGAAGGAAAAAGAGAAAAATGAGTGAGAGAGAAAGAAAGAAAAGGGGAAAAGAGAATTATGGTAGAGAAAGAAAAAGAGTAATCTCCAAACGACAGAGAAGGAAACACTAATCTTAAACAGATGGTGGTCGGAATTAGGGTTAAAAAAAAAAACAATAAAACATTGAGTTTGGTGCAGTTAAATGGGCTGGTAAACAGCAAAACAAAGTTTAGCTGGTTCCTGGTTTTCCGACCACTTTCACGCGGCTGTCCAAGCCTTCTGCTGTTGGTCAAATTCGATAATAAAGTCTGGCTGATCAATCTTCAAAGCAACGCACACTAGAACCTTCTCCTGAAACTGTAGCGCCCCAGTCTGCATTATATGAGCACCATCTAGGGCCCTGATGGATTCATAGTCTAGAAGCAGGTTTCTTGAGTACTACCAGCACTTTGACATTAGCCCAATTTCCAGTTCTAGGGCGAATGTTCACAGCGCCCACCCCGCAACATGTCCACGTCACTCCACTGAGGACGGTTACTCTAGTAGTCTTCTTCCAAGTGCGGCAGAGATCCGCGCTCACTATGGTGTAAGAGCACCCAGAGTCGAGCAGTGCTGACCACAATGTCTCATTAATATAGATCTGAATAGTCAGAAGTGCCTCGTCTAATCTCTCTTTGGGGAAGAGGTCAATGCCGGCACCTTGTACTCGACCCAGTTTCCTAAACAATCCCGGGCCATATGACCAGTTTCATTACATTGATAGCAGCGAACAGCTGTCAGTCTCCACCTCACAATGTGGCCCTGGCCATTGCGCCTATAACACACGACTTTACCACACAGGCTGGGCCCCTGGGACGGTCTATCATCACTTGATGTGGGCTGTGCAGCAGCCACTACCGGTTCTCTCATCTCATAAGTATTCTTCATCACGGTCCTGGCCTGGTCTACCAGGTCATTAAGGGACAATGAAGCTATGCTTGAGCTAGCCCATAGAAGTTGCTTTGCTCCGGTTGGGAGCCTGCCAAAAATTTGCATGCCAAGGCCTGCTCAGGCAGCCCTCCAAACAACACCATCAACTTCGTCAGCTTGGCTAAATAAACGTTGACAGTTTCGCTGGGATGTAAGGTTCTTGCCTCAAATTGCTCCCAAGCAGTGGCGGGGTCGATAGCAAATGCCTTGTATAATGCTGCCTTGATCCTTTCATAATCCTCAGGACTAAACTGTTGATATACCGCGAAAGCCCCACCAGACAGACGTAGAGGAACCACGTGTTCAATGCTCTTCACACTAGACAATGCAGTTCCACCTTCTCCACACGGTCAAGTACCGGGATCGAGCCGTCGAATTCTGGTATTAATTTAAGGTCGAACTTGTCTCCCATTATGCTGAAATAGCTTGCAGTTAATGGGCTGGTGAAAAGCAAAACAAAATAAAATAAATACAATGAGCAAAAGTTCAGCTAGAATTCGTCACTATCAACTTTCCCAACTCCAGCACGTGTTCTCCCAACCACCTCTGCCAAAAGGCATTTTATTAGAAAACTGACCCCATTCCATTTGCATACGTGTGCAGTGGAAGATGAGATCTCATGAGATTCCAGGAGACTACACCTTATAAATCCATGGCTGCCATCTTTAATTTCTCTCTCAGATCCCATCCGAAGGTAAGTTGTATAACCGCACAATACACACACACGCGGGCGCTTTCTTCTTTGATTATTACATTCAACTCTACATTTGGGAAATTCAGAGATATTGCTGGTTGACATTGAAGAGCTAAGTTGAAAAGAAGTTAAAAAATTTCTCAGTAAGAAGCAGGGTTATGGAGTTGGAGTCGGAGTCGAATTTCTAAAAGTACTAGGAGTCGGAATTGGAATCTGAGTTGGAATTTTTTTATCTGACTCCGACTCCTTAAATCCAATAAGTTTTTTCTTTTTTTTACATGGTTTTCTTGTTTGTTTTTTCTTTTTGTTTTATTACATTTTTACCCCAAACAAGGCACACTTTGCCACTTTGATGTACTGGGCTATTATTAGGGGCCTAAGTTGCAGGGGTACTATGTAGAGAGTTTAGCAGCAGGGTGTCTGTTCACATTATGCTTGAACTTCTGCATGTCAGTACAGTTGGGGAAGCAGGAACCCGGAAGAGAATTTTTTTTTTTTTTACATGGTAGTCACCACTTATCAAGGCCTGGAAGCCACTCGGAGATAAAGGTTATTGCTTGTATAGTAATCAATGGGATAATATCGTAGTAATTGTTAGTAATGGATAATGATAAAGTGTCTTACTTAAGGGGGCGGTTTAACAGGAATTTGTTTATGTTGGACTTGAAGACATCCAAGTTGTAGGAAACAGGCAAATGAAACAGAGATCCACAGGCGTGCCTTTCTAAGAAAGAAGCTTTGTTCATGAAATATACGTTTTGATTTAGGCACAGATAAAGAGCGGGGAAAATTATTGACAGTGGTTTCAGCTAAATAGGCATATTGGCGAGGGGGAACCAGAGATTAGAGCTCAGACAAGCACTTGCCATGAAAATAACCATAAAATAAAGACAGGCTCGCAACGTCTCTTCTGTGGGAGAGAGGTTGCAGGGAAGAGAAAAGGGCATCCCCCCCCCCACTAAGCCACAAAGCCTATTTTGTACTCTATCAAGGCAGAATAGGCTGTTTTTAGCAGCTTCTGGCCAGATGTGGCAGCAGTACTCCATCCTTGGACGTACTTGGCTTTTATATAAATAGAGAATTGCATCAGAAGTGAGATATCTTCTGGAGTGGTAGAAGGATCCCACCATTTTTCCAGCGATCTTGGCAACAGATGTGTGGCAAATGTGTTCCATTTCAGATCAGGAGTAAAGGTCAATCCCAGAAGCTTGTCAAAACATGAAGCCTCCCCAATTGATGCCAGATGGGGATCAGAGCATTGATGATGTTAAGATAGGAGCTTGGTTTTAGATGTATTAAAAGTAACCAGCCACCTCTTCCCCCACTGTACCATGCGCTCAAAATCAGAGGAGAGAGAATCAGAGGGAACTTTGTCATTTATGGGCTTTGATGTATTGCCATTAATGGTCGTGTCATCAGCATAGATTATTTTTTTTTTTAACATAGGCATCACCACTTATCAAGGCCAAGAGGCCACTCGAGGATAAGGGTTAAAGAGTGTACAGTAGAAATTGGACAATATAGTAATTGTTAGTAAATGGAAATTCAGTAAATTTGTTAACAAGTGGAACGGCTCATCAAGAAATTGTTTATGTTAGACTTGAAGACAATCATATTGTACTCAGCTGGAAAGCAGGAAAACGGAAGACAATTCCACAGGCGTGCAGTTCTAAGAAAGAAGCTTTGTTCATGGAATCTACGTTTAGGTTTAGGCGCAGATAATGAGTGGGGGGAATTATTAATAGTGTTTTCAGCTAAACGAGTGTTTCGTGTGAAATTTTGGCGAGGGGGGACGATAGACTAAAGTTCAGTCGAACATTTTCCATGAAAATAACGATACATCAGAGACAAACTCGCAACATCTCTTCTGTGAGATAGAGGTTGCAGGGAAGAGAAAAGGACATCTCCTACTAGGCTATGAATTTCTACTGTACACTCTCTTTGAACTCAAGGAAGAACAAGTCCTTTCTAGCAACTCCTGCCCAGATGTGGCAACAGTATTCCATCCTTAGACGTACCTGGCTCTTATATAGATAGAAAATTGCATCAGCAGTGAAATATCTACTGGATCGATAGAAGGATCTCACCATTTTTCCAGCGGCCTGATGTACCTGTTCCATTTAAGATCAGGAGTAATGGTCAAGCCCAGAAGCTTGTCAAAACTTGAGGCCTCCTCAAGACGTGAGCCATTCATTTCAATTGATGCCAGACGTGGATCAGAACATTAATGATGTAAAGAGAGAAGCTTTGTTTTAGATGCATTAAAAGTAACCAGCCACTCCTTTCCTCATTGTACCACATGCTCAAGATCAGAGGAGAGAGAATTGGAGAGAACTTGGTCATTTACTGTTTTAGATGTGCTACCATAAATGTTAGTGTCATCAGCATAAATGTCTACAAATGATGTAAGGATGTGATTTGGAAGACCATTAATGTAGATCAGGAAAAGAGTTGGGCCCAGGATGGACCCCTGAGGGATTCCAGCATTAATATTGTGAGCTTCTGATTTTTGCCCATCAACTACTACTCTTATGAACATATCAGAAAGAAATGATTTAATAATTGAGAAGACATTTCCAGCTATACCATACCTAGAGATTTTGTGAAGTAAACCTTTATGCCATACCCTATCAAAGGCCTTAGATATGTCAAGAGCAATTGCCCTAGAAAAGTTGCCTCTGTCGAGAGATTTGCTAATGCTATGAGATATAACTGTAAGCACATCTGCTGTAGATCTAGCAGAACGGAAACCATATTGTTTGTCATTAAGAAGGTTACTTTTGCTGAGATGGTTGATTACTTCTGTATTTAACACAGATTCCAGCAACTTACTCATGAGGCACAGGAGACTTATTGGCCTGTACTGAGAGGGGGATGAGCGATCACCTGAATTCTTAAATACAGGGCATACTGATGAGATTTTTCAGGCTGATGAGAAGCAATTCTCCTTAAGACAACATTTAAACAGTTTTGTAAGTATGGGCGCTAGCTCTGGTTGAAGTTTTTTTTTAGTACTATAATTGGAATACCGTCAGGGCCAGTTACTTTACTGAAATAAAGGTTTTTGATTAGTTTGGCAACATCACATACAGATATATGTATATCACATAGCATGTTTTCTGATACAGGAGGAAATATTGGGGGTTGGCGGCCTTGGTCGCAAAGGGTAGAATTAGTTGCAAAGTTCTTGGCAAGGAGTTTGGCTTTGTCTGATATTGACGAAATTACCTCAGGTCCATTGGTGATAGTTGGGATAGAGCACATGCTTCTGTTCAGGATTCTGTTTGCTATTTTCCAAAACTGGTGGGAACCAAGCCGCTGCTCAGCTACTTTGGACTTGACGGACTGAGCATCCAACTCTCTTGCATTCTTTATTACTTTCTTACAATGGTTGCTGGCAGTCCTGAAAGCGGCTTTAGTTTCCATACATCTATTACGTTGGAAGCAGTGGAAAAAGTGATTTCTGTGCGCAATGGCACATTCTGGAGAGAACCATGGCTAGCTGTTAGGTTTATGCTGGAACTTTTTTGAGGGTATGAAACGGTCTATACCTACAATTGACCATTCCGTCAGGTCTGATACTACAGAGGACACATCCTTTTTAAACATGGAATGCAGAGGTAGATCTGATATAAATCCCAGTCAGCATTAGTGTACAATCGAGAGGTACATCTGGGGACTTATTACATTTCATATTTATCTTAATTGATATAACAAGTGGTCAGAAGATCCAAGAGGAAACAGAACAGAAACTGAACATGGTTCAGGGCAAGTTGTGAGAAAAAGATCTAGTAGACTCGTATGTTGGCCGTCATTGTCGGGCACACAGGTGGGTTCGTGAACAATCTGAGTGAGGTCATAAGCAATGGAGAAGTCATGGCAGAACCTCCCCTCATCATCGGTCTTGTTTGAGTGGGTCAACCATTCCACCTTGTGAACATTGAAGTCTCCACATACGTGAATGTTAGCTGAAGGATAAGCAGACAGGACTTGGTCAATTTTCTAAGATATGTTTTTAAAGATAGTAACTCCGCTGTTGTGGGGGCGATAGAGAGTAAATATAAATGCAGTAGTGTGAGCTAGTGCAACCCAGAAGCACATATAGGGTAAGTTAGGATCTTCTCTGGAGATGTCTCTACCACATGGAAAGCAATCTTTAATATAGGCACATATTCCATGCCCATGGCAATTTTGGGGGTCAGATTTAGAAGTTAAGTTAGAGTATCCTTTAATTGCAAACTCATCTAGGGAAATAGCCTGTCCAATACCAGTTTCACTTAAAAATAAAAGGTCTGGTTTAGTTTCCTGTAATTAGGTTTCAACCTCTGGAAGGTTAGAACGTAGACCCCTGATGTTGGAGAAGGAGACATGGTAGTGGGGGTCTATGTTGGAGGTTGGAGATCTGGGTTTAATTGTGTATTTTTTCTTGAAACTTATGATGAAATTTTGGAATTTGTGGACTAGGTCGTCAGATTTGCTTAGAGCAGGATAGAGAAGGGGAAACTAAGAAAGAAAACGAAACAAAGAAATTTTTTTTATTTTTGTAGAACGTAAGGTAAAGCCGTAACAATTACCCCCTAATATAGCATCGAGAGGCCCCACCAGAAGCTACTGCATGGTCCAGAATCCATTCACCAAATGGCAATACAGCAACCCAGGACTTGCACCTGCTGATAGGACAGCCTCCTTAGTGGTTAATCCAAGGTTCGGATCCCTGACTATTAGGCGGATAACGTCAGCCCAGAATAAAATGTTTACCTCCAGCACCTTCACTAGTGACATGGCTACAAGCATAGACATAGAAACAGAAAATTTCCGCCATCTTTGACGACTGTTCGCACAAAATACTGCCAATACAGCTTTGTCCTCTCCTTTTGTCAGAAAAATCACTCATTTAAAAAAATGTGGACTGAGGGACAAATAAAGGGAAGCGAGAGTAACGGGAGCTGCCGATAATGCATCCACAATGCATTTTCTAGTCTCTATTAAATAAAAAAAAAATTATTAAGTATTGTACTTAATAAAGTTCAACTGGCGTGTTTAAGGGAAAGTATGGTGATAGATTCCATTCTCACGAATTAAAAATGAATACAATTTCCTACTACTTAGTAGATAAATAAAGATTTATGGACGAGAAAAATAAATAAAGCAATCAGAAAATAAAAATATAAATTAAATACTGAAATAAAATTTAGTTATTAATATTTGAATCTAAAGATAAAAAGTAGGATTAATATAGAAGTCACTCATCTGGAAAAAACATTTCCGTCTCCAAAAATGCAAACTGTAGAAGAGAATTTTAGCTTTAATAACAGCGTTCCAAAGATTTTTTTTTTTTTTTTTAAATTAACCGTTAAAAGAAAAGTGTCATCATATTCTGGACTTTAGCTAGTGACGTTTTAAGAAACTTGCGATATAAAAGAAAAGCAGAGGGATGGGGACTTCCGAAAGTCAGCTGGATACGTTATAAGTAATTGCCAGATAAAATGAAAGCAGAATTGAGGGGTGGAGACTGAAAGGAAAATATAATGGTTGAGTCTATGCTATCTTTAAGATTAACTTGGTAGATAAATAAAGATTTATGGACGAGAAAAACGCTACCATTAAATAAAGCAATCAGAAAATAAAAATATAAATTAAATACTGAAATAAAATTTAGTTATTAATATTTGAATCTAAAGATAAAAAGTAGGATTAATATAGAAGTTACTTATCTCGAAAAAACATTTCCGTCTCCAAAAATGCAAACTGTAGAAGAGAACTTTAGCTTTAATAACAGCGTTCCAAAGATTTTTTTTTTTTTAATTAACCGTTAAAAGAAAAGCGTTATCATATTCTGGACTTTAACTAGTGACGTTTTAAGAAACTTGCAATATAAAAGAAAAGTCAACGAATGATTTAAGTATGCATTTTGGGAGATCATTGATGTAGATCAGGAAGAGAGTTGGGTCCAGCATGGACCCCTGAGGGACTCCAGCATTAATACTGTGGGCCTCTGATTTCTGCTTATCAACCACTACTCTTATGAACCTATCAGAGAGAAATGATTTAATAATTGAGAACATATTTCCAGTTATACCTTAGCTGGAAATCTTGTGAAGTAAGCCTTATCCAAGGCCTTTGATATGTAAAGAGCAATTGCCCTAGAAAGGAATCCTTTGTCGAGAGATTCATTAATCCTATGAGATCTAACCATTAGCACATCTACTGTAGATCTAGCAAAACGGAAACCATATTGCATGTCACTAAGAAGGTTATTTCTGCTGAGGTGGTTGACTACATTATTTAATATGGATTCTAGCAACTTACTCATGACACACAGGAGACTTATTGGTCTGTACTGAGAGGGAGATGACTTATCACCTGAATTCTTAAATACAGGGCATACTGATGAGGTTTTCCAGGGTGTTTGGAAGTACTTCTCCTTAAGGCATCGCTTAAACAGTTTTGCAAGTATGGGGGCAAGTTCTGGTTGGAGCTTTTTCAGCACTATAATTGGAATGCCGTCAGGGCCAGTTGCTTTACTGGAATCAAGGTTTTTGATTAGCTTGGCGACCTCTCGTACAGATATTTGTATGTTGCATGTTGTCCTTTATACCAGGAAATACGGAAAGTTGATGGCCTTTGTTGCATAGGCTAGAATTAGCTGCAAAGTTCTTGTTTTCTAAAACCAACACAAAGTCAAGTATCTCGATTCCTTTGTGTTCTTAACCAAAGGAAATGGTTGATTGTTGAATTGCGCCCCCGTTGTATCAAAGTACCTGCAGAATGTCTTCTTGGTTCCTCCTCTTCTCTTTTCTCTCTCCCAACAATCGAGCACAGCATATAATAACAAAACTCTAAAGCACGTCTGACAGCACTGACTTCTGCCAACAGTCTGCTCCTCCTCTTAACAACACAGGCTTTTTATATCGCAAAATCGTTCACCTCTATTTGCATATTCTTCTAACTCACGTGATCACCACTCTATAAATAAGAGTCTTGACCGTTTCTTTTCTTTCTTTTTATTTATTTTCGGTAACCGACCCGCACATGGTCTATCCCACAAACAGGACATGCGGGCAATTGTCGTTGGCGGGTACTCCTTCGAAGAATCGGGGGCAGCACTTCCTCATTGCTGTTTTCTTCATTACCACCATCATTACTACCAGTCTGTTCCATTATCCCATCTCGTGGTTCCATAGGCGGTGTCTCACAATCAGGGCAGGGGGGCAGTATCCGTCTTTGTCGGGTACTTCTCAGAAGAATCGGAGGCGTCATCTCCTCGGAGTGCTTCATCATCCCTTCTCGCGGGGTTTCGCAATCACGGGGGGGGGGGGGGGGGGCAGCATTCGTCTCTGTCGAGTATTTCGATGAGGCATTACTTCCTTGTGTCCATCGCTCTCATCACTATTGTCATCGGTATGTCCCATCATTCCCTCGTCTGGTTCTGTTGGTGGTGTTTCTATGCTCACCTGAAGGGGCAGTAAGTGATCAGGATCATCTCTGAACGGTATGTGATCCTCCTCATCGTCCTCAGAATCAGAAGAGGTATAACAAGGGCGGATATATGCCACCAATCAACATGGTCTGAGGACTTATGATTTCGTCTATTTTTCCCCGGAAAAATTTCGTAGTGCACCCAGCATTCGGGGGTTTTATCCAAACAAGGTCTCCCACCTGATATGGTGTATTGACAACACTCACCACTGATGGTATGGCATCAACTCCTTTCACACGCTGTTCATATTGGTAAATCCCATTGGCTGGTGCAGTTGCTGGTGTTGCATTGTCCTTGGGTGTTATATTATACCAGTACACAGCTTCTGGAATAGAGCACTGCGTCCTGGCTGCAATTCTTTTGATGGTGCGGTGACACCGTTCTGCTATACCATTACCCTCGGGATAATATGCACACCGATAATGCATTTTAATCCCCCATTCGTGCACGAATTTCTGAAATTCTTGACATCGAAATGTGGCGGCATTATCAGTCAGAATTTCAATCGGGGCACCATGTTCAAAAAAGACGGCTCTCAACTGTCGTATAATGCTGGCTGCATCCTGTCGTGTCAACAGGCGCCATATTGTGAAACGCGTCGGGCCACAATCCGTCATGGTCAAAAAATGTTTGTCCCCATAATGTGTTATGTCCATCCCTACTCGCTGCCAGTTGCCCTCCACCTCAAGCTTCCCTTTTTGCCATTGGGATGGTGCCGGATCAATTCTCTGACACTCTTCACACGAACGTATGGCTGCTTTCACTGATGCTTTTGTAGTTGCAGGGCATATTCTTCATACAAAATATGCAGTCCTCTGAATTCCAGGATGTCCACTCTGCTGGTGTATCATACGGATCTGGTCAGGTGTTAATTAATCCGTTACAGTCGCGCATGTTTGTTGTTGAAGATCGGATCCTTGCCTCATTGCATCGATCCACCTCTTTGGTACTCGAGTCAAGCTATCAGCCAAATTCTGCATCGACGAGACTAACGTAATGTCTACCTGCAAGCTGTATTCATCAACTAGACGCTTAATTATTGCTAGTCTCCTTCGTACTAGCATTTCACTTGCAGCTCTAGTCTTAACTCGAGCCTTTCCAGTCAAGGTGTCGGTTAACCAATGGTAAACACAATGAGTCAGTGTGGAGATGTACAACATTAGTCTGCCATTGCAATGCGAGATTAAGACCTTTTAACGTGGCATCAAGTTCTGCCAAATTTATATGTTGGGCATCATTTTTCGGACGAAGCCAGCATGCATCTTCCACAACAACACCTAGTTGCTCCAACACGACACCTGTAGCCAACGAACTTGCGTCAACCCATGCATTTAGTTCGTTTCCAGACACTTGCCACTCACCCCGGGCAGGGTCATTCCTATGCACTCTGGACAACATTTCAGCCATCATTTGTTGGAGAGAATCATCATCCGCAACATCGTCCCATCCTTTTGTTACTGTAGTCACTCGTCTTTTCACCACTCCTGTTGCCGATCGGAGCCATCCACAGACAGGTAGATGTCCTACCAATTTACTACAGATGGAAAACACAGTACGTCTTGTTAATACATTGGGTAACTTTGGAAGTGGGCTCCCTCGCTTCCATCGCAACGTATTGCCCTCCTCCCAGACCTCGAGGCCTAGCACGGGCACTCCATCCTTTAGGCGCTTAGGGTCTTTGCTTATTAACCCAAACGCTTTCAGTTTTATTCGAACTGCATCCGCAGACATTATGTCCTCATTAACATAGATGTCATCTATGTAGGCTGAAGCAGCTTTTGCTGTGGTCTTATCCTGCATCAAAACAGTTTTAATAATGGTTGTCATAATCAAGGGTGCTACGTTTAGACCAAAACCCAAACATGTCAAACAATATAGTTTTCCCTTGAGTAGTACTGTCTGAAACGGCCATAATGACTCATGGACACGTATCTGCAGGTAGGCCCTCTTTAGATCCAGAAGTGCTACATTGCTCCCTTTTTGACGCTACTCTCTCAGTTTAGCAGCGCACACATCTGTGTTTCCGGTAAACGCATCAACATGCCGATTCAACTCTCGGTAATCCATTACGGGACGAATTTTTTCTTTGGTAGGTTGTTCAACAGCCATGAGCGGAATTAATCCCTTGGGTGGTTCCAGACGTTCCTGTGGGTATGGTATTAACCAACCATTGTCAATCCACATCTGAAGTTCTTCTTCATATGTGGCCCTATTCTTGGTAGAAACTGCATACTCTGGAATCGTGTTGCACAGCCGATCTGGTTCCTGCCCCATGGCCCATTTCCACTTTGCAGTCCACACCCTTTCGTTGTCATCAAATGTAGCACAGAAGTCCTTTTCTTCAATCGACATGGCTGCACAGACGTCTTTCCTTTCCCAAGCCTGATACCTCTAGCTGCTGTGATTGTAACGCCTCCTAGTTCTTGTATTGCATCAATTCCAAGCAACATGTCGTAGCCAAGGGGTTTCTCCTGCATCACCAGAACGTCAACTTTAGCTGTGTCACCCTTCTCAGTACAGATTGTGACTGTCCCTTCACCACAACATACCCGTGATAAGCCATTGATGGTCATAACGCCGACTGGGTTCCTCTGCCACACCGGACAGCAATGGGCACTAACTATAGACCGGGAACACCCCGTGTCTATAAGTGCTGAACACTGCACATCATCAAGTTTAACGCTAATGACAGGCGATCCTGTGTTTATTGGTTGGCAGGGGGCAAGGGTAGCGATAGTACCTTGCCCCCAACTTCGTTTCCCGAACAGTTGCGAGATATGTGCCCAAATTTATTGCAGCGATAGCATTGCACTGGTCTCTTTGATTGTGGATATACACCTCTCCTATCACTCCGGCACTCTTTAGCAAAATGATTGGCCTCCCCACATTTATAGCACACTGGGGTGGCATGCTTACTACTATCTGGAAGAGAGTCCACATTGCCTCCATGTCGAAAACGAGCTGCTGCTGCAATTGGTTCCTGTTCCTTACAGATGTTTCGAGCTCGGGCCAATAACTCATCAGTTGACAATTCATCGATTCTTGATGATGCCCGCAACAGTTTACTGACCTCCTCGGGTAGGTCTACCAAAAAAGCACAGCTTAATATTTTATCGTTGACCCCACCAAACGGTACAGATAATTTTTGCAGGTCGGCTAGGTACACGTCGACTGTTTCCTTGGGTTGAAGTCTCCGGCTCGTGAACTGTTGCCACGCAACAAATGAATCTGTACCAAACGCTGTATACAGGCTCTGCTTGATTTCATCCCAGTCTGGTTCATCCCCGAGTTGTTGGTAGACTGCATAGGCCCCTCCGGTTAGCCTCAAAGGGATAACTGTGGCTGGTTCTTTAATTTTGCACAGTTTACAGATTTTCTCTGCCTTCTCAATCCATTCGACGACAGCCGGTCCAGTGGTAGATCCATCGAACTCGGGTATTAAGCGAATGTCGAATCTGTCCATTGTTAGTCACTGCACACCAAGCGCCGAAATAGCTTAAAACCAACACAAAGTCAAGTATCTCGATTCCTTTGTGTTCTTAAACCAAAGGAAATGGTTGATTGTTGAATTTCGCCCCCGTTGTATCAAAGTACCTGCAGAATGTCTTCTTGGTTCCTCCTCTTCTCTTTTCTCTCTCCCAACAATCGAGCACAGCATATAATAACAAAACTCTAAAGCACGTCTGACAGCACTGACTCCTGCCAACAGTCTGTTTCTCCTCCTAACAACACAGGCTTTTTATATCGCAAAATCGTTCACCTCTATTTGCATATTCTTCTAACTCACGTGATCACTACTCTATAAATAAGAGTCTTGACCATTTCTTTTCTTTCTTTTTATTTATTTTCGGTAACCGACCCGCACGTGGTCTATCCAGGTAAGTCACGCATTTCTACACATTTGCCAGAACTGGTGGGAACCAAGCTGCTGCTCAGCTACTTTGGATTTATAGGACTGAGCATATAGCTCCGTTTCATTTTTTATTACTCTTTTACAGTGGTTGCTGGCAGTCCTAAAAGTAGCTTTAGTCTCAGTACATCTAAACGCACTTCTGTTAATTCAACTTATTTCTTCAAAATCCAACTTCAAAATGAACATGCCCTCTAAAAAATCAACCCTCTTTTATCTCCAACCAGGAGCATCTTATCTGCATATCAAGTGGTAACATTGCAGGCATATAAAGAGATAAGGCAGCCATTTTTGTTTCTTTCTTCTTCATTCATTTCGTTCCACGACCAACCTGTTGAATTATGCGCACGTGCTAGTTAGGTAAGTCATGCGTTTCCCTCAAACTTGCCTGACAGCAGTCCAATCATATTAGCATCCCCAAAATGCCCAGCTATAGGGGAAGGGAATGAGGTGAATGTGGGGGATGACATTCATTGCGCTAGTCAGGAAATAAGGCTAAGCACTGGATGTATCTAATGAGTCCCTGCGGCAGCACCTCTGCTCCTGGCTAATAGGCAAAGAAGGAGTATGGAAGCCAGGCAGTGCCTATCTACTTCTTAAGTAGTTTAGGTTTGCAAACCGGTGATTTGATCAAGTCACCAGCTCTAGGGACCACGAAAAGACCAGATCTACAGGTCCAACAGCACCAAAAGGGTTTTCTTTGCACCTGGTTTCAAAGCCAGGTATTTCTATGCCCCTGAAGTGATAGTTTGGATTAATAGTATCAAAGAACTAGTATCTGCTTTGAAGTTACACTCCTAAGAATAGGATTAAAATTGGAAGATGTGGTTATGTTTAGAAAGGAGGTATCTATGAGTATGGGGTGTAGATTTAAGGTTAATATCTATTAGGATTAAGAAAATATCAAATATGGTTTGTGGATTAGTGACTAATTGGAAATTATAGTATAAGGGTTAGGGTGCATTTCAGAATGTGCTTTAAGTGTTAGTTTTCAAGTAAAGATAATCACCAGTACTTTATCCCATCTAAGTGAAAGAAAGATAGTTGCTAGTTAATATAGATCGCTTATAATCTGGGCACAAACTGTGGCTAATGGGTATCTATTTTATAGATATTCTATACAGTATAAATTTAGGTTAAGCTAATGCATGTCTTAGCAATAAAAATCTATAGATGTTTAGTATTTATTAATTTTTAAAAGGTCAGCCTACTAAAGTTTAGGACCGGAAGCTCCCCCACCCTCCCAAGGTAAGTGCAAAGTATGTGATTTTATATCAGCTTGGGGAGAAGAGCAATTGATTTTTTTATCTATTTGAAACAGGAGAGATGATATACTTACAAGAATACAGCATTAATATACAATATAGATAGACAGGGATTTGGGGAGGATTTCGGAGTATAAGGATTTTTAATGTTTATCATGCAAAACAGACAGGCAGGTGTCTTGGAGGCAAAGTATTATCACTTTAAAGCAGACATTTAGAAATAATATTTTTGCCAGTTATTTTAGTAACATACATCAGTAACAATATACATGTGGCCAGTATAGGCTTTTTATATTTAAACATTACACTTAGTCATAGAATGATAAATTATGATTTCCAAAAAGAGGGAAGCAGTATAAGTAAATAAGAGCAGGAAAACAGGTTTGGTGGGATCCTCTGACCAATCCGTTGTATCAGTTAAGATAAAAATCCTCTCCACCGTACTGTATATCGATACTCTATGGCTGACTGGGATAGCTTCCGTACATTCATATCTGACCTACCTCTGCATTCCATGTTTAAAAAGGATGTGTCCTCTATAGTATCAGACCTGACCAAATGGTTAATTGTAGGCATAGACCGATTCATACCATCCAAAAAATTCCAACAAAAACCTAACAGCCAGCCATGGTTCTCCTGAATGTGCTGCTGCCATCGCGCACAGAAATCACTTTTTCCATAGCTACCAACGTAATAGATGTACTGAGACTAAAGCTACTTTCAGGACTGCCAGCAACCACTGTAAAAGAGTAATAAAACATGCAAGAACGCAATATGCTCAGTCCTATAAATCCAAAGTAGCTGAGCAGCAGCTTGGTTCCCACCAGTTCTGGCAAATAGCAAACAGGATCTTGAACAGAAGTGTGCGTTCTATCCCAACTATCATCAATGGACCTGAGGTCATCTCGTCAGCATCAGACAAGGCCAGACTATTTGCCAAGAACTTTGCAGCTAATTCTACCCTAAGCGACAATGATCATCAACTTCCTGTATTTCCTCCTATAACAGACAACACGCTATGCAACATACAAATATCTGTGCATGAGGTCGCCAAGCTAATCAAGAACCTTGATTCCAGTAAAGCAACTGGCCCTGACGGCATTCCAGTTATAGTGCTGAAAAAGCTCCAACCAGAACTTGCCCCCATACTTACAAAACTGTTTAAGTGTTGCCTTAAGGAGAAGTGCTTTCCAACACCCTGGAAAACCTCATCAGTATGCCCTGTATTTAAGAATTCAGGTGAAAAGTCATCTCCCTCTCAGTACAGACCAATAAGTCTCCTGTGTGTCATGAGTAAGTTGTTGGAATCCATATTAAATAAAGAAGCAGTCAATCACCTCAACAGAAACAACCTTCTTAGTGACATGCAATATGGTTTCCGCTCTGCAAGTGTGGTTAGAAGCAAGAAAGACAAGTCTTACCGTGGGTGCTCAGCGAGTGAGTTCAGGCAAAGAAAAGGAAGAACAAACATGGCGGCCAGCATTTTTATTTCGTCTGTTCTCGCGTAATCTCGTGTGTGCATGAAGATGGAAACTATAAAACGATGTTCATTTCTCGGTGCTGGGAGATTTATTCCCGATCGGGCAAGAGAGAAGAAAACGAGAGTGGAGACAGAGGACTGTAGCGATAATCTTTTTTGAACATTCCGTTTGTGTATTTGAGGTGACCCCCCCCCCCGACTATACGTCAAGCTATTTCGGCAATGGCCAACGCAGGCTTAAGCAACGTGATTAAGCCTTTTTATGGCGACGGTGATGTGGTGGCGTGGCTTAAAAAAGTGGACCTTGTAGCAAGGATTCAGAGGCTGGATGATGTGGCCGCAGTAATACCACTGTTTCTAGAAGGGGACGCACTGGCCCTCTATTTGGAGCTCAGCGAGCGGGAACAGGGTGACGCGGACGACATCTAGGGTCGACTGATCGAAGCTTTCGCAGAGGGGCCTTTCGAGGCCTTTAATAAGTTGAAAGAGAAGAGGTGGACTGGTGAATCTGTTGATGTCTACGCGAATGAGATAAGGAGATTGGTTGAGTTGTCGGGCATCAGGGGACACGCCACGAGTCACGTAGTCAAGATGACTTTTGTTACCGGGTTCCCGGAAGAGATATCGAAAAGGTTGCAGCAGTTACCAGGAGTGGAGACGCTTGATGTGAGTGAGCTGCTTAAAACTGCAAAAATCTTGGTGAGCACCCAGCCCACGGAGCCTGGAGGAACGACAGCAATAGTACAGCAGGATGTGGGCAGGAATCTGCCGAACCCGGGGATGGCATGCTTCGAATGCGGGGGACCACACATGAGAAGAGACTGCAGGAAGTTCTTGCAACAGAGTGTGTTACAAATGCAATCGGAGAGGCCATTTAGTGGTAAAATGCACAAGTTCGGGAAATTGGTGAGGGGAGGCCGACGTGCCAGCGGCCGCCCTGATTCGAGAATAGTTGCGCACCCACAGCAGATGCCCAAACAGAAGATTGCGGTGGAAGGACGGGAAGTTATGGCCCTGATTGACACTGGGTGCACCACAACCCTGGTGCACACTACCCTAGTCGGAAGATGGAAAGGGAAGGGTGAAGTAGTGGCATTCGATGGGTCGCGAGTGAAGTGTCGAGGGAGGAAGACCATCACTATTGATATTGCTGAATGTCGGATGAGGGTCCATGCAATTGTCACTGATCGCCTGGTGCCTGGCGTCCAAGCCATCATGGGAATGGATGTTATATGCCGCTTTGGAGGTGTTGCCATCACATGTAACAACGTGAGATTCGGACTAGCTGAGTGCACGGTGACGGAGCAAGCCCCCAATGGGGGAAGAGGTGGCTGGCTACTTTTAATGCATCCAAAACCAAGCTTCTATCTTTAAATCATCAACGCTCTGGTCCCCATCTGGCATCAATTGAAATGGATGGCTCTCGTCTTGGGGAGGCTCCATGTTTTGACAAGTTTCTGGGCTTGACCTTTACTCCTGATCTAAAATGGAACACGTACATCAAATCTGTTGCCAGGGACGCTGGGAAAATGGTGGGATCCTTCTACTGCTCCAGAAGATATCTCACTACTGATGCAATTCTCTATCTGTATAAAAGCCAAGTACGTCCAAGGATGGAGTACTGCTGCCACATCTGGGCAGGAGCTGCTAAAAACAGCCTATCCTGCCTTGACAGAGTACAAAATAGACTTCGTGGTTAAGTGGGGGATGCCCTTTTCTCTTCTCTACAACCTCTCTCCCACAGAAGAGACGTTGCGAGCCTGTCTTTTGTTTTTTCCATGGCAGGTGCTCATCTGAGCTCCAATCCCTCGTCCCCCCTCGCCAATCTTTCACGAGAAACACCCGTCTGGCTGAAACTACTGTCAATAATTTTCCCCACTCTTTATCTGTGCTTAAATCCAAACAGATTCCATGAGCAAAGCTTCTTTCTTAGAACTGAACGCCAGTGGAACTCTCTGCCGCTTGACTGTTTCCCACCTGACTACAACTTGGACGTCTTCAAGTCCAACATAAACAAACTCCTAACAAACCGCCCCCTTAAGACACTATCAAAACCCCCAATACTAATGATTACTACAATACTATCTCACTGATTACTGTACATGCAATAACCCTTATTCCTGAGTGGCCTTCGGGCCTTGATAAATTGTGACCCCCATGTAAAAAAAAAAAAAAGGCAGTGTTTTGCACAATTTAGCAGTTTTTATATTGTTTTGCCTTTGTTTTTGGAGATATATTTTATTTTGTATCGTACTGTAATGCATCTACTTCATCAAGATATTTCGGTCCATCGGATCACTACAAATCCTGTCTGGACAGCTGTTTTTGTTTTGGTTGTGACGTCATATAAGATCAAGGAAAGTTTTGTCTTTGAGTGGGATCACTGTAGATTACATTAGATAACAACCGGATTGTAATCTGAAAGCTATCCAGCTTCTGAATCTACTAGAATTTGGCGATTGGTTAGTTCGGGATCGATCCGGTATTACAATCTTACCCCCCCCCCCAAAAAAAAAAAAAAAATAACTGGCATAAATCAATTAGAAGCAACCACTGGAACTATAGCCCTTTATAGCTTTTCCTCCCATTTTTTTTTTTAACATAGGAGGCACCACTTATCAAGGCCTGGAGGCCACACAAGGATAAGGGTATGTATCAACAATCATGTGACAATGTGATTAAGTAGCAATAGGAGTTTTACCTGGAGAAAGGTGAAAAAAAAGAGGAAGGGGAGGGATGTTTATAGATGGAAAAGATGATTTTGGTGAATAACTAGTTCATCCTCAGGACTCGAATTTTTGCTTCTCTCCCTAGTCAGGCAAGACTAGGTAGAGGCGAGTCAGGGTCGTATAATACAGCAGCAGAAGAGGAAGATTTACATACTTTAACCCAATGTCCGTTTTTTTTACATTTCCTACACTTGATGTTAATTGCCGGACAAAGCAGTCAGGGATGCTACTAGTTCTTACAGAAGAATCAAACTCTTAGGTTGGGCATTCTCCTTTATAGAGGCTAAGTGGGCGTCTTCCAAAGGAATAATGTCAGTGGCTATGTTGTGGTTGTTTTCGTTTCTCTCTGAATGTTTTCCTGCTTGTTCCACTGATCTGGCCATTGTGTACGTTTCTTATAGTGTGAGGAAGTATTTCTCGAGCAAGCGTTGTTGAATTGAGGAGGAAGAGATGTCACTGATAAAGGTATCTTGAATGCACTGATTTTTGTTTTCTTCAGTGGTTACAGCTTGAAAATTCCATGATTTTGCAAGTACTTCCAACTATTGCATGAACGCATCAATAGTTTGAACCGGTTGCTGTTTGTTTGTCCGCAGTTGGTGCCTATTGTATACAACATTTGCTTGTTTAATATAAGCAGCATCGAGGGCCTCTATCATGCTATTATAATCTGTGGCATCGCTCATTATCTTGTAGACAGCGGCTGAAACGTTAATTCAAGCAAAGAAGTTCTGGCGATTGTTTTCAATTTCGTTTGTTAAGTAGTTTTCAAAAGTCAGTTTCCAGTGCTTGTATAATTTCTCTGGGTTTGAAGCTGTAGGTTTGATGTCGAATCTTTCAGGATGCAGTAGTCTGTCCATTTCTTGTTTTGTCTTGTTGGTTAATAAAATTGTGATGAACTGAAAAGAATATCTGAGAAGAGAAACTGGTAAATCATTGATATAGGTGTGGGAGCTTTCCTAGTCTCACACAAAAACACGCATTCACATTTCAAGCCATATTTCTTGTCATATACATACGCACACACAAACATACGCGCATGTCCACACATGTACATATATTCACGTTCGCGTATATACACTCACATTCACGTGTATACACACACACTAACGTACATACATGTACTCACACACCCGCACGCACACAAAGACAACGTCACTTCCCTTTCAAAGGAAATCCACACATACGCAAAAGACCACCGGAAATAATTATAAAAGCAAGAGCAATAAGCAGCATCTTTCCTTTTCGGACCAGCTCTCGAGCTGAGAGGTTCGGCGAACCAGCCGCCTCCCGAAAGGGAAGCGCGTGCCTCACGCCACTTGCTACCATGTGGGGCAAAAAGCTAACAGACCGTACGTACACCTTATATGCTTTCTCTCTCCATGGCCTGGATTGACTTTTTCTCATTTTCTCTCTCTCTTTCAATAGACTTTCCTCCTCACCAGCTAACAGCGAGAGACGCACACCAAACTGGATTGACTTTCTCTCTTTCTCTCTCTACGACAATAGACTTTCCTTCCCACCAGTAAACAGCGAGAGACGCACGCCAAACTAAACACGTGTAGTACCCTTTTCTTTCACTTGTTTCTTCACGAAATAAATTCTAGTTCGTTTAATTCAAGTAAACATGTTGTTCGTTCCTTCCTCAAAGCAATTCATTTTTCCTTTCCCAATTCAAATCATTTTTCCTATCTTGTACGACTGGGGGATATGTATAATATATCCACCAGTCCACTACATAGGTTTTATTAACAAACAAGGAATACATATGCGGTGATTCTTGTACAGTGTTGTAATGGCAGAAGGGCTTCTTCTGGTCAAGGGGATAAGCCATGCCATTTTATTATGGCTAGGTATTCTTGAAATGGATAAAGCTAAAGAAGAGGCAGATGAACAAAGATAATTAAAAATCATAACAATGGCCAGCACAAGAATCAAACCCCCCCCTGCCCTTCACAAGATAACAAGATTTTATTAAATCAATTGGAGTTCTTTTTTGAGATGAGTAATTTGCATCATTTATTTGCAAACTATTATCCTCATCTTTATTAGTTGTTGTTTCACAATGTTTCGGCCAACTATTCCTCTGGCCTTCATCAGGTGGTTAACTGTGATGGGATAGGAATGTTTAATTTCCTGACTGTATCTTGAATAATTACTGCCTTCCATAGTTGTTGTCATCTCACCATGTTTTGGCAAACATCCTCTGGCCGGCTTTGGGTAGGATTGGAACTGCTATCTTCAGACAATGCTCGCCTGGAATTGTAGAGATTCAACGTTTCTATTCATTATGCCACAGACCCCAAAGGGGATCAAGGTTGGATTTTTTGGTCTTATAAATCCACGTTTATTTATTATCTGATCTTCTATTGTCAGGTCTGTACTGAATAGTATATTAATTGGAATTCTTTTTTGAGATGAGTAATTTGTATTATTTATCTATTTATAAAGAAAAAGGAATGCTTGGCCAAAACGTTGTGAAACAACTAGAAGATAAGGATAATAGTTTGCAAATAAATTTGGGTTTTTTTTCTTCAACGAAATGGCATTTTAGAAAGAAGAAACCCCTAGTTATACAAATAAAGCAAGAGGAGGAGAGGCTCTCTGATGTGATAGTTGTATAATTAAGATATAGGAACATTACATAACGAGGAATGATAACAGGACACAATTGTTTGGTTATTCATTTACGACGTATGTGAGATCTTTTATCGACTGTGCCATGACAGTGCACTCCTCTCCTCTATTCATGGAGAGCTTGGGTCAAGGATAGATAAATCGGCATTAAATTAACATGTTATTTTTATTATTATTTTTATTTATTTTTTATTTACTTATTAAAATAATAAGTAAATTTTTTATTCAAGCTGGAAGTCCTTGAATCTAGAGGGTAGTCATCTGTTACTGACAGGTCTCTAGTCCTTTATTCTGTATTATCTCTGTTTGTGGAGTTCCAGTCTCCATTTGTGTTCTGGGTGTGGAAAATGGTGCTGGCGTTATTTGTGTTTGAGGGTGTTGGCTTTCCAAGTGTACTGGATTGGGTTGGATATGCGATTGTGGAGCATGGATGCCCATTTTGTTGCTTGGTAAGCCGTTTGGTAGGATGTCATCATGGACCAGATTGTAGGTACCTGTATTTATTTTGCGGAGGTAATGGCGGTTTCGGAGTGTAGTTTATCTGCTGCCATCAACCACTATGTGGAATTGTCTGTGAGGGAGGGTTTCAACAACTGTGCCTGTGTTGTCCGAGAGTAATAATTTGTATCCATGTTGATTTTGAATTGACACATGTTCACCTATTCTTAGTGGATTCAGTTATTGCCTGTTTTCAGTATGTTTGCTATTGTTGATGAATTGCTGGTTGATAGCCCACTTGCACATATTGGCGAGTTCCAACCATTCACGGTGGAATTTTGTTGGGTTTGATAAGTGGTCATGCAGCTGGTCGATAAGTTAACGGTGTATTTTATTTTTTTTTTAATTAATATGCGCCCTTCCTTGAATACTAAGGTCTGAACCGTGTATAGGTCACTCTGTACATTCCAGAACTCTCTAATGTTCGGATGTAGATGATCCTTATATTTAGGGAATCCTTTTTCTATTGTATCCACAAGGTTCATGTATTGGTGATCTATCTTAGCCTCTCACTGTATGCTATTTTGAATGGGGATGTTTCTTGGTTGTATCAAGATTCTATCCCAGTTTGCAACACTTCTTCCATGTTGTCTGATTCAGCTGCTGCGACGTTGGTGGTAAGCGCAGGTATATGGGACATGGCATTTGCCTCACCACTGGCATTACCTTGTATTGATATGGCCTTGAATTGGTACATCAGGGTTTGCTCTCTGATGTCTAATATTCTGGGATTTTTAATTTTGTCCAAGCTATGATCAGTGATGAGGGGTTGGAGATTGATAGTGAGTATCAACAAACATTTTGCAGCTTTCCAAGTCGAACTTTATGGCTAAAGTTTCTCCCTCAATTGGTGTCTAAAGGCTTTATGCAGGTCTAGTGAATCGGGAGCCACCATGTATAACCTTCAAGTGTCCTGGCCCACAAAGGTGGTCCATTGTAGATGGGCATCCACAATGTTTTTGGAGTAGAGTAAATCCTATTCCTGTTCGACTCCAGTTTGTGATCAGATATGTGGGGCGATTTATTTCGAACGCCATCCTGGATGTTGTCTAGGATTTTGTTCCAATTTATCATCACTGTTATGTTTCAGCAGTTCTCTGAAAGGTGACATGAAAGGTGCCTGGGAAAATGTATATGAAACTTGGTTGATCAGACCAAAGAAAGATCTAGCTCCTGTAATATTCGGTTATGGGAAGTGTGGTTAAATACAATGACCCTACAACTCAATCTTCACTCTTCAATCCTGCAGTCCAATGCACTTCTGACAGCAATTGCTTCTGCCAAACAAAAAAGACACCCTCTCTCCCAAATACAGGCTTTTTATAGGACAAAACCGTCCAAAGTTATTTGCATACTCTTCCCATGATCTCTAGTCTATAAATAGACGCAGTGGCCATTCTCTTCTTCTTCTTTCTTCTTTCACTCTCTGGAGCGGGCGTTGCAAGTGGTAAAAGGTTTGCACGATTTTTTTTTTTTTTTTTTTACTACACGCCCCCATGATCATTAAAGATCATTCACATCTCATAATCCCGTGTCCAGCTCGGCGCATTGCGTTCTCTTTGTGGTCTCTGCATCGGCACCGGTTCATCTTCATCACTCCCTGGCTCAGTACCACCATCCTCATCACCTAAATGGACCACACGCCTTAAATCTAAAACATGTCGTGGCATTCCATTGACACTTAAGTTGTTTGGGGATTGCACTCCTGTTATCACTCCTCTTCCCCACTGCGTTGTGCATCGGGCATTAGGCGGTTTCACTCAAACTTCTTCTCCTATTTGGATTCTGGCTGGTCCTTGATCATTAATTTCCGGTGACATGTCTCTAGGATGCCTCCATTCGTAATTAAAGATTGCTCTATGTGGTACTGTGTCATCTCTTTGCCCGACCTTAGGGGACATGTTGTACCAAAATGTGGCCTCTTCAGGCGATATTCTTCCTCTCTCAGCTATTGCTTTCATGGTCCGATGATGTCGCTCCACAATGCCATTTCCTCCAGGTCTGTAAGCTGCCCTGTAATAACTTTTAATCTTCCATTTTTTTAGCATCGTCTGAAAGATTTCTGAGCAAAAAACAGTGCCGTTGTCCATTATCACCTACCTTACTAGACCTCGTTCAAGCATCACCTTTTCTAATTCAGTTGCAACTGCAGATGCGGCTTCCACTTGCAGTTCCTTCCATATCGCCAGTCTACTTGGCCCACAATCAATTATTGATAAGTACGCTCCCCCTCGGTAGTGTGCTATGTCAATAGCTAGTCTCGTCCAGTTCGTTAAAACTCCAATTTCCCCAGGATTATATATATTTGGGGCAGGATCGATCGATTGACACCGAACACAGTTCTTTACTATCATCTGAATTTCTTCCCGTTTTACATTCGGATCCACTTGCCTCACCAAATATAATGTTCTCTCCACTCCCATGTGATGCATGTCATGCAACTCTTTAATTTCTCCAATTCCAAGACAGCATATCGGCGCCTCCTCTTTCTCAATTAACCACCGTTTTTTTATCCGTGTTAGCGCATCTGCCTTGTTTCTTTCAGAAGGCACAAACACTGCTTTTATTTGCAGTTTCAATTCAGACATCAACTCTCTAAGCATCCCTAATCTCCGCTTTATTATCACTTCTCCGGCACCCTTTGTTCGTATTCTGCCACTCTCCTCCACAGTAGAGTTCACCCAACTGAGTACAGTGGCTGAATCAGTTCTTATTTCAATATTTGTCAGTCTCCATTTGATAGCTAAATTGACACCCTTTAGAACAGCATCTAATTCAGCTATGTTAATGTGATTAAAGTCATCACTTTTCCTCAGCCAAGTTGCATCTTCCGCCACCACACCGCCAATCTCGACAACCACGCCAGTTGCAACATTGCTTGCATCACACCACACGACTCCTGTGCTCACTTCAGGTATGTGCCAAGCGCCATTAACAGGGTCTTCTTTTTTCACCTCAGCTAGAACCTCCTGCATCACTTTTATGGTTCTGCAATCAACTTTTTCTTCCCAATCCATTCCATTTGCTCTTCTTTTCACATAACTGCATGCTAATCGCAGCCATCCAGCAATTGGATAGTGCCCCAATAATTTACCACAGATCGAAAATAGCTCCCGCCTACTAATTTCTCCTCCCATCTCTGGGATCTCGTTGTCTCTCCTGAACATTAGTGCACCCATCTTATTTTTCATAAGCTTAAGGCCCAGTGCCGCTCCTCCGTCCAGGGATTCCGGAGATTTTGCTGCTAACCCAAACCCCTTCAAATGTTCCACAACTTCCTGTGTCGATATTTTCGTTATGTCTACCATTATATCATCAATGTATGAATCAGTGGCCTCTTTCGTCCTACTTCCTTTCTTTAATACTGTTTTTAAAATGACTGCCATAATCTTTGGTGCGACATTAAGTCCGAATCCTAATCGTGTTAGGTAATAGGTTTTTCCTTTATAACAGACCAGCTGGTACTGCCATAGTTCCTTTGCCACATGTAGTTGCAGGTAGGCAGACTTAAGGTCCACTATTGCGGTCCCTCCTACCAACTGTCTCCACTTTCTTATCTTTTCATCACATACATCTATTATGTCGCTCCCTGTATGACACGCCACAAAACGGTTCAACTCACGAAAGTCGAACACTGGCCTAACTTTCCCTTTTGTGGCCTGAAATACTGCCATCAATGGCAACACGCCTTTTCTTTCTCCTTTCCATGGTAACAGAATACCATCTGATATCCATCTTTCCACCTCTTTCTCGAATTCTAATTTCTTATCGCCTTCCAGAGAGTTTTTATAATATTGGACTTTGTTCTGCAATACTAGAGGCTCTCCCTTCCATGTCCATCTTACTGTCCATTTATCTCCATCGAAGTTTGCTTCAAAGTCTTTATCCTCGATTTTGCAAACATTCAGCTGATGGGCAGCCACGGCACATTGTATATCTCCAAACTTCACTTTGGCTTTCTTTATAGTTACACCTCCCAGCTCATTAATCACGTCCATTCCAATTATGACGTCGATCCCATCAACGATGTGATTCATCAAGATTTATGTGCATTCCACAGACTTTTCTCTCCACTTGTCTGGCTCCTTTACATTCTATATTCCTCCCATCAACTGCTTTCACTGTACCGCTCCTTCCATATCCCTTCAAAAGTTTGGAATTGATTAAAGTAGTGGTGCAGTCAGTATCGACAAGTGCAATCATTACAGAATCATTCACCTCTACTTCTATTATAGGAAGAGGCCAGTATCGTGCCTTCATTTCATTGCTAGGGTAGCTTGCGGCGCAGAAGCTCCCCCTTGCCCGTTTCCCTGAATCTAAGGACAATATCTCGCAATGTGGCCAAATTTTCCACAATTGTAGCATGTTGCCCTGGCCCTAGGGATCTCTGTGCAATCTTTTTTTAGGTGCGGTCCTTGACATCTAAAGCACTGAAGGCTTGATTCTTTCTTTCCCTTATTAGTCTGATTAGTTTGCGCACTTGCGGCCAATGTCCGAGTTTCTACGACCCTTTTGCTGACTAAAAGCTGTGCAGTTGGTATCAGTTTGCTGACATCCATTCTCTCTATGTTCGGTAGCTGCTGTAATGCCACAGATACATCGTCTGAGAATCCAGTTATGAATGCCAGTTTGGCTGTATGTTCCAGCCCTCTTCGCCAGTCCAGCCAATCTTTTGATTTTATTAGCATAAACATCCACCGATTCTCCTGTCCACTTGAATCGTTGCAGTTTTTCGTATGCCTCAAAAGGCCCCTCAGTGAAGGCGGTCACGAGTCTCATCTCTATCAGTTCTGCATCTTCTTGTTCTGCATTATTCATCTCAAGATAGAGAGCGAGTGCATCTCCCTGCAAAAAAAGTGGAATAAAACTGGCAAAGCCTGGCACATGTTGAAGCTTAGCCACCAGTTTTACTTTCTTTATCCATCCGACTACATCACCTTCTCCACTAAAAGGTGGTATCACATCTTTTCCCAATCTCAACATCCCAGATTCCATGATCTGTTCTTTGCCGAAATAGCTTGTGGTTAAATACAATGACCCTACAACTCAATCTTCACTCTTCAATCCTGCAGTCCAATGCACTTCTGACAGCAATTGCTTCTGCCAAACAAAAAAGACACCCTCTCTCCCAAATACAGGCTTTTTATAGGACAAAACCGTCCAAAGTTATTTGCATACTCTTCCCATGATCTCTAGCCTATAAATAGACGCAGTGGCCATTCTCTTCTTTCTTCTTTCACTCTCTGAAGCGAGCGTTGCCAGTGGTAAAAGGTTTGCACGATTTTTTTTTTTTTTTTTTTTTTTACTACAGGAAGTCTCTTAACTAATTAACTAATTTTAACTTAACTAATTTTTGAGATGATTTGCACAGTCTTCAGCACAAAGTATTATGTATCTAATGGTGTGCCAAAAAAGATAGTGCTATATTATCATCCCATAAAAACAGTCATCCACGCAGCGGGCCACATGAGGGAAACCTTCTGTAATGGTATCAAATTTCTGTATAGCCATCATTAGATGTTTGGAAACCTTGGGAAGCTTGCAAATATTAGTATCTGCCTACTTTGTGATGAATGCAATGGCATCCCACGCTTTTGCAGCAAGGGAAACACTGTGATACCCATTTCAGGCATTAAGAATGGTTTTCTTTTGTCCTGGGGGTATTGTGTTGACAAGGTTGAATGGAAAGGGTTTGTGGTGTGTCTCCTGTCTTGTTGCTGTTTTCAAATTCTGCAGGTCAACCGTTCTACGTAGGCTGCCATTTTTTTGAAAACTATGATCATCATGGTACTGGTTCAATGATGTTCAGTGCTGGAATTTGACAGCTTCTTTCCAGTGGTGGGGAACCAGGATTGGTTTGTGAATGGCTAGTTAGTAGTTTTCCAGGAAGGTGATTATGAGTGGTTCTCTGGTCATGGTCTGCAATTTTTGGTATGTACATGTGTTGAACGCACCACTGATAAAGTGACATTTGATCCAGGTTTCTAAGTCTTCTCAATATTCAGGTTTAACAGGAAATGGCAGTTTGTCTAATAGTAATGGGCAAGGTGACCTATATGGGCATGGGCAAGGGGTTAACATTTTGTCACTTCGTTTGGAGTCTACCTTTGTTGAAACTACTTGAATCCTAAGTTGCCCTGGGAAATTGTTGTTGATGACCCTTAGGTTTTTCAGGCTGTTTACGATATATATAGGCCCTTAATTCTTGGACTGATGTATATCACTTCCGAACATCTGCATCACCAAGTGACATTGTGGCAATTAAAGCTCCCATGATGGGCAAGTTGTCATCATTTAGAGCACATAAATGATGCTTCATGCATAACAGATGCTTAGAGGTGCACCCGAGATCGTTTAATATGTCTACTTCTGCTGTACATGTCTAAGTTTCTGTGTCTGTCATGGTAGTCACTTGGGTGGCCAAGTGTTTCATATCTGTATGTATTAATTGTCCAAAATACTGGTGGGTTTTTGTGTTTAAGAAGACTGTAATATTGACGAATGGAGGTGTGAATTGGTAGTTGGTCCATGTACCATGTGGGATTCCTTCTTCCTTCAGTCATCTAGGCCATACAGTCATGGTTGATATGAATGAAGAATCCTCACCCTTGTCATCATTGGAGTTGTCCTCCATTATGGCCCTCAATGATGCCATGCCATGGCATATACTTGAGAAATGGTTTTCTTTGCCGCATTTGTGGTATGCTTTGCCCCAAGAGTGGCATTGTTTTCAACTTTTTGGTGTTTTGTGCTTGCAACCCTTGTATATATCCTCATTATTTTTGTCTTAATTAGCATTGGAAATTTTCTTGATGATGCAGATTTGAATTAAGCGACTTGTGTGGTCTCTGCCGATCAGAAGTGCTTTGATGCTTTAACCAGACGTCTCTTGACTCCAGAGTCAAGAGACGTTTTGTTAAGACCATCTAAAGTTGTCAAAATTTTGCTCTTGTGGGAGGTGTTGCCTAATCCAGCAATGATTTGGGATTTAATCATGTCCTCAAAGAATGACACTGCATTGTTGTTTACTACAACCACATTGTCTTTCAAAGACGCACTGTATCACTTGTGATTTCAGCTGGGAAATGAAAGATGTAATAGTCTCCCCCATCAATTTGCTTCATCACAAAGAATTGTTGATGGTATACCTCGCGGTGGACTGTTTTCACTACAACAGTTTTAATATCCTCAAGCAGTTCTTCTGTGGTATCATTCAGTGCATGTGGACCAACAAAACTGAATAGCATTTCATTAACGGATGAACTGCATGCAGACCGTAGCTCATTTTGCGTTTCAGTAGGGTCGGTGAGCTGTATCATTTTCTTGTAGTGTAGCCACACATCTTGGAATATAATCCATCTATTATCCAATGAGTCAGGGTCAATAATTGATCATACGGGTTTCACAAGTGGACAGTGCAACAAGGGGATGAGAGCATGTTGCTAGGTAGGCAAAATATGTGCCATGAGGTTCGGAATTTTTTCTTGCATAGCAAGCTGTTGTTGCATTTACAACATGAAAGTCATCAGGTCAACTTCAGTGTGCCTTGGAAATTTGTTTGGGTTAGACATTTTCAGATATTAAAATTTACCTCGTGGTGTGGGTGTATGTCCTTTGGCTTCACTGCGTTTTTTTTCTTTTTTTTGTTCCTAACTTGGGAATAGTTGTTGTATCTTCCTTTTATTTTTGTTTTAATCCAACTTCTGACACCATGTATAGTTAACATATAGGAACATTACATAATGAGGAATGACAACAGGACACAAGCGTTTGGTTATTCATCTACGATCTTTTATTGACTCCGCCATGACAGTGCACTCCTCTCCTCCACTCATGAAGAGCTTGGGTCAAGGATAAGATAACTCAGCATCAAGTGGTGGAAAGAAGGGTTCTCACACTCTTTACAACTAATTGCACATTTTCATCTCTTCTATGAATCATAAAAAAAAAAAAAATATTTGTGCTTTTGATATTTGCTTTTTCCCTTTTATTCAATCATGGCTTAGGAAAAGATTTTGAGGTTCCTACTATCACTTTGGGTTCTGTCGATGGTTGCAACTCCTGCATGCTACCCAGGTTTTGGTGGAGGGCACCTATTGGTATCCCTGCTCCGCTCAGGTGTGCTATTGTCAGTGGTTTGTGATTACCTGACCTCTTCTTACATTCGGGAATTCTTTCACTATTGGCTCAACCGGATTATATACAGCTATTTGCTATTAAAAAAAATCTCAAAATTAAAAGAAAATTTCAGATCCTATTCACATATCCATTTTTCTCATATTTCTCTTTTCCAAATCTAGTCAGTCCTCAACTATTTTTTTTCTGGTCAAAATTCTCAATGACCAAAGCAATTGGCCGAATTCTTCAGTCATCCCTTGCTATTCAATGTCAGATGCTTCTATCCGGCCTTTACCACAGAATATTCCAAACAACTCTTCAATCTTTGACGATCGGTTGTCAAATCATTTTTTTTAAAAATGATCACTTAACCTTCATGTGATTGTCTGAAGTGAAAATGAAATGAACACAGTAAATGTGGTATTCTGGTGACTGGAATGACTTCAACCAAACATGGCACACTCAAATCATATTTCCTCATCTATTTATTTATTTCTCAACTAACTCAATGACAGTTCATTCATCTGCTATACAAAAATTCAAATTATCATCAGTACTGTCGGTTTCAAATCCAAACGGTGTGCTGAGCACATTAGCATTATTAACTACAGCTCTAGCAGAGTGCTCGATTACAAAAATATCTAAAAATTGAGAACGCAATATCTTTATCGATGTGCATTATAAAAAGTAGAACAATGTCAGTACAGTCTTTTTTTTTTATTGTAAATTGTATAGTTCTCTGAATTCTTATGTTCTTTCACAACTATCTATCTTTAAAGATATCTCAGCGACAGACTTTTCCCCTCTTTTACAAAAAAAACAAAATCAGAATACTATCAGTACCGTCAGTTTGTTTGACTTTCTACTTGACAGTTTAAATGCTTTAAAGCTAGTGATTGATTTCATCTTTTTTTATAAAAATTATCAGTCCAAATCACTTGCTATTCAACAGTTTAAATGCTTTAAGTTATTCATCTTTAAATTACTTCGGCGACAGTGTTTTCTCTGTTCAAAATCAGAACGGAGTCGATACCCTCAGTGGTAATTGTGCATAAAACCAGACCCTAAGTTTCAAAGATGACAGCAAGTCTGTCAAGTGAGTTATGGAAACACAAAATGGATACAATAATTCCGCTATATTTGAAAAAAAAAAGTAAATATGTTAGAAAAAATATATTAACAAAAATTATCTTAATATTTTGCCCAAATAAGCAATTTTGAAGAATAGTGGAAGTATTGTATCCATTTTGTGCTTCCATACATCAATTGACAGACCTGCCGCCATCTTTGAAACTTAAGGTCCGGTTTTATGCACAATTACCTTTACCTCTCTGAATTTAGGAAGACTCGTCCATGAAAATCTCGTCCACAAAAGACGCGTCCAAGGAAAATTTGCCCATTTTTGCTAAGTAGGAAAACTGGTCCATTTTTGAATAAATATCGATTGAAAACACATTTTATAACCGTTCTTGAAGGTAATATCGTTTTTAAAAGAGAATACACACCCCATAATATTTTGTAAAACTATTTTTACTTGTTTATCGTTGTTTTAAAAAAAAATGTATCTCTCTAAGCATACGTTTTCTACCTAGGTTTGTAAGTTTTTAGTGTTTAACTTATTTTAAAGCGTTTATTCAGTTAAAAAAACAAAAAGTAGTGTTGAGTGTTACTTTAGAACAAGAGAACGTCCAACATGAGAGGATCACATCTCGAGAATCTCGATATCGTTCAAAAATAGAAAATTAAAAATACTGCGGTATTGTCGGAAATTTATCCTCTTTCAGATAAATTCAACGTGAAAGTAATTAGCGCGAAAAAAAAATTAAATAAATAAAAGCATGAAATAAAAAAGGAGGGGGGGGGAAATAATATAAAGGTCTTGTTTAAAAACGAAGAGATTTTATTTACAATGAATTTGGTTGCAAATTTTTCCCTTCGCAGGCATTAAATTCAAAAACAAAGAACGCTGAGGTAACAACATATAATGCAAAAAAGAAATGCTGGTTCTTATATTAAAAATGTATCAATGAACGAATACAATATAATTCAAATAGTAGTTCCTCATCTTTTTCATATACAATAAATTTTAGGAACGTACTCACAAATTGATGGTGTCAGGCATGTGCCTTTTTCTTTTTTTCTCATTTTAAAGTCCTTTAAAATTTCTCTCCTTCCATTTACGTTCAAACCGTAGCCACGTAAATAAGTCCTTAGAAGTTTGCTTTCAGCGTGTCCGGGTATTCTTGCCGGGCATTTTTCATTGAAGGAGGCTCGTCAAAATTCCATATCAGCACTGGGCAATGAAACCACGTCCAATATCCTCGTCGCTGGAACCAAAAAGAGGCCGAATTTCGTGCTGGGCTCGTGACATCATCAAAGAGCTAGCATTGCTTTTTTTCTTTAAATTAAATGGAGTTTCGTACGAACCCAAAATATATGAAAGTAAGAATCATAAAACATACGAAATACAGAAAATCAAATATAAGAACCAGGATAAAAATATAATAAATGTATAAACAGGGGGATGCACTATCATTGGTACAAAAAAATTCCAACATTCTCCCCAAAAAAGAAATGGCAGTCAACCTGCAGTTGGATGACACCTGTAAATTTTATAATGCATTTCTTTTTCTTTATACATACATATACCACACAATGTATGGTCAGAAAATCTCCAGGAAACACATACGAGAACAAAAAAGCAGAAAAATTCAAATGAGATTCTATAAAAATTCACATGAAAACCAAGTTTTAGGTTTGAACAGAGGAGTACCTAACCAGATTCAAAAATTTAAAACTAATGATCAGACGCAAGGTTGCAACAGAAGTTTGAATGGAGAATATTCCGCCAGATAATTAACTATTTACATATAAAAGAGTATAAAGGCTTGAGAAGTTCACTTACCATCCTACCTCCTCATCCTTATATTATCTCTGGCAAACACCAAAATATCTCAGCTCCCTCATAATCACAAGAGTCCAGTGTAATCAATACTGGTGCTATAAGAGGAATTAATCCAATCAACCCTATGCTTTAAGTTCTTCAACTTGGTGGAATGAAATAAAACTGAAACCCAAATTCTGCACAAATTATGCAAGGCAGACACAGTTTTAAACGTTTGTATAGCTAACATTAGCACTTAAAGAAGTGCACAAAACTGGCACTTTCACACAGGATTGACTCCTGTCCTTTAACCACTCGCTATTGTCAGAACTACATGCCCTGAGTAATATTTCACCGTCATGACTAAGTCTCTCAGTATTCTGACAAAGTTGCAGTAAATAACTACATATGCGAGTTTTCGAACTCACATTGTTAGAGGGTAAAACAATCCCAACATTCAATGGAAATCGTTCCATAAATTTCACAATATTCATACCCACACTGAACAAGTTGTGGACACGAGTGGTATCATTCATGATACCTGGGAAGCTCACTCCCAATACATTTTTCTTTAAAATATCTCTGGCAAACTGCCCGCCAGAAAAATCAAACTTCAGCGCCTGACTACGCAGATCCTCTGAAGTGGCATTTGCAACACTGTTTTCAGACTGTGATACAGTATTTCCCAAGCCAAACTTGCCAGCACTCAGCAAACAGTCTTCAGAGTCTGGACATTTAGGCTTTGGAGCTGGTAACTCGCCAAGCATTTTCCTAGGGGTTTTGAATATCACAGGGTTGCACAAAAAATCACACTCCACACCATCTGCCAACCTCGAGAGAATGAATCGAACCTTGGAAGAGAACACTACAACATTAACAGCATCTGCTTCTACAAGCAAATAGTCCACGTCCTCACGCAAGGAATGATCACCCAACAACTCAGTTATATTATCTACCGATGATAACCATTATTTTCCCATCTCTCTACGAAAACAACACCAATCAGCACCAAGTCACGTCGCCACACAATTGCTGATAGCAAATTTATAAGAGCAGAGACTGCAAAATTGTTGGAGGAAAATGTTAAAGAACCCTCAATTTCATCTTGGCGAGCGCAAGTTCTAGTAATATCGAATGAAAACCGAAAAAAAAAAAAAAAAAATGGTGATTGATTATAGCGACACAATCAACAGATTTACTGAATTAGACGCTTATCCGATACCAAGTATATCAAAGATTGTCGAGGAAGTAGCCAGGTATAATGTTTTCACTACGCTTGATCTTAAATCAGCATAACATCAAATCCCCATCAGTAAGGAGGATCGTAAATTTACATCATTCGAGGCGAATGGTAAATTATACCAGTTTACTCGCCTGCCGTTCGGGGTTACTAATGGAGTAAGCGCCTTCCAAAGGACCATTGACGGCATTGTCAGCAAATAGCAATTAGTAGATACTTTTGTCTATGTGGATAATGTTACTATATGTGGAAAAACCCAAAAAGAGCATGACTATAATCTTCAAAGATTTTATGAGGTTGCTAAACAGTACAACATCACGCTTAATAATAAAAAAAAAGCATCGTTTCAGTCTCAACGATAACATTACTTGGGTACACTATCAAAAACAACCAGATATCACCCGACTACGAACGTCTTAAACCTCTACTTGAGATGCCACCTCCTCTAAATCTAAAATCACAAAGACGGATTATTGGGATGTTCTCCTACTACAGAAAATTTATCCAGAATTTTTCAGAGAAAATATTAGCACTAAACCGCAATAGAGAATTCCCATTATCTTCTGTGGCGTTGGACTCTTTTATAAGACTGAAAAACGACTTGAAAGATGCTATGCTGTTAATGGTTGATCCAGAAAAAGAATTTATAGTAGAAACAGATGCTAGTAACAACTGTATTGCAGCTACCCTTAATCAAGAGAATCGTCTGGTTGCATTCTATTCCAGAACACTAAGCCCTAGTGAAACGAAACATCACGCGGTAGAAAAAGAGGTGCCCGGAAAACTCGTCTCGGGAAAACCCGTCTCGGGAAAACTCGTCCCCTTTCGCTAGGTAGGAAAACTGGTCCCGTATTGAATAAATATCGATTGAAAACACATTTTATGATCGTTCTTGAAAGAGATATTGTTTTTTAAAATAGACTATAGCCCCCCATAATATTAAAAAAAAATATTTTTACTTGTTTAATGTTTTTTTTTAAAAATAAAATTGATTTTCTAAGTGTCCGTTTTCTACCTAACTGGCTAAGTTCTTAGTGGTTTCACTTATTTTAAAGCGTTTATTATGTTCATACAAAGTTAATTACACATTTTTTTGTTCTTATTTTAACGATGTTTTTTGGAGTCATAAAAACAATAATAAAAAAAAAACAAAACAAAAAAATAAAAAAAACAGGGAGCGATTATTCGATTCTTCGTTACTTTTTTTTGCTTTGATTTTTAATTATGATAGTTTTTTTGTTGTTGTTATGTTTTTGTTTTCTCTCATACCAAATGCACTCATGCGTTATTTGAAATTATAATTTTATCAATTATCAACATTTATTGTCGTCCTGTAAAATTTTGCAAAAATTAACTAATAAATTAAAAGTGAAATATTTTTTTGCCGCGAGAGATGCCTGGCATCTCTCGCACCAAAAAAATATTTTGCTAATAATCTCTCGTTAACTCATTTTTAATTTTTACTTCAAAATTCTAAAATCAATCATTAAGAGAAAAAGTAATCACTAAATAAATTTATTAATCAATTTTATTGAAAACTCCGCTATCGTTTATCAAGAATCTTTTTAATTTCATTTTTTGTTGGTTGTTTTTCGGAGGGAGATATAGTTTTTACCCCCCCCTCTCAAAATTATATTTTAAAAAATATTAAAATTTATTATTTGCTTTTTAAAACCAAATCTCCCTTAGTAATTTCTTTAATTTTCTATTTTTTAGCGATTATCAAGACCCTAAGATGTGATATACCGGACATTATTTCTCGTTCTCACGTAACACTTTTGTTTGTTTTCTGTGGGGTTTTTTCTTTACCGAATAAACCATTCCAAATAAATTAAACAACAGTAAATAAGTAAATTCTTTTTTATATAAATATTTTAAAAAAATATGCGGTCTCGTTTATGAACATAATAAACGCTTTAAAATAAGTGAAACCACTAAGAACTTAGCCAGTTAGGTAGAAAACGGACACTTAGAAAATCGATTTTATTTAAAAAAAAAAACAAAAAAAAAACATTAAACAAGGAAAAATATTTTTTAAAAAATATTATGGGGGGGGGAGCTATAGTCTATTTAAAAAAAACAATATCTCCTTCAAGAACGATCATAAAATGTGTTTTCAATCGATATTTATTCAATACGGAACCAGTTTTCCCACCCAGCGAAAGGGGACGAGTTTTCCGGGGTCGAGTTTTCCCGGGACGAGTTTTCCTAAATTCAGAAAAAGAAGCAGCTGCTATTGTTGAAGCACTACGTAAGTGGCGACATTTTCTCCTTGGTAAACACTTTACTGTAATTACGGACCAAAAAAGTATTAACTTCATGTTTGATAATACCAGGAAATCAAAAATAAAAAATGACAAAATATGCCGTTGGCGCATTGAACTGTCACAATTTAAGTTTAGCATCGTCTACCGTCCTGGTAGAGAAAATATTGTCGCTGATACGTTTTCCCGAATATCTGCTCTCACTTATTCCTTACAGGATCTTCGGGACCTACACTGTAAATTATGCCATCCAGGCATTACCCGACTCTTCCATTTTTGCAAAGAAAGAAACTTTCCTTTCTCCCTCGATCAAATAAAAGCAGTAACTAATTCGTGCTCGTCTTGCCAGTATTTAAAACCCAAATTCTTCACCAGTAACAAGGGAACTCTCATAAAAGCAATAGTACCATTTCAGCGATTAAACATGGATTTCAAGGGACCACTGCCTACGTCCACACATGGTAACAAATACCTACTTACGATAATCGACGAATACTCGCGTTTTCCTTTTGCATTTCCGTGTAAAGATATGACAAGCTCAACGATCACACAATGCCTGAATCAACTATTTGCGATATTTGGTATGCCCGATATGATTCACACAGATAGAGCGACTGATTTTCTGTCGGAAGAAACAACCAATTACTTGCATGGGAAAGGCATTGCGACTTTGAAAACGAGTAGATATCACCCGGAAGGCAATGGTCAAATTGAGAAACTAAACGGCACACTATGGAAGGCCATACAAGTAACCTTACATTCTCGTAAAATGAGACTATCCTGCTGGGAAAATATTCTACCTGATGCTCTACATTATATTCGATCATTGCTCTGCACAGCTACGAATGCGACCCCTCATGATAGACTATTTAAGTACAGCCGTAAATCCACTTCTGGTACTTCTATTCCCCTGTGGGCAAAACCAGGCCAAGTATACGTCAGAGATCATATTAGGTTGAGTAAAAATACCCCCCCCCTCGGTTACACCTGCGACGTTACTGGAGATCAACCCTCATTATGCCCAAGTACGACTACCTTCAGGCATCGAAACTACCGTCAACGTCAGAGATTTGGCTCCCAACACAATTAATGGGGACAACACGTTAGAGAATGGTTGCATGCCACCTGTGAGTAAGCCAGGGAGTGAAAACGAATGTATACAATATCCTGAACATAAAGAAGAAAACGGTGCCCGGAAAACTCGTCCCGGGAAAACTCGTCCCCTTTCGCTAGGTAGGAAAACTGGTCCCTTATTGAATAAATATCGATTGAAAACACATTTTATGATCGTTCTTGAAGGAATATTGTTTTTTAAAATAGACTATAGCCCCCCCCCCCATAATATTTTTTAAAAATATTTTTACTTGTTTAATGTTTTTTTTTTTTTTTTTTTTTTTTTAAATAAAATCGATTTTCTAAGTGTCCGTTTTCTACCTAACTGGCTAAGTTCTTAGTGGTTTCACTTATATTAAAGCGTTTATTATGTGCCTAAGTTTTTTGTTCATTGTTGATTTTGACTGTATTTTTTAACATGAATAAAAGATTTAATATCTCAAAGTGTTCTTCAGATGCTGCACTTCTATTTCTTGTTCTCTTTCGGTGGAGGAGAAATCCTTCACGACTGAGACAATTTTTATTTTTGTACCTTTTCTCCACGTTAAAAAACGACCCTGGTGTCTAACTCTGTCCCGTGGGGAGGCATAGTAAATAGGTACTAAGTAAGGCACGAAAAAAAAAAAGTTTCAAAAAAAAAAATAAATAATAACGAAAAAAAAACTTGAAGGGGAAAGTGTAATATCCCTAACCCCTCATCCCTTGAATGAACTCTTCCGTTAACTATAAAGGCTGCGTAATTAACGCTATTTGTGACTTGCTTTCTTTTGTGAATAAAACCTTTACAAAGGTATTCGGCTCTTCGTTTTTCACTACAATACCCTCTCCTCCCCATGTTAATGGCTTTCGAAATAATAACGTTATTCCAGCGCGGTACCAAAATTACATAAGACCGTGTGTTTTTTTTTGTTGTTTTGTAATAATTATTTAAACTGAATTAATTCTAAATAAAAGAATTGCTTTCTTTTCTTTGATAATACGTGTTTTCTTTCTATATTTTTGTTTCGTAATGACACAAAAAGTGTTAAAACTAGAGTATTTTTTAAATAAATATTTGGTTTCGTTTTTTGTATCTAAACTCCGTGATCAAGTTTATTTTTTTAAGCAAGAGTTAAAAATAATTTTAAAAAATATTATGGGGGTGCATAGTCTCTTAAAAACAATATCTCCTTCAAGAATGGTAATAAAATGTGTTTTCAATGGTGCCCGGAAAACTCGACCCCTTTCGCTAGGTAGGAAAACTGGTCCCTTATTGAATAAATATCGATTGAAACACATTTTATGATCGTTATTGACGGAGATATTGTTTTTTAAAATAGACTATAGCCCCCATAATATTTTTAAAAAATATTTTTACTTGTTTAATTTTTTATTTTTTTTTTTTAAATAAAATCGATTTTCTAAGTGTCCGTTTTCTACCTAACTGGCTAAGTTCTTAGTGGTTTCACTTATTTTAAAGCGTTTATGTTCATACAAAGTTAATTACAAATTTTTTTTTGTTCTTATTTTAACGATGTTTTTTGGAGTCATAAAACAATAAAAAACAAAACCAAAAAATTAAAAAACAGGGAGCGATTTTCAATTCTTCGTTACTTTTTTGTTTTGTTTTTTAATTATGATAGTTTTTTTTGTTGTTGTTGTTGTTATGGTTTTGTTTTCTCTCATACCAAATGCACTCAGTCATGCGTTATTTGAAATTATAATTTTATCAATTATCAACATTTATTGTCGTCCTGTCAAATTTTGCAAAAATTAACTAATAAATTAAAAGCAAAATATTGGGTTTGTATTACTGTACACATTCGAAAAAGTTGTCAAAAAACAAATATATAACAAATAAATGTTATCAAAGGCAAGATAAGTTACTTTTCTGGCAAACTGGATATATTTTTTGTGTTTTTATTCAATGTAACATATTTATTCAGCTCGAAAAACATACAGTGTTTACCGATGTATTCGAAAATTCAAAATGGCGTGTCTCACACCCTCTTTAACACCGTAAGTTTAGAAAAAGGTGTTATAAATAAAAAACTATACAAAATACGATTAAAAAACCCGCCGAATATATGTCAACCTATGTCACGGTAACATATTGAGCGAGTTTTTAACAGTATTTTATCCGGTTTTTTATTCATAACATTTTTTCCCAAACTTACCGTGTTAAAGAGAGAATCAGACTCCATCTTGAATGTTCCAATACATCGGTAAACACTGTATGCTTTTCGAGCTGAATAAACATGTTACCTTGAATAAAAACACGAAAAATATATCCAGTTTGGTAGAAAAGTAACTTTATCTTGCCTTTGATAATATTTATTTGTTATATATTTGTTTTTTGACAACTTTTTCGAATCTATGTGTACAGTAATACAAACCCAAAATATTTTTTGGTGCGAGATGCCATGTGCATGCTAACAATCTCTCGTTAACTCATTTTTAATTTTTTTTAACTTTTACTTCAAAATTCTAAAATCAATCATTAAGAGAGAAAGTAATCACTAAATAAATTTATTAATCAATTTTATTGAAAACTCCGCTATCGTTTATCAAGAATCTTTTTATTTTCATTTTTTGTTGGTTGTTTTTCGGAGGGAGACATAGTTTTTGGTAAATCTCTCTAAATTATATTTTTAAAAATATCAAAATTTATTATTTTCTTTTTAAAACCAAATCTCCCTCAGTAATTTCTTTAATTTTCTAATTTTTAGCGATTATCAAGACCCTTAAGATGTGATATACCGGAGGAATTTAGGAGAACTCGTCCCGGGAAAACTCGTCTCCGGAAAACTGGTCCCCTTTCGCAAGGTAGGAAAACTGGTCCCTCATTGAATAAATGTCGATTGAAAACACATTTTATGATCGTTCTTGAAGGAGATATTGTTTTTTAAAATAGACTATAACCCCCATAATATTTAAAAAAAAAAAAATATTTTTACTTGTTTAATGTTTTTTTTTTTTTTTTTTTTAAATAAAATCGATTGGGTTTGTATTACTGTACACATAGATTCGAAAAAGTTGTCAAAAAACAAATATATAACAAATAAATGTTATCAAAGGCAAGATAAATTACTTTTCTACCAAACTGGATATAATTTTCGTGTTTTTATTCAATTTAACACGTTTATTCAGCTCGAAAAGCATACAGTGTTTACCGATGTATTGGAAAATTCAAAATGGCGGCCGACTCTCTCTTTAACACGGTAAGTTCGGAAAAAGGTGTAATAAATAATAAACTAGACAAAATACTGTTAGAAATTTGCTCAATATATGTTACCGTGACATAACTTGACATATATTCGGTGGTTTTTTAATAGTATTTTGTCTAGTTTATTATTTATAACACCTTTTCCCGAACTTACCGTGTTAAAGAGAGAGTCGGCCGCCATTTTGAATTTTCCAATACATCGGTAAACACTGTATGCTTTTTGAGCTGAATAAACATGTTAAATTTAATAAAAACACGAAAATTATATCCAGTTTGGTAGAAAAGTAATTTATCTTGCCTTTGATAACATTTATTTGTTATATATTTGTTTTTTGACAACTTTTTCGAATCTATGTGTACAGTAATACAAACCCGAATTTACTTATTTACTGTTGTTTATAAAAGGGTAATATCGATTTTTCTACCTCGCCGACTATGTTGTTTAATTTATTTGGAATCGTTTATTCGGTAAAGAAAAAAAAAACACAGAAAACAAACAAAAACATATCGAGTGTTACTGTTACGTGAGAATGAGAAATAATGTTCGGTATATCACATCTTAGAGGTCTTGATAATCGCTAAAAAATAGAAAATTAAAGAAATTACTGAGGGAGATTTGGTTTTAAAAAGAAAATAATAAATTTTAATATTTTTTAAAATATAATTGAGAGAGAGAGAGAGAGAGAGAGAGAGAGAGAGAGAGAGAGTGGGGGGGGGGTAAAAACTATATCTCCCTCCGAAAAACAACCAACAAAAAAAAGATTCTTGATAAATTCATTTAGTGATTACTTTTTCTCTTAATGATTGATTTTAGAATTTTGAAGTAACGCGCCAAAAAATATTTCGTTTTTAATTTATTAGTTAATTTTTGCAAAATTTGACAGGACGACAATAAATGTTGATAATTGATAAAATTATAATTTTTAACGCATGAGTGCATTTGGTATGAGAGAAAACAAAAACATAACAAAAAAACTATCATAATTAAAAAACAAAACAAAAAAGTAACGAAAAATCGAATCGCTCCCTGTTTTTTAATTTTTTGGTTTTGTTTTTAATTATTGTTTTTATGACACCAAAAAGCATCGTTAAAATAAGTACAAAAAAAAATTTGTAATTAACTTTGTATGAACATAATAAACGCTTTAATATAAGTGAAACCACTAAGAACTTAGCCAGTTAGGTAGAAAACGGACACTTAGAAAATCGATTTTATTTAAAAAAAAAAAAAAAAAAAAAAAAAAACATTAAACAAGTAAAAATATTTTTAAAAAAATATTATGGGGGGGGGCTATAGTTTATTTTAAAAAACAATATCTCCTTCAAGAACGATCATAAAATGTGTTTTCAATCGATATTTATTCAATAAGGGACCAGTTTTCCTACCGAGCGAAAGGGGACGAGTTTTCCCGAGACGAGTTTTCCCGGGACGAGTTTTCCCGGCACCTGTTAGAACATGGCATCTCTCGCGCCAAAAAAATATTTCGTTTTTAATTTATTAGTTAATTACATTTTTTTCTTGTTCATATTTTAACAATGTTTTTTGGAGTAATAAAAACAATAATAAAAACAAAACAAAAAAATTAAAAAAACAGGGAGCGATTCGATTCTTCGTCACATTTTGTTTTCATTTTTTAATTCTGATAGTTTTTTTTTGTTATGTTTTTGTTTTCTCTTATACCAAATGCACTCATGCATTATTTAAAATTATAATTTTATCAATTATCAACATTTATTGTCGTCCTGTCAAATTTTGCAAACTCATTTTTAATTTTTTTAATTTTCACTTCAAAATTCTAAAATCAGTCATTAAGAGAAAAAGTAATCACTAAATAAATTTATTAATCAATTTTATTGAAAACTCCGCTATCGTTTATCAAGAATCTTTTTATTTTTTGTTGGTTGCTTTTCGAAGGGAGATATAGGGTTTATCCCCCCCCCTCTCTCTCTAAATTATATTTGAAAAAATATTAAAATTTATTTTCTTTTTAAAACCAAATCTCCCTCAGTAATTTCTTTAACTTTCTATTTTTTAGCGATTATCAAGGCCCCCTAAGATATGATACTGATATACCGGGGTGCTCGGTAAAAATGGCACCGGTAGAAATGGCACCGGTAAAAATGGCACAAGTGAATAACTAGGTAAAAATGGCACCAAAAGGTTCTACTGAAGCTATGGGGTCCCAAATTCTAACCTCATTTTGGGTTTTGTAAAAGTTCCTATTTTCTTGCCGTCAACGAGGGCACAGTTAGACACAAGGTCGATTTTTAATATCCAGCCCCGCCCCCCCAAAAAAGGGGCAGTTTTAATCGGAACAAAAGATTACAATTACCTCAGTTTAGAAGCATTGTTCATCTAAAGGTTCTTATTTAATTGCACCCCGCGAGGGCAAAGTTAGACACAATGTCGGTTTTTAATCTGGTGACTATCTAGCTCCCCAAAATGGGGTACTTAGGACTAATGAATCGCAACTTATCAAGGATAAAACACACTCGAGGATAAGGGTTAATGTGGAAGTTTTCAATTACACTAAACAAAATGCATCTTTTCTGGACAAGTTGTAGTTGTATTTTTGGGTTCTTTTATGATAATGAATCGCTAGTTATCAAGGATAAAACACACACGGGGATAAGTTTTTTTTTTTCCCCCTAAAACAAAACAAAATAAAAATGATCCAGAAAAGATGCACTTTGTTTAGTGTAATTAAAAGCTCCCCGGTTGACACTTATCCTCGACTGGCTTTTATCTTTGATAAAAGAAAAAAACTAATTTTGGTGCACTCTAAATTTATTTTATCGTTGAATGTATTTTATCGTTGATAAGTTGGGCTTTGCCATTTTTTCTTATTTATCCAAAACTGCTATTATTGAATAAATATTGAACTCTGGAACGTTTCTGTTTAACTCGAGAATCTGCACAGAATTTCTGTTGGAGGTTGCATCGACTGATACGTTAACAAAGTGTAGTATCACTTCTGATGCTACACTCCACCTATTATCTCCCCGTTTAATGAAGAATTACTGAGACAATTTTAATTTTTGTTCTGATCCAGAGTTCCTTTTGTAGGAGAGCTGGATATTGCCCACATAAAAAAAACGACCTTGTGTCTAACTTTGCCCTCTTGGGGAAGCAAGTAAATAGGAATACTCAAGATGAGAATAGTAGTCCAAAGCTGGAATGGGAACAGTAACACAAAATTCTCAAAGCTAAACTGTATCAATGTTGTTAATTACCAAAAATAGTTTTATTGCCTTATTAACAAATTCAACAGACACAAACTAAAGTGAAAGATAACAGGTGTTGTCGCGTATACGTGCGAAAAGGTTTTATAACCAATTCATCTCACAGTTTCATGCTCACAGTTGAGTATGAAACCGTTCTGGGGACATTTCTGGGGTCAATCGGTCACTGAGTATATTTCTGACATAAAATTATAAACTGATTCCAATATAAATAACAGCTTACTGACCAAATATGACAGAGTTCAGTTTTGACTCACTAAAATAGGTACTTATACATGTTTGACACCCCGAGAGTACAAACAACGTTGAAATAATAACTATTTAGAAAGCCATTCTTAACATGGCGGTGGGGTGAACTATTTTGCACTTTTACCTAACAATTTAATGAAATAAAAGTAACATTATTTTTTTAAGTTCATATTTCTTTCGGTATCAAACATCCATAAGTACAATACGTTCGTTTGTTTACAAAATAAAAAAAGTTTATTTCCGCACCAAGGGGAGAGGTCATTGAATATTTAGGCTGTGAGCTATAAGACTCAACGCACAAGTATTAAAGTATAAAAATGTATCGAACTATAATTTTAAAGTTTTAATATTTCTTTTTAATGAGTGATTCATAATTGAAAAAAAATATGCTAAAAACATTTATAGATTGTTTTTCGTATTTTTTTTTTTACATTAAGGTTGTATAAAATGTATCAAAATATAATTTTAATTCATCAATGTAGTAATTTAAAAAACATGAAATATTTATGAAGAAACTTCTTTATATTTGAGTTTCATAAAGGGGTCGATAACTTGTCTCCATTGCCGACATGTTGAAGTGTACATAAATTACGAGGAACGAATAACATAATGTTAATTTCTGATTTCAATATCAGAAGCCGTCATCAAATGGACTGTTCCTCGCTATAATTGTTTATGCCTAAGTTATTTTGTTTGTATTTTTGAAAAATAAATAAACTGCTTATTTTTATTTTATTTTTACTTTTAGCATATCTTGCGTTTGGTAACATTTATTTGTTGTATATTTTACTTTTTCATTTTGTTGTCTATAGTAATAAATGTTCGATAATTCTTATTTTTAAGGCATTTATTAGTATAGACATCGAATCGAATATATGGTAAAGAAACGAATAAATAGAAGTAACTAATTAAAATAAAAGGAACTTGTTTGTAAATAAGGGAGATTTTTTAAAATTTATTTCTGCCCAGTGTTCAACTTATAATAGGGGAGAAGAGGTGAATGAATTACCACACAGATGAAAAAAGTTATTTCTGACACCTGTGACGTAATAGCACTTTGGGAAATCTCAAAAAAGAGATTCGCATTTAGGATCTATTTAAATTTGACAAACTTCTCATTATTTTCTGTAACACCGGTGACGTCGCAGTACATGACCTAACTTTTGGAAAACTCAAAACGAGGGTAAAATTTGAGGAATTTAGGAAAACTCGTCTCCGGAAAACTCGTCCCCTTTCGCTAGGTAGGAAAATTGGTCCCTTATTGAATAAATATCGATTGAAAACACATTTTATGATCGTTCTTGAAGGAGATATTGTTTTTTAAAATAGACTATAGCCCCCCCCCATAATATTTTTTAAAAAATATTTTTACTTGTTTAATGTTTTTTTTTTTTTTTTTTTTTTTAAATAAAATCGATTTTCTAAGTGTCCGTTTTCAACCTAACTGGCTAAGTTCTTAGTGGTTTCACTTATATTAAAGCGTTTATTATGTTCATACAAAGTTAATTACAATTTTTTTTTTTGTTCTTATTTTAACGATGTTTTTTGGAGTCATAAAAACAATAAAAAAAACAAAACAAAACCCCAAAAGTAAAAAACAGGGAGCGATTTCGATTCTTCGTTACGCTTTTTGTTTTGTTTTTTAATTATGATAGTTTTTTGTGGTTATGTTTTTGTTTTCTCTCATACCAAATGCACTCATGCGTTATTTAAAATTATGATTTTATCAATTATCAACATTTATTGTCGTTCTGTCAAATTTTGCAAAAATTAACTAATAAGTTAAAAGCGAAATATTTTTTTTGGCGCGAGACATGCCATGTGCTAACAATCTCTCGTTAACTCATTTTTAATTTTTACTTCAAAATTCTAAAATCAATCATTAAGAGAGAAAGTAATCACTAAATAAATTTATTAATCAATTTTATTGACAACTCCGCTATCGTTTATCAAGAATCTTTTTAATTTCATTTTTTGTTGGTTGCTTTTCGAAGGGAGATATAGGTTTTACCCCCCTCCTCTCTCTAAATTATATTTTAAAAAATATTAAAATTTATTATTTTCTTTTTAAAACCAAATCTCCCTCAGTAATTTCTTTAATTTTCTATTTTTTAGCGATTATCAAGACCTCTAAGATGTGATATACCGGGCATTATTTCTCGTTCTCCCGTAACAGTAACACTCGACATGTTTTTTGTTTGTTTTTTTTTCTTTACCAAATAAACGCTTCCAAATAAATTAAATAAACAACATAGTCGGCGAGGTGGAAAAATCGATTTTACCCTTTTATAAACAACAGTATATAAGTAAATTCTTTTTATATTAATATAAAAAAAAATATGCGGTCTCGTTTATTAACATAATAAACGCTTTTATTAAAAATACAAAAAAAACATTAAACAAGTAAAAATATTTTTTAAAAAATATTATGGGGGGAAGGGCTATAGTTCATTTTAAAAAACAATATCTCCTTCAAGAACGATCATAAAATGTGTTTTCAATCGATATTTATTCAATAAAGGACCAGTTTTCCTACCTAGCGAAAGGGGACGAGTTTTCCGGAGACGAGTTTTCCCGGCACCCCAAAAACTGGTGCTCGAAAAACTCGTCCCGGGAAAACCCGTCTCCGGAAAACTCGTCCCCTTTCGCTAGGTAGGAAAACTCGTCCCGTATTGAATAAATATCAATTGAAAACACATTTTATGATCGTTCTTGAAGGAGATATTGTTTTTTTAAAATAGACTATAGACTATAATATTTAAAAAAAAAAAAATTTTTACTTGTTTAATGTTTTTTTTTTTTTTTAAATAAAATCGATTTTCTAAGTGTCCGTTTACTACCTAACTAGCTAAGTTCTTAGTGGTTTCACTTATTTTAAAGCGTTTATTATGTTCATACAAAGTTAATACCAAATTTTTTGGTTCTTATTTTAACGATGTTTTTTGGAGTCATAAAAACAAAAAAAAAATTAAAAACAGGGAGCGATTCGATTTTTCGTTACTTTTTTGTTTTGGTTTTTTAATTATGATAGTTTTTTTTATTGTTGTTATGTTTTCTCTCATACCAAATGCACTCATGCGTTATTTAAAATTATAATTTTATCAATTATCAACATTTATTGTCGTCCTGTCAAATTTTGCAAAAATTAAGTAATAAATTAAAAGCGATATTTCGCTTTTAATTTATTACTTAATTTTTTTGGCGCGAGAGATGCCATGTGCTAACAATCTCTCGTTAACTCATTTTTAATTTTTACTTCAAAATTCTAAAATCAATCATTAAGAGAAAAAGTAATCACTAAATAAATTTATTAATCAATTTTCTTGAAAACTCCGCTATCGTTTATCAAGAATCTTTTTAATTTCATTTTTTGTTGGTTGTTTTTCGGAGGGAGATATAGTTTTAACTCTCTAAATTATATTTTAAAAAATACAACTTTTTGAATCAATGTGCACAATAATACAAACCCTGATAGAATTATAATTTTAAATAACGCATGAGTGCATTTGGTATGAGAGAAAACGAAAACATAACAACAAAAAAACTATCATAATTAAAAAACCAAAACAAAAAAGAAACGCTCCCAGTTTTTAATTTTTTGTTTTGTTTTTTTATTATTGTTTTTATGACTCCAAAAAAAATCGTTAAAATAAGAACCCAAAAAATTGTAATTAACTTTGTATGAACATAATAAACGCTTTAAAATAAGTGAAACCACTAAGAACTTAGCCAGTTAAGTAGAAAACGGACAATCGATTTTATTTAAAAAAAAAACAAACAAAAAAAAACATTAAACAAATAAAAATATTTTTTTTGAAATATTAGGTGGGGGCTATAGTCTATTTTAAAAAACAATATCTCTTTCAAGAACGATCATAAAATGTGTTTTCAATCGATATTTATTCAATACGGGACCAGTTTTCCTATCTAGCGAAAGGGGACGGGTTTTCCGGAAACGAGTTTTCCGGAGACGAGTTTTCCTAAATTCAACTTAGCCAGTTACGTAGAAAATGGACACTTAGAAAATCAATTTCATTTAAAAAAAAAAAAAAAAAAAAAAACATTAAACAAGTAAAAATATTTTTTTTAAATATTATGGGGGGGGGGGCTATAGGCTATTTTAAAAACCAATATCTCCTTCAAGAACGATCACAAAATGCGTTTTCAATCGATATTTATTCAATACGGTACCAGTTTTCCTACCTAGCGAAAGGGGACGAGTTTTCCGGAGACGAGTTTTCCCGGGACGATACCGGACATTATTTCTAGTTCTCAAGTAACACTCGACATGTTTTTTGTTTGTTTTCTGTTTTTTTTTCTCTACCGAATAAACGATTCCAAATAAATTAAACAACATAGTCAGCGAGGTAGAAAAATCGATTTTACCCTTTTATAAACAACAGTAAATAAGTAAATTCTTTTTATATTAATATTTAAAAAAATATGCGGTCTCGTCTATGAACATAATAAACGCTTTAAAATAAGTGAAACCACTAAGAACTTAGCCAATTAGGTAGAAACCGGACACTTAGAAAATCGATTTTATTCAAAAAAAAAAAAAAAAAAAAAAAAAAAAAAAAAAAAACATTTAACAAGTAAAAATATTTAAAAAAAAAATATTATGGGTGGCTAATGTGTTTTCAATCGACATTTATTCAATAAGGGACCAGTTTTCCTACCTAAGGGGTCGAGTTTTCCGGAGACAAGTTTTCCTAAATTCGTTTTCAATCGATATTTATTCTATAAGGGACCAGTTTTCCTATCTAGCAAAAAGGGGGGGGGGATTTTTCCGGGTACGAGTTTTCCGGCCACCGAGAATTCAGCATTCAATTCCATTATACGACAAAGCAGAGAACTGTTAACTGTCCACACGAAAAGAGCAGAATTGTGGAATGGACATCTGTTATGCGAACTCAGATAAGTTCTAGCGAACCACGTTTCACAAATCTTTAATCATCTTCATTATTCTAGTCCGTTTTCACATTACATTTCATTTTACTCACCCAGTAAAATTGCTTGGTTGTTTTCCCTTCGTCACATTTCTGATAAGAACTTTTCTGCTGAATCGTTGTTGCATTCTCACGTGTGAGAATTGAACTTTATTTCAGGGAAAATTAATCCCAACATTTTGCGAATCATGACGAAATTGGCGACTGGTTTGGAGAAGAAGATATATATATATATATATATATATATATATATATATATATATATATATATATATATATATATATATATATATATATATATATATATATATATATATATATACGAACTTTATTTTCAACCTGGCGTGTGTTAATTCAAAAAGACTTGTTTAAATGTTTATTAAAAAAAAAAAAAAAAAAACATTAACAAAAACACTTGTTTGAATGTTTATTAAAAAAATAAAACGTTTCTAAACTTTTCGGTAAATATACAGATACGCTACTTTTTTTTTTTTTTTTTTTTATAGGTAATTGAGGCCGCTGACAACGAATCTGATAGTCACACTTCTGGAAAATTTTCCGTTTGCATGGTATTAACCCCTGAACCCACGAACTACTTTCCACCATTTTGCAGCTTCCATTTACGCTACGCGCGTGCTGTAGCATTTTTTTTTTCTTCCAGAACATAGGATCTTCTAATTTTTAAAAATACAGAGCACTTTTGGGGTGGAAAATTTATAATTAGCTGAAAAAGAAATAAAACAAGAAAAGGAAAGCACTCCAAGATGGGGAGAGGGGGGGGGTAATGTAATTTTTTTTCCCTGGAACATAGAATTTTCAAATTTTCAAAAAGTAACGCACAGACATTTATCAATTAGAGCACCCACCAGCACCATTTAAGATTTTTCGAAGATTTTACTGTTTACGCGCGCCCCAACACCCCCCCCCCCTCGCTCGCGCCCCAAATGTAAACAGTAAAAATCTTCGAAAAATGTAAAATGGGGGTTCTAATTGGTAAATGTCGGTGCGTTACTTACGGAAAAACGGTTAACTAAACTGCAGAAGCACCTATTAAGCCGGTGTCCGGAAAACTCGTCCCGGGAAAACTCGTCTCCGGAAAACTCGACCCCTTTTGCTAGGTAGGAAAACTGGTCTCTTATTGAATAAATATCGATTGAAAACACATTTTATGATCGTTCTTGAAGGAGATATTGTTTTTTAAAATAGACTCCCCACCATAATATTTAAAAAAAAATATTTTTACTTGTTTAATGTTTTTTTGTTTTTTAAATAAAATCCATTTTCTAAGTGTCCGTTTTCTACCTAACTGGCAAAGTTCTTAGTGGTTTCACTTATTTTAAAGCGTTTATGTTCATAGACGAGACCGCATATTTTTTTTTATAATATAAATAATATAAAAAGAATTTACTTATTTACTGTTGTTTATAAAAGGGTGAAATCGATTTTTCTACCTCGCCAACTATGTTGTTTAATTTATTTGGAGTCGTTTATTCGGTAAAGAAAAAAAAACACCAAACAAAAAAACATGTCGAGTGTTACGTGAGAACGAGAAATAATGTCTGACATTAGGGTATATCATATCTTAGGGGTCTTGATAATCGCTAAAACATTTTTAAAAATATAATTTAGAGAGAGGGGGGTTAAAAACTATGAATTTAGGAAAACTCGTCTTGGGAAAACTCGACCCCGGAAAACTCGTCTCGGGAAAACTCGACCCCGGAAAACTCGACCTCTTTCGCTAGATAGGAAAACTGGTCCCTTATTGAATAAATATCGATTGAAAACACATTTTATGATCGTTCTTGAAGGAGATATTGTTTTTTAAAATAGACTATAGCCCCACATAATATTTTTAAAATTTAAAAGAATTTACTTATTTACTGTTGTTTATAAAAGGGTAAAATCGATTTTTCTACCTCGCCAACTATGTTTGTTGTTTAATTTATTTGGAATCGTTTATTCGGTAAAGAAAAAAAACACAAAACAAACAAAAAACATGTCGAGTGTTACGTGAGAACGAAAAATAATGTCCGGTATATCACATCTTAGGGGTCTTGATAATCGCTAACAAATAGAAAATTAAAGAAATTACTGAGGGAGATTTGGTTTTAAAAAGAAAATAATAAATTTTAATATTTTTTCAAAATATAATTTAGAGAGGGGGGGGGCTAAAAACTGGTGCTCGGTAAAAATGGCACCAAAAGGTTCTACTGAAGCTATGGGGTCCCAAATTCTAACCTCATTTTGGGTTTTGTAAAAGTTCCTATTTTCTTGCCGTCAACGAGGGCAGAGTTAGACACAAGGTCGATTTTTAATATCCAGCCCCCCCCCAAAAAAAGGGGCAGTTTTCATCAGAACAAAAGATTACAATTACCTCAGTTTAGAAGCATTGTTTATCTAAAGGTTCTTATTTAATTGCACCCCGCGAGGGCAAAGTTAGACACAATGTCGGTTTTTAATCTGGTGACTATCTAGCTCCCCAAAATGGGGTACTTAGGACTAATGAATCGCAACTTATCAAGGATAAAACACACTCGAGGATAAGGGTTAATGTGGAAGTTTTCAATTACACTAAACAAAATGCATCTTTTCTGGACAAGTTGTAGTTGTATTTTTGGGTTCTTTTATGATAATGAATCGCTAGTTATCAAGGATAAAACACACACGGGGATAAGTTTTTTTTTTTCCCTAAAACAAAACAAAATAAAAATGATCCAGAAAAGATGCACTTTGTTTAGTGTAATTAAAAGCTCCCTGGTTGACACTTATCCTCAACTGGCTTTTATCTTTGATAAAAGAAAAAACTAATTTTGGTGCACTCTAAATTTATTTTATCATTGAATGTATTTTATCGTTGATAAGTTGGGCTTTGCCATTTTTTCTTATTTATCCAAAACTGCTATTATTGAATAAATATTGAATTCTGGAATGTTTCTGTTGAACTCGGGAATCTGCACAGAATTTGTCGGAGGTTGCATCGATTGATACGTTAACAAAGTGTAGTATCACTTCTGATGCTACACTCCACCTATTATCTCCCCGTTCAATGAAGAATTAATAAATTCTTTCAGACTGAGACAATTTTAATTTTTGTTCTGATCCAGAGTTCCTTTTGTAGGAGAGCTGGATATTTCCCACATAAAAAAAACGACCTTGTGTCTAACTTTGTCCTCTTGGGGAAGTAAATAGGAATACTCAAGATGAGAATAGTAGTCCAAAGCTGGAATGGGAACAGTAACACAAAATTCTCAAAGCTAAACTGTATCAATGTTGTTAATTACCAAAAATAGTTTTATTGCCTTATTAACAAATTCAACAGACACATAAACTAAAGTGAAAGATAACAGGTGTTGTCGCGTATATGTGCGAAAAGGTTTTATGACCAATTCATCTCACAATTTCATGCTCACAGTTGAGTATGAAACGTTCTGGGGACATTTCTGGGGTCAATCGGTCACTGAGTATATTTCTGACATAAAATTATAAACTGATTCCAATATAAATAACAGCTTACTGACCAAATATGACAGAGTTCAGTTTTGACTCCCTGAAGTTGCCAGGGCCACTACTTAAAGTGAACTACAAGAAGAAACAACATCAGCCCAAAAAGAAACTAGGAAGAACTATCATAAATCTATCATGGAAATTATAAGAACGAACAAAGGAAAAGAGAAAATTTGCTTCCAAGGGTATATGTACACCAAACAGGTTGCACGTTCAACTATTATCAGATGGAGATGTGTAAAAAGAACATCTTTTTGTAAAGGTACCTTGACCACAAGCTGTGAGATGACTAATCCTGTACCAGCTAATGACCACAACCACGCCTAGTTATGCAGAAATTGCATCCGCAAAATGCATCGACAAAATGAAGAGTAGAGCATCAGAAACAGAAGATAAACCTAGCCAGATTTATAGCAACAACCTGGATTACTTACCGGTCGATGCAAAAGCACTACTTCCAAGTGAGGATGCTATAAAAAGAACTTTACGTAACCAAAGAGCAAAACGGTATCCACAAATTCCAGACACAGTGGAAGATCTGCATCTTACTGGAGAGTGGACAACTACTTCTGCTCCTGAGCCCAAACCATTTTTGTTCTTTGACAGTGGTCCAAACACTGCCAACCGCATCATAGCATTTGGTTCTGATGAATCATTAGTTACTTGCTTCTGCTGATACATGGCTGATGGATGGCAACTATACAATGGCGCCACGTGGATTTCTGCAGCTTTATGTAATACAAACTCCAATTGGGAACACTGCAGTTTCTACAGTTTTTGCTTGTCTGCAGAATAAGATCCAAGAAACATATGAAACACTGCTACAAGCAATTATAGATCGCTGTCATAATATTAATATTTTTCCTGATCCGTCAACAATAATTGTAGACTTTGAATGGGCGACAATCCAAGCCATCAACAATGTATTAGGACCAGAAACACGCACACAAGGATGTTTCTAACATTTGACTCAGAGTACTTAGAGAAAAATACAGGAACTTGGCCTCACCAAGCATTACAAACAGAGTGAAAACTTTCGTCAATTTTGTGCACAGATTGACTCATTGGCATTTGTGCCCATGAAAGATGTTCCAGCGGGAATGCAATTGCTCAAGACAAAATACCCTGATGAAGCAGTTTCTTTACTGCTGTATTTTGACCAAACCTATGTTTCTGGTACATATATTCCATGGGGAAGACAAAACAACCAGTCAGGACTTTCAGTAGTAAACCTTCGGGGTATCCCGCCCAAATTTCCACCAGAACTTTGGAATATACATCAAGCAACAATTAATAATTGTTCGCGAACCAACAACTTGTGTGAAGGGTGGAATAATAAATTTTATCATTTTGTTGATCATTGGCATCCATCTATCTGGAAACTGATAAAAATGATCCAAAAAGAAGAGGTGAGTACCGTAATAGCAAGAAACGCAATTGGTGAGCCACCAAAAAAGAAAAAGAAAATCTATGCTGATTTGCAACAAAGACTAAAAAATTTATGCAGGGACTACACAGAAGGCAGGAAAGATTTGAATCAGTTCTTATGTGGACTTGGTTACAACATAAGATTTTAAATTATTGCTGTTTGTTTTGTTTTGTTTTTGTATTATTGTAAATTGAGCTTATTCTCCTCCCATCTCCTAAAAAATAAGAATGTACTTTCTTTTAGATGATAACTTATGAACTGCTTAAATAGAAAAGAAAAACGACTACTTTAGAATTTAGCATGGGGATCAGTTTTGTATATAAATTCCATGTAAAATTATTATCCATATTTGGACTAGGTAGTATCTTGACAAAATGCAACCGTTTTGTTTTTTATCTTATTTTTTGTAGTGGTTCAGTTAAGTAAGCGTTTTTATGGGGGTACTTGTATTTATTTTTCAGTTGACAAAGTCAACAATGTTATCTCAAAATAAAAAAGATGGCAAATAATTTGATTTGGTGTTACTAATTTAATGCAAATAAATTTTCAAAAATTATAAGCAAATGAACTGAGTGTTGGTCTTAAATTTACGGAGACGAATTATCGGCACCTGTTCTTTGACCGGCAGTTCTGTGAAACTCAAATATAAACAAGTTTTTCTGATAACACAAAAATATACAATAACGAAGTAAATAACACAAAAAGATGAAACGCAAAACATGTATTGTATAAAAACGTAAAAAATATAATTTCAGGTACTCCTTGCGTGTTGAGTTCCATAGCTCCCAGTATAAATATTTAATAACCGCCCCCTTTGTGTGGAAATAAAAAGTTTTTATAATGAATTTGTTTCCCAATTTTACAAACATTTTTTAATTTATTTACTTATTTACGCTGATTTATTACAAACATTTTTTCGCACCATTCAACATTTTTAAATGATTAAATAAATTAGAATTAAAATTCACCCCCGAGAGTACAAACAACGTTGAAATAATAACTATTTAGAAAGCCATTCTTAACATGGAGGTGGGGTGAACTATTTTGCACTTTTACCTAACAATTTAATGAAATAAAAGTAACATTATTTTTTTAAGTTCATATTTCTTTCGGTATCAAACATCCATAAGTACAATACGTTCGTTTGTTTACAAAATAAAAAAAGTTTATTTCCGCACCAAGGGGAGAGGTCATTGAATATTTAGGCTGTGAGCTATAAGACTCAACGCACAAGTATTAAAGTATAAAAATGTATCGAACTATAATTTTAAAGTTTTAATATATATAGCAATATCTCCTTCAAGAACGATCATAAAATGTGTTTTCAATCCATATTTATTCAATAAGGGACCAGTTTTCCTACCTAGCGAAAGGGGACGAGTTTTCCCGGAGACGAGTTTTCCCGAGACGAGTTTTCCTAAATTCAAAAACTATATCTCCCTCCGAAAAACAACCAACAAAAAATGAAATTAAAAAGATTCTTGATAAACGATAGCGGAGTTTTCAATAAAATTGATTAATAAATTTATTTAGTGATTACTTTTTCTCGTAATGATGTATTTTAGAATTTTGAAGTAAAAATTAAAAAAAATTAAAAATGAGTTAACGAGAGATTGTTAGCACATGGCATCTCTTGCGCCAAGAAAATATTTCGCTTTTAATTTATTAGTTAATTTTTGCAAATTTTGATAGAACGACAATAAATGTTGATAATTGATAAAATTATAATTTTAAAAACACATAATGAGAGAAAAGGGAGAAGAAAAAGCTGTTTTCTAGGTTGGCAGTATTTTGCGCGAACAGTTGGCAGAGATGGTGGAAATTTTCTGTTTCTATGTCTATCCTTGTAGCCATGTCACTAATAAGGGTGCTGGAGTTAAACGTTTTGTCTGGGCTGACGTTATCCGCCTGATAGTCAGGGACCCGAACCTTGGATTAACCACCAAGGAGGCTGTCCTATCAGCAGGTGCAAAGTACTGGGGCTGCTGTATTGCCATTTGCTGAATGGATTCTGGACCATGCAGTAGCTTCTGGTGGGGCCTCTCGATGCCATACTAATGGGTAATTGTTACGGCTTTACCTTATCATTAGCTACAAAAAAAAAAAAAAAAAAATTCTTCGTTTCTTTTTCTCTCTTAGTTACCCCTCTCTGTCCTGCTCTAAGTAAATCTGACGACCTAGTCCACAAATTCCAAAATTTCATCATGACAAGTTTCAAGAAAAAATACACGATTAAACCCGGTTCTCCAACTTCCAAAGTAGACCCCTACTACCATGTCTCCTTCTCCAACATCAGGGGTCTACGTTCTAACCTTGCAGAGGTTGAAACCCAATTACAGGAGACTAAACCAGACCTTTTATTTTTAAGTGAAACTGGCATTGGACAGGCTATTTCCCTAGAAGAGTTTGCAATTACAGGATACTCTAACTTAACTTCTAAATCTGACCCCCAAGATCGCCATGGGCATGGAATATGTGCCTATATTAAAGATAGCTTTCCATGTGGGAGGGACATCTCCAGGGAAGATCCTAACTTACCCTATATGTGCTTCCGGGTTGCTTTAGCTCACACTACTGCATTTATATTTACTCTCTATCGCCCCCACAACAGTGGAGTTACTCTTTCAAAGCATATCTTAGAAAATTGACCAGGTCATATCTGCTTATCCTTCAGCTAACATTCACGTATGTGGAGATTTCAATGTTCACAACGTCGAATGGTTGACCCACTCAAACAAGACCGATGATGAGGGGAGGTTCTGTCATGATTTCTCTACTCAGATTGTTCAGGAACCCACCCGTGTGCCCGACAATGATGGCCAGTATGCGAGCCTACTAGACCTTTTTCTCACAACTTGCCCTGAACTATGTTCAGTTTCTGTTCTGTCGCCTCTTGGATCTTCCGACCACTCTGTTGTATCAATTAAGATAAAAATGAAATGTAATAAGTCCCCAGACGTACCTCTCCATCGTACAGTATATCGATACACTAAGGCTGACTGGGATAGCTTCCGTACATTTATATCTGATCTACCTCTGCATTCCATGTTTAAAAAGGATGTGTCCTCTATAGTATTAGACCTGACGGAATGGTTAATTGTAGGTATTGACCGTTTCATACCCTCTAAAAAGGTTCAACAAAAACCTAACAGCCAGCCATGGTTCTCTCCAGAATGTGCTGCTGCCATTGCGCACAGAAATCACTTTTTCCACTGCTTCAAACGTAATAGATGTATGGAAACTAAAGCCGCTTTCAGGACTGCCAGCAACCATTGTAAGAAAGTAATAAAGAATGCAAGAGAGTTGTATGCTCAATCTGTTAAGTCCAAAGTAGCTGAGCAGCGGCTTGGTTCCCACCAGTTTTGGCAAATAGCAAACAGAATCCTGAACAGAAGCGTGTGCTTCATCCCAACTATTATCAATGGACCTGAGGTAATCTCGTCAGCATCAGACAAAGCCAAACTCTTTGTCAAGAACTTTGCAGCTAATTCTACCCTTTGCGACCAAGGCCGCCAACCCCCAATATTTCCTCCTGTATCAGAAAACATGCTATGTGATATACGTATATCTGTACGTGATGTTGCTAAGCTAATCAAAAACCTTGATTCCAGTAAAGCAACTGGCCCTGACGGTATTCCAATTATAGTACTCAAAAAACTTCAACCTGAACTAGCGCCCATACTTACAAAACTGTTTAAACATTGTCTTAAGGAGAATAGTTTCCCATCTCCCTGGAAAATTTCATCAGTATGCCCTGTATTTAAGAATTCAGGTGATCGCTCATCCCCCTCTCAGTACAGGCCAATAAGTCTCCTGTGCGTCATGAGTAAGTTGCTAGAATCTGTGTTAAATACAGAAGTAATCAACCATCTCAACAAAAATAACCTTCTTAGTGACACTCAATATGGTTTCCATTCTGCTAGATCTACAGCAGATGTGCTTACAGTTATATCGCATAGGATTAGCAAATCTCTCGACGGTGGCAATCTTTCTAGGGCAATTGCTCTTGACATATCTAAAGCCTTTGATAGGGTATGGCATAAAGGTTTACTTCATAAGATCGCTAGCTATGGTATAGCTGGAAAAGTCTTCTCAATTATTAAATCATTTCTTTCTGATAGGTTCATAAGAGTAGTAGTTGAGGGGCAAAAATCAGAAGCTCACAGTATTAATGCCAGTGTCCCTCAGGGGTCCATCCTGGGCCTAACTCTTTTCCTGATATACATTAATGATCTTCCAAATCACATCCTTACATCATTTGTAGACATTTATGCTGACGACACTACCATTTATGGTAGCACATCTAAGACAGTAAACGACCAAGTTCTCTCCAATTCTCTCTCCTCTGATCTTGAGCACGTAGTACAATGGGGAAAGGAGTGGCTGGTTACTTTTAATGCATCTAAAACCAAGCTTCTCTCTTTACATCATTAACATTCTAATCCACATCTGGCATCAATTGAAATGAATGGCTCTCGTCTTCAGGAGGCCTCAAGTTTTGACAAGCTTCTGGGCTTGACCATTACTCCTGATCTTAAATGGAACACGTACATCAAATCTGTTGCCAAGGCCGCTGGAAAAATGGTGGGATCTTTCTATCGATCCGGTAAATATCTCACTGCTGATACTATTCTCTATCTATATAAGAGCCAGGTACGTCCAAGGATGGAATACTGTTGCCACATCTGGGCAGGAGCTGCTAGAAAGGACTTGGCCTGCCTTGACAGAGTTCAAAATAGACTTCGTAGCCTCGTGGGGGATGCCCTTTTCTCCTCCTTGCAGCCTCTATCTCACAGAAGAGATGTTGCGAGTTTGTCCCTGATGTATCGTTATTTTCATGGAGGGTGTTCGACTGAGCTTCAATCTATGGTCCCCCTTCGCCAAGCTTTCGCAGGAAGCGCTCGTCTGGCTGTAAACACTATCAATAATTCCCCCCCCCCGCTCTTTGTCTGTGCCTAAACCTGGACGTAGATTCCATGAACAAAGCTTCTTTCTTAGAACTGCACGCCTGTGGAATTGTCTTCCGTTTTCCTGCTTTCCGGCTGACTACAATATGGTTGTGTTCAAGTCTAACGTAAATAAGTTCTTGATGAGCTGTTCCATATAAGTTATCAAATTTACCAAATTTTCATTACTAATGATTACTATATTGTCCAATTTCTACTGTACACTCTTTAACCCTTATCCTTGAGTGGCCTCTTGGCCTTGATAATGTGGTGATGCCTATGTAAAAAAAAAAAAACATAACAAAAAAATTATCATAATTAAAAAACCAAAACAAAAAAGTAACGAAGAATCGAATCGCTCCCTGCTTTTTAATTTTTTTTTTTTGTTTTTATTATTGTTTTTATGACTCCAAAAGACGTCATTAAAATAAGAACAAAAAAAATTGTAATTAACTTTGTATGAACATAATAAACGCTTTAAAATAAGTGAAACCACTAAGAACTTAGCCAGTTAGGTAGAAAACGGACACTTAGAAAATCGATTTTATTTAAAAAAAAAAAAAAAAAAAAAAATTAAACAAGTAAAAATATTTTAAAAAAATATTATGGGAGGCTATAGTAGGCACCGCCAAAACTGGGGGGGGGGGGGCAGGTCAGTACTTTTTGACGGACCGTCTTTTTAAAAATCTACCAAAAATCAGGTAATTATCCGATCAATACGAAATTTTCAGCGATTATTAGGAGAAGAATGAACTTTATAACAGTGTACTTATTTTTCATAAACGATATTTATATATATATATATATATATATATATATTTTTGCTTACAAACCCCCCTTGTTTTGAAGTGGGAACAAATATGCTTAAAATAATCATCTGAAACTGAAATCAACATATTGTGTTGTTGTAAGGGACAGAATTATAGATTAAAAAAAAAAAAAAAAAATTGTTTGCATACCTTATTTTGACGTCTGAATATCAGAACTTCGATTGTGTTTAATTATCCCGCTTTTGAGTTTTGAAGTGTGAAATTCGGTGAATATGTTAAGTAAAATAATTAATTTAAGTTAAGCAAAACAAAAAAAATTTTTTTTTAATATTTATACGAAAAAAGCTATTTTAAAATTTTTGATAAATAAATTAACAATTTTTTTTTAGCGAGCCGAATAATGCATGACCATTATTAAACAGGGCATGCTTTGAATAATCGATACCAAAAAAAAAAAAAAATTCGATAAATATTGTGCCCTTTGTCTTAAAAATAGCATCATTTTTTTCGATCCCGTTTGAAAACGTTTGCCGCCTTTCGACTACGGTGGACCAAACGCGCTGAAATAATTTTTTTTATTCTGCTTTAAATTGCCCCTCCCCCATTTTGGGGAGCCTGGCCCCCACACACATACACATTAAAAACCAAACGCATACAAATGGTCACCCATCTGGTACTGGCCAGCCTCAGCTTAATAATACATTGAAATTTTCGTCACTGAAAAATAAGTTTTTTTTGGCCTGTTTGGTCTTCCATAGTTTGCTTTTTATCAAACGAAAACGTAAACAGAGTCGATCTGAACTCTACGTCAACGCGAAATATCTGGTTACCTATATAAGTGGAATTATTTGAAATTCAGGTACTTATATTATAATATTTTTGCATATTCTCTTAGAAAATCATCCTAAATCTTAGTTAGACAATAAATAAATTAATTAATTATTTCAAAAACCCTTTTTTTTTAATATTTAAATACGTTTTTTGTGCAAGACAAAAAATGTCAATTGTTAACTTTTTGGGAAAATTTAACATTTAAAATTGAATTAAAAATAGTAGAAAAAGTTTTACATTATTCTGTTTTCTATATGATAAAATTCAGGGTTTTATCTTTCTGGAAAAAAAAAAGTTACTCAGAAATAATGGATTTTAATAAATGTAATTTCGTTTTAAAAAACAACAACAACTTGATTTTGCGGCCATTTTTGGCGGTGCCTAGGCTATAGTCTATCTTAAAAAACAATATCTCCTTCAAGAATGATCATAAAATGTGTTTTCAATCGATATTTATTCAGTAAGGGACCAGTTTTCCTACCGAGCGAAAGGGGACGAGTTTTCCGGAGACGAGTTTTCCGGGGTCGAGTTTTCCGGGCACCAAGGAAGGGTTACGCATGCCCGGAAGGAATTGGTTCCTGTTCATTTACTTCGATTACAACACAAGACAACTTTATTTTCCAAAATGTTTACAGAGCTAACCGAATGGACCAAGGATTTTGAATCCGCATATCAGTTCCTTAAGTTAAGGAAGATAGTTGCTTCAAAAATGAACTGCATTTTATGTCAACGAGAGATGACAGTCATTAAATACCGGGGAACGAGAAGATTCCGTTGCAAAACGCACAAAACCCAAACAGCAAGCCTAACCAACGGGTCATATCTGAAACGGTCAAAAATGACTTTCTCAGATTTTATCAGAGTGGTATACTCATGGGCTAGACAGTTACCTGTGTCTGTAGCAACTGATGTGTGCAAATTACACAAGAGTACCGTTATTCAATGGTATCAGTATTTAAGAGACATTACAAGTCACCATTTGACGTTGAACCCATACCAAATTGGTGGACCAGAACATATAGTAGAAGTAGAAAAAAAAAAGTTTCATTCAACACACAAAACTAAAAACACATAGAAATGAAAAAGTTGGGAAATTATTTTAATATTCATTTTAAGAAAATGCTATTAAAAAAGAAAAGAAAAAGTCGATAAAAGTGACACATAAACAGTAAAAAAAAAAAAGTCGATAAAAGTGATTAAAAGTGAGATATTATTAATAAATGTGTAGTAATGTCTTTTATTTCAATATTCATAAACAGTAAAACAAAGTCGATAAAAATTCATGATCGTTTAGTTACTATGGCAACTAAAACATGTCCTTTGCTCATGCGTAGGGAGAAATCAGTGTTTTTTTAGGGTGTTCGGTAGGGAACTCTAACCGCGACCAGTACCGAAAGCAATTATTTTATTTAGAAGAATTAATTCAGTTTAAATAATTGGTAAATGTTTACTTTAACTACAACAGAACACAACACCGACCAATAAAATTTTTTTTTTTTTTTTTTTGGTTTTCGAGGTCGCTGACAAGAATCTCTGATATTCAAACTCGTCGCAAATTTACCGACACCACCCGTCCCTCTTGCCCCTGCCCCTCACCGCCCTACCCCCTAATGTAAACAGAATTTTTGTGAAAAATTTAACAGTTCTTCTGCTCGGTGTATGTCGGCGCGTTACTTACGGTAAAACGGTGTGTGTATGAGTGGGGGGGGGGTGCGGAAACCGGTAAATTAAACTGCAGAAAGCACCTCTTAAATGTTGTACAAGTTCTTTAATTGAATACACCCCCTGCAAAAAAATTAAAATGTTTTTGTAAATCGCTCGTGAAAACTTAAATTTGTTTTTGATCAATTAAAAACCATCAAAAACTATGTAACACAGAAAAATGAACAACATTTTATTTTTGAAAACATTCTTGTTATTTCAAATGTCTGCTTAAAAATTCTTCCGCGATGTGACAACTCACCTTACTACGCGCGTCCATGCGCGGACGCATCATGTAAGAATAGCATAAACGATGGCGGTGAGTTGGCACAAAATAGTGCGAGCGTTCTAGGGTTAATACCATGCAAACGGTAAATTTGCGACGGGTTCGAATATCAGATTCGTTGTCAGTGACCCTGAAAACCCATATAAAACTAAATTTTATTGGTCAGTGTTCTATTGTAGTTAAAGTAAACATTTACCAAATAATTCTTGTGTTATTACAAAACAAAAAAGAAAACACGGTGTTATGTAATTTTGGTACCGCGCTGAAATAACGTTATTTCGAAAGACATTCTTAACATCGGGAGGGGAGAGTATCTTTTAAAAGTCATTTCGGGGGCATTTGTACAGTACTTAAAAATATACAAATTTATTTTCTTTTGGAGGTGGGGGAGGCTCGTTTTAAAACTATATCTACCTCAGTATTTTCTTTAATTTTGGGACATTTTTTTGTTAAAAATTTACAAAGTAATGTCGAGTCTGACATTACTTTTTATTTCTTTTTAATTAAATAAACTCTTTAAAATAAGTTTAAACACCAAAAACTTACAAAGCTAGGTAGAAAATGAAAACTTAGAAAAATCAATTTAATTTTTTTAAAACGATTATCGTAGCCCCGATGCGCGTGCGTCGAATTTACTCAAAACAAAATAATGGCGCGCTGCCTTAACCCAGTTGCGCGCGCGTGGATGTATAAACATCGTTTCAGCTGCGCGTACATTTCCCTTTGCCCGTCCACACAAATTCGGTGGGTCTTAAACGGAACTTCAGTTGTTCGTGCGGACGTACGTCAATTAAAGCATCTTATGTCATAAGAATGTTATTCTTTTCATCCAATCGGATTACAAGGAAACCAAATTAAAAAAAAAAATGTTTTCTGAAGGCCTCCCTGGAGCCAGTCGTACAAGTATAAAAAGAGTATTTTTCGCCCACAACAAAGGTCGACCTTTGAGCACCATGTAACCATCAACATCGACCCGTCCGCCGTCCGCGTTTCGGCGTTAAACATGCACGCGCCCGACAATTAATTCCTTCATGTGGACTTGCCACTCTAATGGACCTTTTATTTGTACCCTTTTCTATCTCTCCGCTAAGTAAGCGGTGGCGGTGGCCCTTTTATATTGTTTAATTCTTCGTAAAAAGACTGGTTATTTCTAACCAGGAACTTTCACTTTTCTACATCTTTTCATTTAATCACCTCAGTCGCAGGAAGAGACTTTCAATTAAGAAACTTTCTTATTTTCTCTTTTCATTCATTTACAATTTTTTTAAAAATAAATTTTGTATTCAAGTTATCCATTCGTCTCAGTCATCTTTGCTTGATTGTTTCGTATTTTGAAAGAAAAATAAAAAAAATAGAAATTACTCCCCCAAATTATGGCGGGAACCACGTGGATTTGAAAAAAAGAGGGGAGGGCAACTATTTTGAATTTTGTTTCACTTTTGTTTATATTCATTTTCACAGGAAAGCAAAGTAATACAAACTTTCTAACCTCAGTCACAGGAGGAAGAAAGAATAAAACTTGACTGCAACAACTTGAACATTTTCTCTCTTAGGGTGATCTGTTCCCAACATTATCCTCATGGGGAGGCAAGTAAATAAGAACTTGTACACAGAAGTACTGGAGAGAAAAAAAAAGAAAATTTATACTTTTTTGCTTAAAAACCAATTTTTAAAAAATCATGGAGTTTACAAAAGCAACAGGCATCAGTAATCTTGTCTCTCGAGGTTTTTTTAAGAGAAAAATACATCTTGATTTGATTGAACTTGCAGCCTTAGAAAACCTAATAGAGGGATGAAAAGAATATTGCAACAAATCTAGCTGAAATTGCAAATATAAATAAAAAAAATATACAAAGGATGCCACTGGATCACCAAACCAAGATCAGGCCTTTGTGTCACTACCCCGACTAACTTGTGCTAAATTCAGTGGTAACAAGGCAGATAAATTTGAATTCAAAAACTTTCACAGTTCTATAACTGTTAACTCTGTCTCTTCTGAGAAAGCAAAGTTGTTCTTGTTGAAGAGCTACTTGACTGGGTATGCTGGTCAGTTAATTTCCCATTCATCGTCGACGAAATCTTCAAACAGTTACTAGATACATCTCCAAAATATGACCCAAATTTCACAAATGTGAAACAGTTTTTGTCTGAAATGAGGGCTGACTTGTCAGAATTAAGATCGTCATATGATCTAGATTTTTTTAAAGAAAATATACCAGGATTTAAACTTGTCAGCCACAATTTTTTCTAAGTTACCGAGTGTTCTCCAGAGGGAGTTGGTTCACAAAACAGGCACCAATTACCCAACACTGACCGATATATATGAAAATTACAATGAGGCCATCAAGACATTAGTGAAAACTGGCACAAGGAAAACCTCTGGTCACTTCTATCCAAACAAAGATGGTATAAAACCACGTTCTTGGGATACTAAAAAAAAGAGACTCTCACAGGGAGGGAGAAAATACTTCCACATTGGAAAATTTTGGACACGACAAACCGACTTTATGGTTTCTATAAACTCTGCTTGAGAGAAGGTCACTATGAGTTGTTGCAAGGAATATCCGGATGTGCAGGCAAAGAAAAACAAATGCAGAGAACTCAACCAGTCTCACGTGTACCGGATGAGGCCATAAAAGCAAAGATTGTCCAGGAAAACAAAACAAGCTACCAGTGTGATTCCCAGAAGACATGTTACTCCTCTTTGTAAGGAGGAAGGGAAGAGAGAAAAGCCAGCCTCATCCACCAATGTATGTGCCAGTGTGCCAGCAGTCACTCCCTGAACCAACCCTTTATATTGCCGATAGTGTCTATTACAGTGTCCAAGGGAAAACGAAAAGAAAAATTTAATTGTTTGATACAGGCAGTCAAAGATCATACTGCTAGCAGATATCAGGAAGGCATTTCTAATGATCAGACTCAACTCTGGGAAGGATAAAAACAGATTCTGCTTTTTTCTGAAGGAAGGGGACAATCTCCTTTGCTTCAAGTATACAACATTAATCTTTGGCTTTAATGCCAGCCCCTTCATACTCTTGTATGTTCTGTGATATCATGTGGAGCAGTTTGAAGATGACATGTGCACAAAAATGATAAAAAATAATTTTTACATGGACAATCTATGTAAAACCAGCAATTCTCCAGAAGAACTACACAAACTATATATAGAAGCAGTTCACCGCCTACAGAAAGGTGGCTTTGATTTAAGATTATGCAACTCGAATTGTGAATTACTCAAATCACAAATGGAGAAGGATGACAGAATTGTTCAACATGACAGTGATTGGAAAAAGGTTATATATATAACCCAAAATTAGACACGTTGAAAATCTCTAACACAAAGATTAACACTGTAAATAGCAAAAGAGGTGTGTTGTCTGAAACAGCTGAAGTCTTTGATCCCTTATCTCTGTGTATCCCCATGATGGTCAGAGCAAAGATACTCCTGCGGGAGTTATGGTCCCTAAAACTAGACTGGGAGGAAGTGATATCGGACCTCTTACGGGAACGTTGGTCCTGCTGGGTTGGGGATCTGGCAGGCCTAAGTGACTTGAAATTTCCAAGAAAAACAATTAACCAGGACAGCTCAGCAACTCTGTGCATTTTTTGTGATGCATCACCTAATGCCTCTATGGATTTGTGGTGCATGGAGTGCAGAATGGAAAATTGAACTTTTTATTTGCTAAAGCTAAGGTGGCACCCATGAAAGCAAAAACACTACCTATCCTGGAATTATTACCATCTTACCTAGCTGTGAAAACATTGCCCAACCTACTAAAAAACAAATAATATATACGTTGCTGTTGACGCCCAAGTGGTCTTATCATGGTTACTATCTGAAAACATCAAGACAAAAAGGAACTGACTGAAAGATGTGCATCAAATAAGGCAGGAAATCAAACAGAAATATTCGTTAGACATACAATTTCAGCAGAAAATCCAGCGGATCGTTTGTCACGAGGGATCTCTCTGGATAAGTTCCAACAAATGTTTTAATACTGGACATCAGGTCTTAAATGGTTAACAGAAAACCCCATCAATTGGCCTAAATGTAGTTTGGACTGCTGGAGCTCCAAATACAAGGAGATAGTCCAATCGTCAATGCTACACACCATGGTTTCAGAACCCATTATATCATAAACTATACTCAAAGTTGTCAAAACTGATAAAGGCCACAACATTTGTGTTCAAATTTAAAAATATACTAAAGCGCAATGATCCAACCCCAGATCTTGACCATTGTGCAAGGATACATCTTTTTAAAAATATGCAGCAGCAAACCTTCCAGAAGGAAATTGCATACTTTAAAGATCCCAAGGACAACCCTCCTGAGCTCATCAAGGATCTCAACCTATTCTTGGATGCAGAAGGGATATTAAGAACAGATGGCAGGATAGTCCAAACTTCAATTTATGAATATGAATTGATCCATCCTATTTTATTGGCTAAACATCATCATCATTAACAGAACTGGTGATCAACGATTGCCATGATAAATGTAATCATCTTGGCATTGGGGCAACTTTAACTAAATTGAGGCTCTTTGGATTTTGGGTGCCCCAGGCAAGGCAGGCAGTAAAGAAGGTATTGTCAAAATGCTTCAATTGTAAAAAATTCAATAACTTGGCTTTCAAATACCCTAAAATCACAAATCTGCCAAAGCACAGGGTTAACTTTATAAAGCTTTTCCAACAGATAGGAATAGATTACACAGGTCATTTGTGGGTCAAACAAGATGAAAAGTGCAAAAAGATGTACTGATCACTTTCCTAAATATAAGGGCAATCCACATAGAGCTTGTGGAAGACATGTCTGCAGCAGCCTTTGTCCAAGCCTTGATCAAATTCACCAACACTCATGGCATACCAGCTTATATCTACAGCGACAATGCCAGATCATTTGATGCTGCATTAGGAGGAGACGTTGCGGATCATTATGTGGAATCTTCTGAGTTTGGGAAGAAATTCAACAGCTGCAGAATCAAACATGTTAAAATACCACTGTATTCAACTTGAGTAGGAAGCGCATGGGAGCGCTTGATACGGGTGATGAAGGCATGTTTGTATGAAAGCATTGGTCGTGCCCAAGTCAAATACTTTGAGTTCTTGACATCTCTTAGCGACATAGAAAATGCAGTAAACTCCAGACCTTTCACTTATAGATGTTCATCGGATAATGATCTCCAAATAATATCCCCCAATTGTTTCTTACATTCTAATATAAACAGTGGACTTGTTGTAAGATCCAAGGCTTCAGATACAATGAAAACTGACCTAACAAGAACTGACCTCATAGAGGCTTTGGAAGAGCGTGAAAAAGTCTTGGAAAAATTTTGAGAATTGTGGTATGAAGAGTACTTATTTGGCCTCAGAGAAAGCTGCAAGGATCTGCACCAAATAAATTTCTCCAATAAGATAAAACTAAATGATGTGATTCTTATAAAGAACCCAACAAAGCCTAAACGTTATTGGCAACTTGGAAGGGTAATGGAACTCTTTCCAGGAGATAACAAGATTCGGTCAGTTCGAGTAAAAAGAGATGGATTGATACAAACCCACTCCATGAAACATTTGTATCCATTAGAATTATCCCTCACGCATGACTATCACCCTACCATGCCCGAAGGAGGGAAAATAAATATCTCCAGCTCAACTACTGAAGAGCTGGTCACTGATGATACCTCCATTATAATCAATGAACACAAACAAACATCATCGCGACCAAGAAGAACAGTTAATCGGAAAAACAGGAAAAAATCACTCAGATGATCCATATATTTACTATTAATTACAAGTTTAATTAAAAAATGTGTGTGTGTGTGTATATAATTAACTTTACAAAAAAAAAAAAAAAACTCAACTAAAAATCAATTTAAAAACGCTAACATTTCATTTTCATCCCCTCTTCGATGTACATGCATGTTTATCCTATACACATTACAGACATCAAGCTGTAACCCCTCCCTTTGGACATTACTGTTAAGCCCCCTAAAAATTACATTCACTTATTAACTGAACTTTCAAATACCCTAATATAATGCTATGAAATTTGCATAGCATTATTCTCCTAAGTCGGGAATGTGTTGGAATTTATTTATGTATCTCCTCCTGCTAATGGTGCTTGTCCCTCTTATGCTCTGTGGATTGGCTAGCAGTGATCTCCTACCCCCACCCCCTCTTAGGGGTCACATGTATTAAACTATAAAAACCTTGGGCGATCTTGCCTCACCCTTTTTTTCGACCCCAGCTGGAGATTGGAACTTCCGGTGTGAAGCCCTCAATGGCAGTCACTGAAGGCCACCCCCACTTCCGTTTCACGTTACCCTTTGAAAATTGTCTTCTCTGACATCCCAAGACGGAGGTGAGAATTCAACATTCAATTCCATTATACGAAGCAGAACTGTTAACTGTCCACACAAAAGGAGCCAGAATTGTGGGATGAGACCATTTGTTATCCAAACTCAGATAAGTTCTAGCGAACCACGTTTCGCAAATCATCTTCATAATTCTGTACAATAGTCCGTTTTCACTTTACATTGATATAATTTATTTTAATGCAATTTTACTGGGCGAGTAAAATGAAATATTCATTTTACTCGCCCAGTAAAATTGCTTAAATATCAAATTGCTTGGTTGTTTTCCCTTCTTTCAACTGTCGTCACATTTCTGATAAGAACTTTTCTGCAGAATTGTTGTTGCATTCTCATATGTGAGAATTGAACTTTATTTCAGGGAAAATTAATCCCAACAGGTTAAAATGTTTATTTTGAGTATCAGCATTCATTTTGCATGTACCTAGAAATTGAACCCCTTTCCAAATCTTTAAATATTGATTTTTTTTTTTTAATGAACTGGTGGCTTAGTATGTAATTGATAATAATCTGGAGAAATAATTTAAAAAAGGAAACAATTTGTAAGAGGGGGGGGCAGGAAGTTCATGTGAACCTCTTTATCTTTATTGATTATTTTTTTTAATAAAAAAAATAACTTTCTGCACCCCCCTCTTACATATTGTTTCCTTTTTTAAATTATTTCTCCAGATTATTATTTTAACAATTTTGAAGTAAAAATAATTTAAAAAAATGACTATTCAATAGATTTTCAAAACACATTCTCTCCCGTATAAAAATATTTGCTTTTTATTTACAGTTAATTACAATTTTTATATATTCTAGTGTTTAGACATTACATTTTCTGACACTTCTGCAGTTCTGCCATTTTCTTAAATATGACAATATTTTTTGGAGTATTAAAAAAAAAAACAAAAACAAAGAGGGTGAGAATTCGGTTTTCCTTTCGAATTTTCTGGTAGTTTTAGTTTTGTTTTAATTATTTTTTTTATTAATAAATAAGATAGTTACTTCATTTAAAATTTACCTATTAATAGCAAAAAAAAAAAAAAAAAAAAGGAATGTTAAACCTAGTTGCACAAACTCATTGTTAAAACAAAAAAAAAAAACTCACGTTATTCAAGAATCTTTAATTTCAGTTTTATTGTTTGTTGTTTTTGAGGGAGATATAATTTTTAAAAAAACTCTCCCCCTCTCTAAATTATATTTAAAAAATATTAAAATTTATTTTCTGTTGGAAGGGGCGGGGGCAGGGTCTCTTTAAAACTATAGCTATCTCAGTATTTTCTTTAATTTTTTATTTTTGAGCGATTATTGAGACTCCCAAGATGTGATCTTCTCATATCGGACATATTTTATGTTCTAAAGTAACACTCTATACTACTTGTTTTTTTTAATGGAATAAACTTTTTAAAATAAATTGAACCACACTAAACTTACAAAGCTAGTAATTTGTTTAGTCAGTTTTAATTTCGGCTAAGTAATAATAGTTACTTCATTTAAAATTTACCTATTAATAGAAAAAAAAAAAAAAGGAATGTTAAACGTAGTTGCTTATCGCACCATTTTTTAAATAACCTCAATTTGAATACGGTATTTACTTAATTTAAAATCCCCCCCCCCCAAAAAAAGAAGGGTCAATTTTCCAGATTAAAACTTTAATTCTCAATATTAGGGAAGATCTGAATGAATTGAAGTCTGGTCGCGAGGTTAAAAAACCAGTATCTTTAAGGCTGGATTTGGAATGTTCAAGCTTAAGTGGGTCTCCATCGGCTGACAAGTTCGAATTAAAAACTTTCCTCAAGATCTAAATTTTGCTTCTCCTGTAATCTAAGTTGAAGGAGAAAGCCTCTAATATCGACATTTCCTTGGACAATTATATTGCGACAAAGGAAAAATTCCTGGAGTCTTTCCTTATCAAAAATGAGGAAGGTGGTGCAGATAACAGAATTGGAGCAACTCAAAACCATTGTTGAACAAGTTAAACTGGACTTGTCTGAATTATATAAGTCTTTTGGAATGGACTTCTTTTTACAGAAAGCTCTACTTCTGGTGCAATGGTTGCTGATATACTGTTCCATAAATTCCCTGTTAATGTTAAAAGAGAATTAATATTGAGAATGAAAGAACATTATCCTTCGTTCATATCTATTATGTCTAACTTTTTTGACATAATAAAATTTCTTCAGTCAGCACCTTTGAATATAAAGAAGCAGGAATGTTTCCCACCCAAACCACCATTTTCTTCTTCCCCTTCTTCGTCAGAAGTTCAACCCAATATGGAGTAGTAAGATCACGAATCATAAAAAGAGTATAAATCCCTCAAAACTTCTTAATACTGGTGATCAGTATAAAACTTGTAAATTGTGTAAATTAGAAGACCATACTGTTTAGGACTGCTACAATTATTTTTCCTATGACTCGAAAGTACTGCAAACCAAAGAGCTTCAACTATGTATTAAGTGTCTTGGCAGTCATTTGTATCAAGAATGTAAGTGGAAAGAGGGATTTCCTTACCCATGCGTTACTTGTGGGTTAAGGACTCATTTTTCTGTAATGTGCTCCAAGACACAAAATCTTTTGTAGGAAGGGAATAATTGTATATTTCCTGTTTCCTTGAAAGGAAAAGGATCCACAGTGATTTTCCATTGCATTTTGGCAACTGGAGGTCCAGAATATTTTTTCTCCCAGACTATTTTACAGGAACTGAAATCTAGGGAAAAATTAGTACCTAGACCTGTAATAATGCTTGTGAATACATTTATTGGAACAAAGTCCATAGACCTCCTGGAGCTAAATCTATATCTATAAAAGTGAAAGTGTCTGTCTGTATACATTTCTCTACACAATAACTCAATTTTCAATCTACAGGCTCGAAATTTGATATACAGGGGACTGAGATTTGGGAAAATCTTTGTAATCAGTTTTCAACCAGAAATTTGGCTGTTAAGGAGTCTTGTTTTGCACAAAAACATGCGTTCACATCTCAAGACATATTTCTTGTCATATACATACGCGCAAACAAACATACGCACACACGTACACACATATAGATATATTCATGTTCGCGTACATACACTCACATTCACGTGCATATACACACACACTAACGTACACACATGTACGCACACATACACACACATGGGCAACGTCACTTCCCCTTTGAAGTAAATCCACACATGCGCAAAAGACCACCGGAAACAACTATAAAAGCAAGAGACAAGTTGTTTCCTTTTCCGAGCTGAACGGTCGACGGACCACCGGCTCATTTTGGGGCGCGCGCACCTGCGCACCATCTGCTACTATGCGTGGGGCAAGAGTCAACAGACAGTAGGTACACTTTACACGCTTTCTATCTCCATGGCCTGGATTGACATTTTCTCTTTCTCTCTCTCTACAACAATAGGCTTTACTTTTCACCAGCTAACAGCGAGAGACGCACGCCAAACTGGATTGACTTTTTCTCTCTCTCTCTCTCTACAACAATAGACTTTCCTTCTCATCAGTTAACAGCAAGAGACGCACGCCAAACTAAACATGTGCTGTACCCTTTCCTTTCATTTGTTTCTTCACAAAATAAATTCTAGTTCGTTTAATTCAATTTAACGTGTTGTTCGTTTCTTCCTTAAAATAATTCATTTTCCTATTTTTGCACCACCACAACAAATTAGCGACCCGACGTGAGATAAACACGCATTTCCTTCCATACCACCAGTCCACTACAAATTGGTGACACTCGAATGTGAGATGAACACGTATTTCCTTCTATACTACAAGTCCCGCAACAAACTGGCGACCACTATGAGACGTGAAACGAACATGCATGGTGACTCTACCTTTTTGGAATTAATTGTTTTGAGTGAGACGCGCGTTTTATTTGATGAAAAAAAAACAAAACATTTCAACAAAGAAAAACAAGTGAACTACAATGACGAAACCTCTCGTCAGACTCGGCAGAAAAATAAACACGGAGCTGTCGACTTCATACGAATATAAAAAAAAATTTGAGCTCGACAAACATTTTTCACAGTTTCCTGACATTACCCTGCAACAAACGCGAGGAGCAAAATCACATGGGCCTATACACATTCTCTCCCGCACAGCAGACGCAACAACAAAGAAACAATTACAGAACATCCCTATCAGCACATAGGAAGAAGTTGAATCAACAATACGAGTTGAGATGCACCACACACACTGATAAACACACAACTGAAGTTTCGCTGACAGCCGGCCACCATACTCGCCGTTCAACATGAACGAATGCACAACAAACGCCCGTACAGACAATGTACACACACTACTGCAGACTCAGTTGCGAAGACACCGTCAACTTGACACACAATGTCAACATGAACAAAAATTTTCCTTCCAAATGAACAAGTCACTTCACTGTCCAAGCGACTCGTTGCACATGTCAGCACACAACAAAAAAAAAACAAAACAAATGTCAGACTAAAAAAAAGAGTAAACACCTTTTCCACGCATAAGTAAATACTTTCTTTTACGAACACACTCCATTTTTGATGTTTTTTTAAACAAACACACCAACAGCAAAAAAAACAGGACGAACAATCAATTGCCCAAAACATTACTTAAAAATATATATATATATATATATATATATATATATATATATATATATATATATACATACACTGCATATTTTTTTTCCTGGAAAGGGGAGTATTGTGCAAGCCTTTTCTAGTCTCACACAAAAACACGCATTCACATCTCAAGCCATATTTCTTCTCATATACATACGCACACACAAACATACAGGCACACACATGTAGATATATTCATGTTCACATTCACGTGCATATACACATACACACATGCACACACACATGGGCAACGTCACTTCCCCTTTGAAGGAAATCCACACATGCGCAAAAAACCACCGGAAACAACTATAAAATCAAGAGACAAGCTGTTTCCTTCCTTTTTCGACTCACCTTCTGAGCTGAACGGTCGACGGACCACCGGCCCCTTTTGGGGGACGTGCGCCCGCACGCTTCACGCCACCTGCTACTATGCTTGAGGCAAGAGTCAATAGACAGTAGGTACACTTTACTTTCCCTCTCACCAGCTAACAGCGAGAGACACACGCCAAACTGGACTGACTTTCTCTCTTTCTCTACAACAATAGACTTTCCTTCTCACCAGCTAACAGCGAGAGACGCACGCCAAACTAAACACATCCTTTTCTTTCATTTGTTTCTTCACAAAATAAATTCCAGTTCGTTTAATTCAATTTAACACGTTGTTCGTTTCTTCCTCAAAATAATTCATTTTTCCTATTTTTGCACCACCACAACAAATTGGTGACCCGACATGAGATAAACACGCATTTCCTTCCATACCACCAGTCCACTACAAATTGGTGACACCCGAACGTGAGATGAACACGCATTTCCTTCTATACTACAAGTCTCACAACAGGAGTCAAAGTTCAATGATTTGACCTTTGAGAACTCTACCAAACTCCTCTGGCAATTTTGGGTCTAAACACTTGAAATTTTAGATATAGGTTCCTTGGACATGGATCTAACTTAATAACTTAATTTGAGCCCAAAATGATAAATGTTAAGAGGTCATAATATTGGTTAAAGTTAAAAAAAATTTGACCTCTGCAGTCTCTACCAAATTATTCAGACAATTTCTGGTCTAAGCATTTGAAATTTTACATAAAGGGTATTCAGAGATAGGGTAAGTTTTTTAAACAGTCTCAGTTGAAAATTTGAGTTATCTACATATATAAAAGCGAAAATGTGTGTATGTATGTTCGCTTTTTGTGTATGTCTGAGAAAGGCATTTTTCCGAGAAGCGATTGGTCGACTCACTTAAAACTTTTTATATCACATCTAAATGATAATATCTACGAGTTAATGACAGGGGTCGCCTGTCTATTTAATTTGCCCGACTTTCAAAAAATAAATATTCCACATATTCGGATCGCCGCATGTTGGTTTCACTTTTCAGTATAAAAACAGCAAAACCATCAACTATCCCGCAGTAAAACGATTTGACCTCATTAAAAACTGGGGAATAACGTGATGTTTGACATTAACTTTTAAATCACTTTTACATTGACTGTCGCTGTAGCGCAGGTGTTCAGGCTTAGCCTATGGGCCTCAAGGCGCCGGGGTCAAGCCGACCTGTCACCAAACCCCTTCCCTTATTTTTTTTTCCATTTTTTAAAATCACCGTTTTTTTTATCGTTTTTTTTTTTTTTTTTATATTTAAACAGGGTTAAGTTTCCTTCTATATCCGAAATCTGCATAAATTGAAATATAATATTTGAGTATATTTTACAACTGGGAAAAGCCGGGTGCCCCCCTGCTAGTAAATATATAAATATATGTATGTATGTTTGCATGTCTGCCTAAAACTTTTGACAGAGGCGACGGATTTTCACATGATCAGTATCGTTTTGAAGCTCGACCCTTCAGAAGACAAATACCGAAAAATTGGCTAAAAACATTAATTTCTTCACCCTCAACTGGGCACTTTTTTACAGGGAGGGGTCGCTTTTTTCGCTGATATTTTCGAAAGTCATCCCCTCTTGATTGTCTAGCCTTAATTTAAACCTACATCACTTCCGGTTTGGCGGTGGTCGTAACAGCAAAGACGTCACATTTTTTTCACATTCTTTTCCTCCTTCGTGGTACGGGTTCAAGCCTGCCTTCCTACTACCACTTTTTTTTTTTTTTGCTCAAACACCCGGGCAACGCCGGGCACCCATGCTAGTGTCTATAAAATTGGGTTCTCAAGAACCCTTTCCTTTAGCTGCCCTATTCACAGTCTTAACTTGAAATTTCAAGTTGACAAATTTGATGAGATTACATCTAATATAACTGAGGCAGGTTTTCGTCTGTCATAGATATAAGGATTTAAATGGCAATGTGCTTCATGGTTTCGTCAGCTTGGACTTAATCCAACAGATAAAAAAGGTCTGTGTACTTAATTGTCTAAATGGGACAGCTTGGAAAATTTCGAATCATCCCATTTGTGGATCAGCATAATTTGTGAAGCCCAAATCAAATAAGGAAACTCAGCAGGAGTTGCCTCTCTTTGATCAAGTTTGCCGATCATTACCTGCTTGTTCTTCATATTTGGTGGAAAGTTTTAAATCCTATCCTCTCTTATTCGGACATGCTTGGTCCATTTTTTGAAGAATCTTCCATAGAACATAGACAAAAAATTTTCTTTCTCTTGATTCTGTCGGAATCAATGAAAATGCTAAACTGTCTTTGTATGATGAAGCAAAGATAGCTGAATTAAAAAAAAAAAACATCATACTAAAAGATGGGAAATATGTGGATCTGCCCTTTGACTTCAAAAGGTTGGCTTAGGTAGATTCTTATGTGGCTTCCCTAAAGATTATGCAAAGGGTGGCAGTTTCTTTAGAAACAAAGTTTATACAACGAATATTTACAAGCATTTGAAGATTATGAACGAATTGGTATCATCGAACCTTTCTCTGATGCTCCTGGAGATTATGATAAATATTGTTGGATTCCTCATAAACCTGTTATAAAGGAGGGCCTTGGAGTCACCATGAAAATCTGTCTTGTTTTTAATTGTTTTTGAAAAGGCGGGGGGGGGGGGTCCATTAATGACGCAGCATATGCAGGCGTGAATCTAACAGCAGAGTTGCTTGACCTTAGTTGGCCTTCAGAAAAAATACCTGTCCTTTTGGGAGACCTCCATAAGACTTTCTTACAAAGCAGGAATAAAGCAGATCTGTTTCTTAAAGTAAATGAGAAATTGTGTACCTATTGGTACAATTCAATCATTTTTGGCTTCAATGCCAGGCCCTTTCATCTTGAGTTACATATTCAAGTTTCATGCAGAGAGATATAACTGATGAGTCTTCCTGTTATGACTAGCAATTTTTATGCTGACAATTTGGTCACTACTGGTCGTGATTACGACTCACTCCTTTGTGTCCATGACAGACTAAAGGATGCAGGATTCAAACTTTGGTCCTGTAACTCCAACTGCACACACTTGCAGAGCAAGATGATTGAAGACGAGTCTATTACCTCTTCCCACCTTTGAAAAGATCCTAGGTATCATTATTCCACTAGATAAGATTAGACTGGCCCATCCCATGATAGACACCGAGTCTCAAATTTCTAGTATATATGATCCTTTATCTTTACTACCCAAATCACCATTCAAGGCAAGATCCTTGTTAACTAATTCTGGAAAAGCAAACTGTCCTGGGATCAGGAGATTCCTGAAAATTTTACTGCCTCTTGGCAAGCTCTTGCAGAAGAATTAAACAAATTAAGTGATTGAGTTCCCCAAACAAGTAATGATGGAAGACTCCCTGCCAGGCAGAGTTTATATGCTTCTGTGATGCATTTAAACTTGCATACAAGGTTTCCTTTATGTAAAACAAGGAACACAATTCTCCCTATTATTTGCTAAGGCAAAGGTGGCACCCATTAAGCGAAAGACCCTTCCTACCTTAGAACTTATGGCTATCTATTTGGCTTAAAGTTGTTCCTAATGTGCTAAAGGCTTTGAGGCTTATCAACATTCATTCCATTTTTCTTGTATATGATACCCAAATGGCCCTATCTTCGGTCTTAAATGGAAAAGAGACTAAGAAAAACATTTTTGTGGAGAACCATGTACTAGACATTAAAAAAATGCTGGATGATTTTAATCTAGAATTCAAAATTATCCCTCAGTTCAAATATGTTCCTTCATCTGAAAATCCTGCAGATTTGTAAACTAAAGGTCTTACCTCTAAGTTTGAGCAATTATACAATTTTCAGGTACATGGCCCTGATTGGTTAAAGCGATATATTATAGACTGGCCTATCTCCTTTGCCTTGTCTTAATGATGTGAACAAGAAAATCATATCGTGTATGTTCTCCGATGATTCATGTACTTACCTAATTACTTACCACTGAATTTTCATTTTTGACTAAGGCAATTAGTTTCCTTGAAAAGGTGTTAAGGTTCTGTGATAAGTTGAAGCACCAAAACACAGATACCAATTATAGAGCTAAATTGTTGCTATTTTTTGGATGCAGAGGGAAGAATTTCCCTACAAGTTGGAATACTTGAGCCAACCCACTAATAAGGCTCTTCCTCTAAGGGTATCAGCTCTTGGTTTGTTTATCAAGAAGGATGGTCTGTTGCGAACTGAAGGACGTATACAGAATTCTAACATCCACTCCTTTGAAGTTAAATTTCCTATACTTTTAGGAAAACATCATCGTTTGACTGAATTGGTAATTAAAGAGGCACATTTAAATTGTTGTATCTGAGAACCAATTTGACTTTTTCTAAGTTGAGGTTATCTGAGTTTTGGATTCTCAAGGGAGGCAATGGGTGAAGACAATCGGTGAAGAAATTATTTGTAAGATAATTAATTTTATGCCATACACCTTAGGTTCTCAACTGCCAACTCATCAGGCAAATTTTGTTCACCCATTTCAACAAGTGGATGTTGACTTTACTGGTCATTTTTTGGTAAAATACAATCATGAGGACGTAAAAATGTCTTGTTGTTCACCTGCATGAGTCTACATCCCATACATCTGGAAACATTACCAGATATGAGCATTAGATCCTTTATATTAGCATTTACCAATCTGTTCAGTGTTCCTACGGATATTTATTTAGACAATGCAAAGACCTTCTTGGCGTCTGGCATCTTGTAATATCCAAAATCTTTGTTTCAGACGAATTCAAAGAAAAAATCAGGCCAACTTCCATTAGTCATCTCACCATTCCTCTTTATTCAGCTTTGCAAGGAAGTGCATGAGAGAGGATGATAAAAACAATCAAATAATATTTGAAAAAAATAATAGGTAGAAAAATTCTGCTATTTTGACTTCTTAATTGTCCTTTCTGACGTGGAGAAATTGATCAATGATCGGCCGCTAACATTTATTTCCTCTGGATTTAAAGTCTGTTTCTGCGCAATCTTCAACAGAATTTGTGGAGAAAGGTGGCCCCTTCTTCAACTTGTTCTATCATAAGTGACAGATCATCTCCTAAGGTCTGCTATGATGCCTGTGACAGTTGGTACCATTTTGACTGTGTTGGGATGAATCAGCAGAATACTCTCAGGGAGTGGAATTGTCCGAATTGTTCAGACAAAGTACAACACTAAACTCTTTTTTCATTGTTTTAACTCAGAATTTATCAAGTTATCATTCTTGTTATTAATATATTGGTAATTTAGATAAATTATTGGTTATAAATTCATTTATCATAAGCAGACAAAGTCATATATAATTACTTTAAAATAAAAATAAAACCTATGATGTGACCAATAGAATTATTTGTTTAATTGACAGCCTAATACATAGTTACCTTGTATTCAATGTTTGGAAAAAAAAGATACCCATTACTTTTTTTCCTTCTCTTGGCAGTATGTCAGAAATTGCATAACTTGAAAGCTTGGTTGATACGAATTGATGCCTCGTTTTTTTTTTTTTTTACAGCCTTTCTAATTGGTTGATTTAAATTTTAACCCTGCACACATGCTGAAAATTAAAACGGACAAAGTCAGTTCCTGACAAGCTTCCTAACACAATGGATGTAAGTTCGTGTTTATCGTTGAAGCTTTATGAACTCATTAATTTAAGGGAAAATTAGTCTGTCTCATCACCATGAGGGAATTTGACCTAACTAAATAGTTTTTTTTCCCAGACAAAATATTATCTTTTTAATTGGCAACTATGCTGACATTGGGATCCTCACTTCTATAGAATATTGGAGCCTTGAAAGAATATGGAAAATTTGGACTCTAAACAAACCACAAAACTTCTCAGAAGAAGAAAAAACTACCACTTCATTAGAAGACTAAAAAAGAGCAGCATAAATGACACAGAGCATTGGTTTTGCAAATGATAAGACTCGACTAGCTGCATCAACCTGGAAAGTTTACTTTTTATTGTGTCAATTTTTTAGCAAAAGTTCTAAATTATGTGAGAATAAATTTCTCTCAAACTCTGTCCATTGTAAAGCAAACCCAACATTCCTATTATAAAAAAATTTTATTTGATTTAAAAAGTTTTATTTGATTTAAGAAAAAACCTTTCAATTAAAAAAAATATTTGGTGCTTTGCTTATTCAGATTTGTTGTGGTTTCCACCAAAAGAAACCGCTCACCAAAAAAGGATCCCAATTCAAAACGTAAAAACCACAGCCGATGACCCTTTGACAAGTATTTTGACGTGAATAGTTATCCCGTGGAACTCTGAATAGTACAATTCCCGCTAGAATAATATTCACAACTTTCTCAGCTTCAAATTAATACAACACATGAATACAAAGCTCAAACAGATGATTCCCTATAGCACTTTAAAGACAAAAACAAACACATCAAGAACAAAAACGACAACCAGCGCTGCAAGCCTTGGTGTCTACAGATACGTCTACCAGACGAGTATAAATACAGCATTTTTTTTTCAATAAGCAGTCAGTTGTAGCTAGATCGCTGCATGGCGAGGTTGGGTCCATCAGCCGCCCAACTCAACTCAGCAGCAGTCATGCCCATACAGAACGGTTTAGACTACCTCCTGCTAATGGCAAAACCCTATAGCGGCAGCCTCTTGCCGTCGACTCACTTGATAGCTGAACCCAGTAGCAGCAGCAGCTGCTCACCATTGATGTGCTCGACTCACAACATCCCAGCTCAAGTCAATGCATGTTTCCTGTAACCACTGCCAACGACCTCGTAGCTGTGCCAGTTCAAATGCCAGTTGGACTCCAACCCTCAGCCTGAAACCTACTACTATTCAGTTTCTTTTCGGAAAATAAACCTGAAGAGATTTATATTCGTTCACAATGGTACCTATGGTATTTGTCATCTTTTTCTTTGCTATTGTCGTTTTTCATCTTTTTCTTACCTGTGTCGGCTTTTAGTTGTAGGGTCGATTGCCACTGACATCCAGCCCCGCAGCAAGTGGTGACCCCGTATGTGATCTTAATACAGGCAAAATGGCTGGCAGAGAAGATGGCAGCAAGTTTGGATGAAAAGGAGAGCTACATATCAGCTCCCCTGATTCAGTTGCTCATGTTCGACAATGACTATCGAAAGTCTTGAAAGACTCAACCCAAAACCAACAAGCTTTTGACTTGATATGGAATTTACAAAAAAGTCAAGCTCCGAAAGCATCAACAATCCCTTCAGAGCCTTTCAAACTTTCTCCGACAACTGATTCAACAAACCCAAACCCCCATGGATTTTTATCAAAGCACATAAAATCCACAGACATCAATAATAACCACCATAGAAGTCACACCAGTCTAAAATGAGTTAAACTGCAACATGCACATTTAAAAAAAAAAAAAAAAAAAAAAAAATCGACAATTAGACGTTATGGAAGAAGTCAGTTTAAAATGAGTTAGCTACGATGTGCACATCGAAAAACTTGATGACTGGACGTTTGTTGATTCAACCAACGCATAAGGAACCCAATCAACACGAATGATGCACATCAACATCGGTACAGACTCGCTTATACTTGGCACTGCAGACTCACTTGTAAGCCTTTGTGTAACTGACTTCAATTTCGACAAATATCTCCACAAAACAGACAATACAATCACCAAGTGCAGACTCACAGTCATCCCTGGGGCTCTGCAGACGTGCTTGCAGACTAAGAATGTGAACAACCGTACAGACTCATTTGCACTCATCATTCTGATAATTCTTGCAATTACATTCGTAAAACATTTGCAGATACTTTCGATATTGTTTCTTTGGTAATTGATTTACAATCAATTATCCAGAAGGGGCCCTTGTCACGGTTTCTACCAAAAGAAACCGCTCACCAAAAAAGGATTCCAAACGTAAAAGCCACAGCTGACGACCCTTCGACAAGAATTTCGTGTGGAACTCTGAATAGTACAATTCCCGCTAGAATAATATTCACAACTTTCCCAGCTTCAAATTGATACAACACACGAATACAAAGCTCAAACAGATGATTCCCTACAGCACTTTAAAGACACAAAAACAAACACATCAAGAACAAAAACGACCAGTGCTGTAAGCCTTGGTGTCTACAACTACGTCTGCCAGACGAGTATAAATACAGCGTTTTTTTTCAACAAGCAGTCAGTCACGGCTAGATCGCTGCACGGCAACCCAACTCAGCAGCAGTCATGCCCACACAGAACGGTCTTGCTGTCGACTTACTTGATAGCCGAACCCAGTAGCAGCAGCAACCGCAGCTGCTCGCCGTCGATGCGCTCGATTCCCAAAAGCTCAGCTTCTCAAGTCAGCGTGTTTCCTGTAGCCACTGCCGACGACCTCGTAGCTGTGCCAATTCAAATGCCAGCTGGACTCCAACCCTCAGCTTGATACCTCCTATCACCATTCAGTTTCTTTTCAGAAAATAAACCTCAATGGATTTATATTCGTTCACGACGATACCTACTGCGTTTATCATCTCTTCTTTGCCATTGTTGTTTTTTGTCTTTTTCTTGCCTGTGTCGTCTTTTAGTTGGAGGGTTGATTGCCACCGACATTCAGCCCCGCAACAGATTGACACTTATGGCGACAATTAAAAGTAAAGAAAATACAGAAAAGTTGGTATGATGTACATACTCGTTACTGAACAAAGATGAAATATTAAAAAGAATTTGATTAAGTAATTGTTTTCTATTCACAAAAATCAAATTTTCATCATTCATTCTTCCATACTTGAATAAAAGGTTTACAAGTGCAGTTGGTTTGTATTTTAAAAAATACAGTGTAAACTTATGAATTAAAGCAAAATTTATAATTAACATAACATTTTTTTATAATTTAAAAAAATAGTCATTTTTTTTTCAGAAAATAAAACAGTGTCAACATGTACAAGATTACCCGCTCTAAATTCCATGATTTACTCTAAAAAAAATGTGTTATTCTCACTGATTACAGATTTAACAGATTAAAAAAAAAATTGAAATAAAATTTTTATGACTTATCATCGGAATCATTTTTCAATTATAACGTTCTACTAATGGTCATAATGGTAATGGTGGCCATCACCGAGAAAAAAAAGTGGTGTCTCTCACGTGACCAGTGAATATTCCGTCTAAAAAAAGGGGTGAAGAAAAAAACTTTCTTAGACATTCCTCTCTCTAGATTTACCAATCTTTCTCCTTTCCAACTCAAAACTCACCTATAAAATTACAACTTTTACATGTTTTTGGGTTTGCTGAAATGAATATCACAGTAATGTTCTGTTTTAGCGTTGGAAAATTATTTTTCCAAAATACTCGGTATTTTTTTATGAGAATACCCAGCATAGTATAAACACTCAACCTCTCCAGGTTAAGAACGGCTATCAGATTAAACACTCACAACTTCAAAACAACTCACAACTTATTAAGAACAGCTTTCGGAAATAAATACCCAAAACCTCCTCATGTTAAGAACACATTGCAGGTGTTTATACTACTTATGTAAAAAAAGTAACAATTATTCAATTCAAACAAAAAATTAAATACAAAGTTTATTTGTATAAAAATAATTAAAAACAGGTGCTCGGAAAACTCGTCCACAGAAAACACGTCCATTTTTGCTAGGTAAGAAAACTGGTCCATTATTGAATAAATATCGATTGAAAACACATTTTATGATCGTTTGATATTGTTTTTAAAAAGACTACACCTCCATAATATTTTTAAAAAATATTTTTACTTGTTTACCATTGTTTTAAAAAATATAAGTGCACAAATACATGTATTTGGTGACTTCAATGTCCACCACAGTAACTGGCTTGGATTCTCTAATTACACAGATGTAGCTGGTAGCACAACACATAGCTTCTCTATATCTCATTCCCTATCTCAGACGGTTACATTTTCGACACGTTTTCCAGACCAGCAATATCAACATGCCTCACTTCTAGATCTATTTCCAACAACAGTTCCAATGATTGTATAACAAATGCCAACAGCCCACTCGGGAATGCTGATCATGCTGTGATAATGGTAGAAATCATCCTAAATTCTCGCCCTTAAACTGAAGACCCACTGCCCAAACCAACAAGGTATTACAAAAAGGCTGACTGGGAAGCCATCAGGGAACTATTCAGAGATGCCCCATGCTAAAATATCTTTTCTCTTCCAGTGGAATAGTGTGCAAATGAAACCAGTGAATGGTTCAAAACTGCAATTGAAGCACATGTTCCCACAAGAAAATTCTATAGCAAGGCCCACTCTCCCCAATGGTTTACTTCTGCTTGTGCAGCTGCCATTGCTCAAAGGCAGCATGCGTTCTGCAGATTCAACCGGCAAAAGTCCAGTTTCAACAGACAGAAGTATATAGAAGCTAGAGTAAAATTGTAAGAGAGTAATAGCGACAGCTAAGACAGATTACACTGGAACCACCAGAAAACGCATCGAAGCACAGAAATTAGGAACCTGTGATTTTTGGAAATCTACAATAGTGTCATAAATAATGCGCAATCAACGATTCCTCCACTATCAAACAATCATGAGGTTGTTTGCACGGCAACTGACAAGGCTAATCTGCTTGCAAGTTGGTTTGCCTCAAACTCCACACTGGACTCGGCACACCACTCCCTCTCTGACTTCTTTGCGGACAGACGCCACACTAGATGAGTTGAAAATCACTCCTCCTCAGGTACATAGTATCATAAAAAATCTAGACACCTCAAAAGTATGTGGACCCGATCTCATCCCGGCTGTGCTTTAAAAAAATGCTCCGCTGAGGTTGCCCCAGTTCTCTCCAAACTTTACAATAAATGCCTTAACAAATCTTGGTTTCCCAACTGCTAGAAAACCGCTTCTGTGGTACCAGTCTTCAAGAATTTTGGTGAAAGAACTGACCCATTAAATTATCGCCTCATTAGCCTCCTCTCGCTTTTCACCAAAATATTTGAGTCCTTAATTAATCAAGCCCTAGTCCAAAACCTAACAGCTGCTAAACTCCTGACCGACAAACAATATGGATTTAGGCAAGCCCGTTCCACAGCAGATATCTTAACTGTAATCTCTGAACATATCTACCAGTCACTGGACAAAACAGGGGAGGGTAGAGCGGTAGCCCTCGATATATCTAAGGCTTTTGACAGGGTATGGCACGATGTTTTCTAAGGAAAATTAGATCATATGGTATCACTGGAAGAATACATAATGTAATTAAATCCTTAAGAGAAAAATCCAAGTTGTCCTCGATGGTTGTACATCTAAACAATGATATAAATGCGGAAGTACCTCAGGGGTCTATCATTGGGCCTTTTTTATTCCTGATATTCATAAATGAGTCAACTGATAAAATTGTTTCGGAGATGGGTACATTTGCTGACGACACCACTCTCTATAACAGGCACGAGGGGAAATCAAAGGAAATGGCAGAAACACTAGAGGATGACCTCCAATCTGTAGTGGAACGGGGACAAAAACGGATGGTCACATTCAATGCTGCCAAGACTAAGCTTGTTTTCTTCAATAATTACAAGAAACCTTCTCTACCACTAATAGCAATGGCCAAGAACACATTACTTGAAAGTACTTCCTTTAAATTCCTCGGCCTAACGTTTACAAGAAACATGAACTGGAATAGACACATTGAGAGCATTGCCAAGGCTGCTGCAAAGAAGGTGGGCTCTCTCTACCATGCTAGGAAACTACTTGTACCTCAAAATATCCTGTACCTCTATAAGGCCACCATTCAGCCATGTTTGGAGTACTGTTGTCACATTTGGCCTGGTGCATCTGCTGCTTGTCTCTCACTCCTAGACAAGGTTCAAAAGAGAGTCGCCAACCTGATAGGTCCTGAACTGTCATCTAGGCTTCAGCCTCTGTTCCATTGACATAATGTTGCATCCCTCTGCCAGTTCTACAAGTACTTTAATGGTGAATGCTCTGACGAACTACAAGCACTTGTACCTCCTCGACAAACCCGACAAGCAACTAAGTCCCACTCTTTTACAGTAGAAATCCCTAAGTGTAAGAAAGCCTTTTACTCCAATAGTTTCTTCCCAAGAACTGCAAGACTTTGGAACTCCCTTTCGGGATTCTGCTTTCCCAACTGTAACGATATGCAGAATTTCAAGTGTAATGTGAACAAACATCTTACTACTCATCTCCCTTCATAATGCCCCTGTGTAACAAAGTAAGGGTGTGGGTAGGTTGATGCCCCCCCCCCCGTTAGGAAGAAAGGCAAAACCACTTGGTATCAAGTTGTTTATTTAAGAAACCTGAGAACTCTGTGTGTTAAAGGTTAACAAAACTGTATTTACTAACTGTTTATTCGAGTTCGATCAGATCTTTGAAGCGAGCCATTGTGTTATTTTTGTTAATGATAATTTAGATTATGGACTGAGAATTGAATTTCTAAACAAAAAAGAAATAATATCCGCGTGATGTTCAGAGGGCGATATAATTGTTTATATATTAGTGATGGGACGATGCCAAAATTTTTTCCCGATTCCGATTCCGATCAAAATTTCCGATTCCGATCTGATTCCCGATTCCGATTCTTGTAAAATTTATACATATTTAATTAGAGATTTTTTTTGTTTGTTTTTTCGTAAATTTTCAAATTATTACATAAACCCCTGGTTAATGTCCGCGTATATTTTATCTCAAATGTTTGCCTTGTAATTGATTAAAAATTGTAACACAACAAAACATTTATTTTGATTTTAAAACAAAGCTATATTGTACCAGTTCGTATTTACTGTATAACATGCTACTTACATGAATAGTGGAAAATATTCGAAGATTGGTAGGCAAAATAAGAAAACGATGTAAGAACAATATATTTAACAACGCCACTTAGCAAAGCCACATCTCATTGTTACGAACGAATTTCTAAATAATAATATTACTATTATGAAAACCATTTTTAACGTGAGATTGCGTGAGCTTTCTGTGCTTTCTCTCGCAGCTAAATCCCTATTCCAAAATGAAATATTACTTTTATAGATTACGTGTTAGAACATTTTTTTAATTGGCGGAAAGAAAAGCGATCATTTAGAATTTAGAGTGTAAGATCAGTTTCGAATATAAATTTAACGTAAAATGATCATCATTTCTGGCCATCCTAATTCTTTATGGATATTAACTAAAGTGTTTCCCACTAAATTAAGTTCGGTTTGCAACGTTGTAAAACCATGTGTAATCGCTTAAAAAGTAGACACCCTATCCCCAATAAGCGCACATAATTTAAAATTGGTAACACACTACAGCTCCTGTTACGTTATATTTATTTGTGAAACTGACCGTCTATTTTAAATTCCTAATCGTTTTATATATATATATATATATATATATATATATATATATATATATATATATTTTATAATCATGAGTGTTTAGACAAATATGAAAAAAAGAGCCTAAAAAAGGGGTGGTTTTTAGCCCTAAAAGTTCCCGGGGGGCGCAAACCAGAGGAATTTAGGAAAACTCGTCCCAGGAAAACTCGTCTCAGGAAAACTCGTTTCCGGAAAACTCGTCCCCTTTCGCTAGGTAGGAAAACTGGTCTCTTATTGAATAAATATCGATTGAAAATATTTTATGATCGTTCTTGAAGGAGATATTGTTTTTTAAAATAGACTATAGCCCCCATAATATTTAAAAAAAATATTTTTACTTGTTTAATGTTTTTTTTTTTTTTTTTTTTTTTTTTTTTTTTTAAATAAAATCGATTTTCTAAGTGTCCGTTTTCTACCTAACTGGCTAAGTTCTTAGTGGTTTCACTTCTTTTAAAGCGTTTATTATGTTCATAAACGAGACCGCATTTTTTTTTTTTTATATTAATATAAAAAGAATTTACTTATTTACTGTTGTTTATAAAAGGGTAAAATCGATTTTTCTACCTCGCCGACTATGGTGTTTAATTTATTTGGAATCGTTTATTCGGTAAAGAAAAAAAAACACAGAAAACAAACAAAAAACATGTCGAGTGTTACGTGAGAACGAGAAATAATGTCCGGTGTATCTTAGGGATCTTGATAATCGCTAAAAAATAGAAAATTAAAGAAATTACTGAGGGAGATTTGGTTTTAAAAAGAAAATAATAAATTTTGATATTTTTTAAAATATAATTTAGAGAGAGAGAGAGAGAGAGAGAGAGGGGGGGTAAAAACTATATCTCCCTCCGAAAAACAACCAACAAAAAATGAAATTAAAAAGATTCTTGATAAACGATAGCGGAGTTTTCAATAAAATTGATTAATAAATTTATTTAGTGATTAACTTTTCTCTTAATGATTGATTTTAGAATTTTGAAGTAAAAATTAAAAAAAATTTAAAATTAATTAACGAGAGATTGTTAACATATGGCATCTCTCGCGCCCAAAAAATATTTCGCTTTTAATTTATTAGTTAATTTTTGCAAAATTTGCCAGGACGAGAATAAATGCTGATAATTGATAAAATTATAATTTTAAATAACGCATGAGTGCATTTGGTATGAGAGAAAACAAAAACATAACAAAAAAAAAACTATCATAATTAAAAAACCAAAACAAAAAGTAAGGAAAAATCGAATCGCTCCCTGTTTTTTAATTTTTTGGTTTTGTTTTTATTATTGTTTTTATGACTCCAAAAAACATCGTTAAAATAAGAACAAAAAAAAAAAATTTGTAATTAACTTTGTATGAACATAATAAACGCTTTAAAAGAAGTGAAACCACTAAGAACTTAGCCAGTTAGGTAGAAAACGGACACTTAGAAAATCGATTTTATTTAAAAAAAACAAAAAAAACATTAAATATTTTTTTTAAATATTATGGGGGGCTATAGTCTATTTTAAAAAAAACAATATCTCCTTCAAGAACGATCATAAAATGTGTTTTCAATCGATATTTATTCAATAAGGGACCAGTTTTCCTACCTAGCGAAAGGGGACGAGTTTTCCGGAGACGAGTTTTCCGGGCACCAACCAGAGTTTTGCCAGGGTCAGCGATACTGAATTTACATTTGCAACAATTGCCTTCACATTTTGGACAAGTTTCAGTAAAATCTAATGGACGGGAAAAATGTTATGGGGCCAAAAGTGTCATTTTTGCCATTTTGGGCATTTTTGACCTCTTTTCAGCATTTTTGACCTCTTTTCTTGGGGGAGCAACGAGAGTTTTCTTTAAAAAAAACTCGATGTTGTGCACATCTACGTATTGGAGTACCAATTTTTGGCAAAATTTCAGAAAAAAGTAATGGACGGTTATCCAGGAATCATCCGGACGAACAAACGGACGAACGCCACTGAAAACTATAGTCCCTCTCCGATAAATCGGGGGGGGGGGGGACCAACAAGGAATGTGCAAAATTGTGAAAAGGCTTGGCCTTTGATTTAATTTGAAATATGCTTCCAGTGTGATTTTCTTTGATTCTGCCGGTATTATTTATGTTTATACTTAAGGATTGCTACGACGGCGCCAATGCCGTCTGAAGCCGAGGCCTCCGTGTGAGATGTATATATATATATATATATATATATATATATATATCACGGAGGCCTCGCTGAAGCCCGCCAATCTCACTCAAAAGTTGAGTTGAAAGTATTATGGGGGTAATTAACACCTTAGATGCTGTTGGTTTCGACAACAATACTTTTTCACACCCACTTGCCAAATTTCTCAAGGAGTTTAATATGAAAAGATTTCAAACGAATAGAGTTTTATTTTATTTTCCTGGAGCCACATTGTCTGACACCGTCGCATTTTTCTCGGGTTTCGGAAAAGTTAAAAATATACATGAATATCTCACAATTAATTTATCAAAGTCTGGATAAAATAGATAAAGAGAAAACATTTAGAAATTTTTCAGATTGAAAAAGAAATTATATTTACATTTAAAAGTCCCCCCTCATTGAAATTCTACTTTTGGACGATATTTGTAAACCCACTAAAAACCAAATTATTTTTAGATCTAGGATGAAGCTCTAAACTGTCTTCACGTATTAAAAAAGGGTGCTTGTGCAGTTTACACTATGTTAAAAAACGAAAAATAATAAAAAATATATATTCTACGTACTCGTTATGGAATGAAGTTCTCATAAAAAAATCACGTACTCGTTATGGAATGAAGTTCTCATAAAAAAATCACGTAATTTCATCAAATAGTTTTTATTTTATGCCGTAAAAACGATTTCGGAAATTCGGAATCTTCCTAAAAAAACTGCGATAATTAGTCAAGGGAGCTTAAAACAAAAACTATTTAATGAAATTACGTGATTTTGTTATGAGAACTTCATTCTATAACGAGTACGTAGATCTATAGAGTTTAGTTTTACTAATAGTTTAAAAGAAATAAATATCTATAATCGGTACAAGCAATTGAAAATTAACTTTTGAAAAATATTCAAAGAATCGATTTTGGAATCGGAAATTATACACAAATTTTTCCGATTCCGATGCCGATTCCGATTCCTCGGCACAACACTATTATATATATCAACAAGTCAGATAGACAAAAGAGAGAATGCGCAGGCATTTCTTGGAGAAGAGATGCGCAGAGAAGAACACAGTCAAAGCAGAGTTGGCTCTTGACTTGACACATTTCTTCAGATACCCAGAGACCGACACTCCACAAGGTTACAAGCTGATGCCTTCGACCATATTCTTAGCATAATAACACATCGCTTCCTTCAGGACTCTGAAAGAATTATAAGAACTGTACTGTTTTTTTTTTGTTAATATATATTTGGTGCAGAATTGTTTTATCCTGTTTTTTTTTTTCTTTTACTACACAAAAAAATCCACGGCTCTCTTTCGACGACATTCGTCGTTAAGAGGGTACACAACGAATTAGTCCAGGATATATAACTAGACGATCAACCGATAATTCGGTCACTTCAGTAACTTTAGACGGCCAAGAATTATCACCGGCAGTGGAAGGGTTCCGAGGTCGACGATCGTCCTCAACCGACTGGTAAAAGAGTGGGGGTGACATTTGGTAGCCGTTTACCAGGATTATCGAAATCAGGAAGAAGATGTGTTAGCTAACCAAAAAAACAAACAAACAAACAAAAAAAAAAACAGGAGGTTTACTGTTTATAACAGGTGGGACCTCCCAACAAGCGAGTCAACAAAAAGCAGCGCAGAACCAGGACTATCTCGGCAATCAGGTAGGAAAACCACTATTTTCGTTCTTTTCACTTCCTTTTTGCTTTGTCATTGTTCGTTTTTGGACTTCTTGTGGACTTTTTTCAAAGTGCGCTTAATCTTTTTTTAATATGGAATCTACTAGGGCTGCAGAGGAGTTGGGTTGTGGGATTGAAGAGGGGGGTTGGCTAACCCCAAAACTTAATGTAACTGGATCCAGAATTCCACTGTTCACAGGTTTGGCTGTGGAGTTGGCACCCTGGCTCAAAGCAATAGAAAAGAAAGGGCGCATCTATAACCTGCCGGGGGCCAATATGATCTTACTGGCATATGACTATACCGAGGGCGTTGCCTCAAAATGGATTGGGGAGTATTTGGATAAGTACAGATCCCAAACCAACTGGGAGAGGTTTGAACATGACATCCAGCAGCACTTCGGCAGTCACTCGAGCCGAACAGAGGCAGCTCGAGCGCTGATAGGGGTGAAGCAGAGGGATGGAGAATCCATTGCTCACCTAAAGGGATGCATGAGCGTTCTTGCTAAGGTAGCCTACCCGGATCAAGATCGGAGAAATGATCTGGCTACCCAGGCCCAGCTGGCAGAGTTCTTCACGGACGCTTTCAGTAATTCTCTATCGCGTGAGGACGTGGCAAGGGCAGAACCTAACACGTTGGAGGAGGCCTTTGCACAGGCTCGACGAGCTGAAGCTCTTCTCCAGAGATTAGGAAAATTAGAGGAGAACAAGACAGACTGGTTGAAGGTCTGCTACGGATGCGGTCGATGAGGACACATCCGAGCAAAATGCCCTGAGCTTCAGAGTTGGGAAGAAGAAGCCACGAATCCAGAACACCGGGACTTAAGGGTAGGGGGAAGATACATACCCCATCCTAACTTTAAGAGAGGTATTGTGCTTTGTTTGCCAGAAAGAAGGGCACAGGGCACATGAATGTAGGATTAAGGACAGAAACAATCCACCCAGAACCAAATTAAAACCTAGGAAGACCCCAACAAAGAAATCTTTAAACTAGTTAGGGTTGCCCCAGTAGCGAAAGGGCGGGTGACCCCTAGGAGAGATAGGAATTCCGGAAAAGCATAGATGGGGCTTTAAAATTAAAATGCTACAATTGCGGAAAAGAGGGGCACTATAGTTATCAGTGCAGAGACGGGGTGCACTGTTTCAACTGTGGCCGCCTGGGACATTCAAAGAGAGCCTGTATGTTGAGACCTAAGTGTTTTAAGTGCGGCAGTGAAGAACACTTAATTTGGAGTTGCAAGGCAAAGGGGTTCGTACAGTGTGACGAGTGTAAGGAAAGAGGGCACACCGCAACTAGCTGTCCACTTAGGAAGAAGGAGACATGCCAGGAGTTCGGGAAGAGCGGGCATTTATGGGACAGTCATAGAAAGAGGAAAAGTAAAGTTAAGAATCCTTCGGACAAGGATAGAGATGAGATTAAGTTATGTCAAATATGGTCCGAAGATGACAAACTCACCTGCAACATTGAGATAGAGGGCGAAACGTTCAGAGCGCTGATAGACACCGGATCGGAAGTTTCAGTCATTAGTTCTTTAGAGTTGCAAAGACTAAGACTACCCGCCGACCGATTTATGTCGACTAAGGTGAACGCGTTTCAAGCAGATGGGGGTAGATTCAGATTAGATTGGATGCTGGAAGTAAAGATAAAGGTGGGGGAGAGCAAGACATCTCACACACTGTATGTAGCACCAAAAATGACCCACAACGTGATACTGGGAGGAGACTGGTTTAGACAGAGGAAAGCCGTATTAAAATTTGACCCTCCAAAGTTAGTCCTTGGGGAGGAAGAGATTATTTTAGGTAGTACGATGCTCGCTTGAGTGGACCTCGTGTCTCGTGAAGATTTAAAGATTCCACCTAGAATGGCGGTGACGAGCTGGGGTGAGATAGAAGGGGCTATAAGGGATAACGAAGCCGTTTATCAGGTGTTACCCCTTCCCCACATAGAAGAGGACGAGGACGTGACAGTGTTACCAGCATTAGTGCAGGAAGGTCAGGCGCAGAATTTTCCGGTAGTTGTAGCAAATACGAGTCTGAAGACAGTTAACATTAAATCAGGAACTAAGTTGGGCAGAGCTTCAGTGTTAACATTAAAAACTAGGGTGAGGTGCGAAGAAATGCCTGTAGAGAGTGAAGCAATTAGTGACAAGGTATAATTAGACTGTCCTGACCAATACTGAGAAAGATTAGGAAGACTAGTTAAAGCTAATAAGCGAGTGTTAGCTAAGTCAGATAAGAAAATACGCATACAGTAAAAATGTCGATTGACACAAGAGACCACCAACCAATAAAGATGAGGCCGTACAGAACGCCTATTTGGAAGAGAGAGTTGGTTGAAAAAGCAGTGAAGGAGATGGGAGAGGCTGGTATTATTGAGCCATCTCAATCACCTTGGGGTTTCCCAGTAGTAGTAGTAGAGAAAAAGGATGGGGGAAATAGATTTTGCGTAGATTTTAGAGAACTTAATAAGATAACAAAATCTACTGCTTATCCTCTGCCCTTGATAGACGACATTTTAGCGATGCTAGGGAAAGCTACATGTTTTTCCTCCTTAAACTTAAGATCAGGTTACTGGCAAGTGGCAGTAAATGAGAAGGACAAACCTAAAACGGTTTTCTGTTGTCACATGGGGTTGTTCCAGTTCTGTGTCATGCCGTTTGGGCTAGCAGGAGCCTCTGGTGTTTTTCAATCATTAAGGGCAATAGTGTTGAGAGAATTTGAACATTTTGCCATGGCATATTTGGATAACATCTTAATCTTCTCAAAAACCCTGGAAGAGCACATTAAGCATTTACAGGCTGTGTTAGATCGTCTGAAATATCATGGCTTGAAACTAAAAATAGAAAAGTGTCAATTTATGAGAAAAGAGACTAAATATTTAGGATTTATCATAGACCAATCTGGAGTAAGGCCAGATACTGATAAAGTAAAGATTATAAGGGCAATGCCAGAACCTCAAACAGTTAGACAAGTTAGAGCATTTATAGGGACTGTAGGTTATTACAGAAGGTTCATAGCAGGGTTCTCTAGAATAGATATACCACTAATTAATCTAACGAAAAAATATGCTAGGTTCAATTGGACCGAGGCATGTCAGAAAGCATTCGATATGTTAAAAGCGGAACTGACCTCCATTCCTTTATTGATTTATCCCGATTTGAACAAGCCTATGGTCCTATATACGGATGCTAGTGATACGTGTATAGGAGCTTGCTTGACTCAGCCATGTGAAGAGGCAGAAGCTGTAATCCCGGGAATAAAGGATGAAATGCCTATCTACTTTCTCTCTCACAAATTAACAAAGACCCAACAGAAGTGGCCCCTGATTGAAAAAAGAGGCCTATGCCATCGCGTATGCTTTGCAAAAGCTGCATTTTTATTTAGCGGGTGCAACGTTCGTGATAAAAACTGATCATCGTCCATTACAGTACTTGTTCGATGCTGAATGGAAGAATCGAAAGGTGCAACTGTGGGCTATGCAGCTGAGTGGCTACAACTGTAAGATAGAGTACCTGCCCGGAAAAGAGAACACTTGTGCGGATTTATTATCTAGTATTCCCGAAGCGGTAGGGGAAGAAGCTGACGCTAGTGATCAGAATCTAGTTAATGATAATAACTATAGAATCTGCATACTCAACTCTCAGCAATTGCAGAATAGGCCCTCGGAGATGGAAGATGAAATAGAGCCAGAAGAAAATGACTCTCAAGAAGACGATTCTGATAAGATTGCGTGGAAATTGATAGACCTGAAGCTACTTAAATTAGAAGCGAGCAGGGACAAAGAGTATAGCGAACTTAAGAAATCGCTAGTAGAAGGGGAATTACCGCTTTCAAAATCGAGAAAATACCTGTTGGAAGATGATCGGGTATACTATGTAAATGGGGAAGAAAAGAACCCAATGTTTCGCTTGTATGTCCCAGATGGTCACATGAGGGCTAGTGTAGTGCAGGTAGCACATGACGGGTTAGGTCATGTAGGTATTGATAAGACTTACTCGATTTTAGCGAAGAAATACTATTGGCCTGGTATGTATAAACATATCCACTCCTATTTGATGGAATGTGTCACTTGCCAGAAGCGGGCTGTTAAAGACGCTAAGACACCCCTAATGGAGACTGATATTCCATCATATCTGTTTGAGAAGTGGAGCATGGATGTCTCAGGGCCATATAATAATAGTAAGAAGGGAAATAAGTATATAGTCAGCATATTCGATTGGTTAACTAGCTGGGTAGAGGCATTCCCGGTGCAAAGGAAGGATGCACAGACCATGGCGGAGATACTTATGAATGAAATTTTCCCTAGGTATGGTGTCCCACGTATGTTAGTGACAGACAATGGCAGAGAATTTGTAAATGTCATTATAAGGGAGGTGACGGGATATTTAGGAGTGAAACATATTACCACCTCTCCATACCACCCCCAGAGCAATGCTAAAGTAGAGATTCCATAGGTTTTTGGGAGATACGCTGTCGAAGTTATCAGAGGACGAAGTCGAGAATTGGGACTTGTTCTTGAATCAGGCCTTAGCAGCGGCCAGATTTTCACATAACGATACGACTAAATTCTCTCCATATTACCTGGTGCACAGTAGAGATGTAGTGTTACCTTTAGATAGACTTCTATTACCAAAAAAAAAGGTATACTGGGGAAGAAAATCATAAAAAAATGATTGAGCAGCAGCATTCTGTTTGGTGAAGTGCGTCGAAGGATTAGCTCAGCACAGAAAAAGCGTAACAAAAGAGTCAACGATGGAAGGGTTAAGAAAACATTGATGTTGGCGACCCAGTATACTACAGAGCACAGGTTAGAAAAGGAAAATTAGATCCTAGATGGAAACCGTACTATAGGATAGTAAAACAAATGAGACCGGTAACATATAAAATATGGGATCAACTGACGAATAAAACGAAGAGGGTTCACGCATCAGATATCTGCGAAGCCAATATTAAGGAGTGGAAAATGCCTAATATACAGACAGACAGACCTGTAAGGAAAGCCACCCTGATAGATCTGGAAAGAGATCGGGAAGATACGGATAGGTGGGCTGATGATGAGATAGCAGATGAACGAGAGAGGTAGAATTTGAGGTAGAGGATACAAACTTGCTAACAGATAACAACTACGCCTCCAGATTCGGAAGGTTGGGGATTTGAAGATGATATTCCATTATCGGTACGGAGAGATAGAGAAGCTGGTAAGGAGAATAGGGCTGAAGAATCAGAAAGCAATACGATTCCGTTGACACAGCCCCCAAAAGTAATAGGCGACGTGATGAGACCTAGACTTCTGAGAAGCAGCATAAAACAACCTATGAATGTTATCTCAAAACGAGGGAAAATTAAAAATAGCTATGAATGTTATCTCAAAACGAGGGAAAATTAAAAATAGCTATGAAGAAGATAAAGAAGACGAAGAAAGTCCAATTAATTCTATCATAAAGTTATTTGGGGAAATGGAATTGAGTGATTGAAATCAAAATGGAACAAATAATAAAAGAGCGTTACTATGTGTATTTGTAGGATGCGTCGCCTGATAATGATGATGGTAATGATGGCTGGATGGACAGTAGCACTGCGCCACACACACAGCACAATATTTAAGAAGACCAGTGAGGTGACAATTACACACTAAGTGGATCTTGACATTCGTCATCGATCTGGGAGTGTATCGGAAGGTTCAAAGGGAACTAGAACACGAAGTTGACTTAGTGGCGGACTTGAATCTGCAAATGCAGAAAAATCAATCAAAACTTGGGATAAATTCTGATCCAGCATTATTTGTATCACTAGGAGGACGTTTAGATAAGATGAAACAAAGACTCTGATACGTTGGAGGATATTTTAGGGATATTGGATTACTGGCAACAGAAGGGACCCAAAAACGAGTTAGAAAGAGATCTATACTACCTTTCGTAGGTACTACACATATTATTCGGTACAGTATCAGAAAGTGACACAGAGGCATTAGGAAAGCATATAAGCGGTTTAGAGGAAAATCAACAGAAGATAAAGCACATCGTAGGGGAAAGTTTATCGATAGTGAATGTTACTAGATACGAACTAACAGAACATAGACAAAGAATTAACTCACTATCTCATACGGTCACCAGCCTAAACGGAAGTTTAACTTTTATGGCTAGAAGAATAAGTACCGTAGAGGCTGTAATTGGGCAAATACTGGAACTGATGATGATGACAAACCAACTCGACTCATCAATTCAGTTATTGACATTGGCAATGGAACATGTTAGGACACAATTAGATTTACTTTCATTAGTGCACATGTCACCGAGCATCATACCTCCCAAAGACTTAAAAACAATACTCGGGATGATTCAGTCAGACTTGCCACCTGCTTTACGCTTACCAGTAGATCCAAAGAAGAGTCTATGGGAATATTATAAAACCTTAAGTTGTGCTACAATTATGCAAAATGATAAGATTTACGTAGTGGTTGAGTTACCTTTGTTGAGTGGAGGTAGTGACTTCGAGGTGTTTAACGTTATTAATTTACCGATACCGTTTCCTAATAACGTCACTGAGGAGAGAGAGCAGTAGCAAGATACAAAGTTGAAACTGAAGGAATAGCTTTTAACCCCGCGCGAACCAAAATCATAGTGTTGTCACCTAGCGAAGTACTAGTGTGTAGCATGAATGCACTGAAAGTTTGTGCAGTAAAAAGTCCCATCTATGCAACTAACCGACACAATTTATGCGTCGTTCAATTATTCCAAGGTAATGAGGGAATCGATAAATACTGCAGAGCAGAGGTGTCGGTGGATACAGTTCCCCCCAAGCTATACATCTATCGGATGGTGTTTGGGCAGTTGCCTCAACTAGTAAGCGAAGGCTGACGAAAGTCTGTAAGGAACGACAACAAGGTGAAATACTTATTCATCCACCTATGACCATTATAGATTTACCTATGAGTTGTGCAGCGTTTGGCCCAACTATGGAGATCTTGCCGTCCTATAAACTTACAGAGAAGTTTGAGCTCTGGTTCCGAAGATAGAAGCTCACAAAATTCCACCTCTTCTGAAACCAGTTGGAAAGACCGCTATAAACGAGTTAGTAGATGAGTTACGAACAGTAAAGAGTAATAACGAACAAGAAAAATGGCGATGGGAAGAATGGTAGTAAATGGTTATATCCCCACAATAATCATCTTGGTCGTGATGATGATAATAGCTTTTCTAGTGTATGGGAAAAGGAGAGTAAGCCACATCAATAGCATCCTAAGGGCTAGAAAAGATGCTAATAAAGTAGATGAGGATGAGGGTAACCCTCAATTAGAGCGCTTAAAAGGAAAAGCCCATTCGATGTTTGAAATGAATAGGGATGAGCATGAAGTGGGGAACGCTACCGGTATTTTTGATAATGCCACCAGTCCTGATCAATCTGGTACAGAACCGAGACTACCAACAAACCCCACATCTAATACCCTACCAACGTTGGAGATACATATGTGAAGAAGACTGAAGCCGGGTAATCAAGAAAGAGCCATGGAATGAAATCTGGAGAAAAATGAACTATCGAATAAATAATTGCATGCGTCAAATATATATATATATATATATAAAATAAAATAAAAATAATAATAATAATGAGGGTTCTGGACTCATAAAACCATAATGAACTGAAAGCAGATTTAAAAAAAAAACACGAACTCTGAAAGAAAACCTTTTGCATGTGCATGAAAGACAAAGCTTTCAAAAATTTTCTTTTATTAACCAAATAGCTAAATATTATGAATTGTAAAACCACAGAGATTCCCTAGTATTAAGGCCAAGTAAGAAGAAGTGGGTTAGAAAAAATATTGATCCCAATATTGTTTCTTTTAAGTAGGGGAGGTAATGTAACAAAGTAAGGGTGCGGGTAGGTTGATGCCCCCCCCCGTTAGGAAGAAAGGCAAAACCACTTGGTATCAAGTTGTTTATTTAAGAAACCTGAGAACTCTGTGTGTTAAAGGTTAACAAAACTGTATTTACTAACTGTTTATTCGAGTTCGATCAGATCTTTGAAGCGAGCCATTGTGTTATTTTTGTAAATGATAATTTAGATTATGGACTGAGAATTGAATTTCTAAACAAAAAAGAAATAATATCCGCGTGATGTTCAGAGGGCGATATAATTGTTTATATATATATATCAAGAAGTCAGATGGACAAAAGAGAGAATGCGCAGGCATTTCTTGGAGAAGAGATGCGCAGAGAGGAACACAGTCAAAGCAGAGTTGGCTCTTGACTTGACACATTTCTTCAGATACCCAGAGACCGACACTCCACAAGGTTACAAGCTGATGCCTTCGACCATATTCTTAGCATAATAACACATCGCTTCCTTCAGGACTCTGAAAGAATTATAAGAACTGTACTGTTTTTTTTTGTTAATATATATTTGGTGCAGAATCGTTTTATCCCGTTTTTTTTCTTTTACTACACAAAAAAATCCACGGCTCTCGACGACGTTCATCGTTAAGAGGGTACACAACGAATTGGTCCAGGATATATAACTAGACGATCAACCGATAATTCGGTCACTTCCCCATACCAGTAACTTTAGACAGCCAAGAATTATCACCGGCAGTGGAAGGGTTCCGAGGTCGACGATCGTCCTCAACCGACTGGTGAAAGAGTGGGGATGATACCTGCAACTTATGTCTCCGATAGTAGCCCCCTACTTCAAAGTGGCACTGTGCCTTGTTTTGGGTGAAAATTGATTTTTTTAAGCGTACATTTTCTACCTAGGTTTGTAAGTTTTTAGTGTTTTAACTTATTTTAAAGCGTTTATTCAGTTTAAAAAAAAACAAGTGTCGACTGTTACTTTAGAACAAAAAAATGTCCGACATAAGATCACATCTTGGGAGTCTCGATAATCACTCAAAAATAAACAATTAAAGAAAATACTAAAGTAGATATAGTTTTAAAAAGGGCTCCCCTCTCTAAAATAAATTTTAATATTTTTTTAAAATATAATTTAGGAATGAGGAGAGCTTTTTAAAAATTATATCTCCCCCCAAAACAAAATACATAACAAAAAATGAAATTAAAAAATTCTTGAAAGGGAGTAGCGGTTTTAATAAAATTGATAATTTTTTTTATTGATTACTTTTTTAATTAATGTTCTAGCAATTTTAAATTAAAGATAAAAAAATAAAAATGACTCAGATTTTCACACATCCTTTCCCCCACCAAAAAATATTTCGCTTTTTATTGATTAGTTAATTACAATTTTTTTATATTTCGTGTGTTTAGGCATTAAATTCTCTTATTTATAATGATATTTGGGTTTCTATTATAATCTACAGATGTATGAAAAAGTGGTAAAAAATGAAAAAATATGTAGCGACTGCTACATACGGCTGGAACAAATCTTCAGCAGAGACATTTTCATAGGAATCACCATTTCAACACCCACGGATATTAAAGCGCGTAGGATTACAACATCATAATTTTCCCATCCACACACATGCGATAAAGGAACTATATTGCGCTCCATGTGCAGTGATACAATCAACAGACTGGAATATTCTAGAACACCCATATATAAGATTTTGCCTGCAATAATCAAATCAGCTCAGCTTAGTTTTATTCCAGTTCTATAATCAAATCAAACTAGACTCTCGTCAGCATTCGACTGCCATTATAAACATTCAGTTTGGTTCTCCAAACTCGACATGACTCGTTCAAGTTCCTTTACTTGTTTCCTCCGAAGCCTGGAGCTAAAGTATTAAAATTCACATCTTGAGAGTCTCGATAATCACTCAAAAATAGACAAAGAAAATACTAAAGTAGATATAGTTTTAAAAAGGGCTCCCCTCTCTAAAATTGAAAAGTATTAAAATTCCCCATCTTGAATTTGCACGCCAAGCAAATGAAACTTAATTCTCATCATGGAAAATTACCACAGTGAACGAGAATTATTTCTACTTTTCAACAATGCTCTTTTGAACTACTGTCTTCTTATGTGATGAACACACACAAACGACGCTTACATGTTTTAATTACTTTCTTTTCCCCTAAAAAAAAAAAAAAAATAACCACGAGTGTATCCTTCTGTTCATAAAAATCAGTAATTATAAACTTTATGCCCTCTTCACAAGACACTCATTTAGCTAAGCCTGCCTAATGAACTTTCGATGCAAAAAACATCAATGTTGAAACGATTTGAATTAATGTTTCTTAAACACAAATAAATGTTATTTTATTTCAATACAGCAATCTCGAGTGTCACTGTTTTTCCGAAGTTATTCACATTTTTTAAATTTTTTATGTGTGAGGATGTGGTTTGGTGGAAGCCTTTTGAAAGTTGGAGATTACGTTAAATTTATCTTTAAACAGTCCATTGAATACTCTACTACTAGAGATTCCTGCACCTGCAACCTCAGTCTTAAAATTGATACATCCTGATTATGAATTGAACACTGGTTCATACCCTTAACCTATAAATATAACAAATAAAGGCAAGATAAGTTACTCTTCTACCTTTCTAGAAGATTTTTTTGCGGTTTTACTCATTTTAAAATGTTTAATTGGTTCGAAAATCATACAGCATTTATCAGTATATGTAAGAAAGACAAATGGATGCAGCTGACGGTTAAATATGTAAAGTTTGAAAAATTACTTATGATTAAAAATTATAAAAATACTGTAAGAAACCCAGGCGATACATGTCCTGGTAACATATTAAGTGAGTTTCTAACAGTATTTTTAAATAATTTTTTGAATTTTAAGTCATTTTTCCAAACTTTCAGTTGCCACCACTAAAAACTTTTCCAAAAAGCTAGAAGAATAACTTATCTTGACTTTGATAACATTTACTTGCTATATTTTTTTTTTAATTTTTTGACCATTTTTTCGTACATCTGGATTGTAATACAAACCCCTATACTTTTTGGAGTATTAAAAAGAAAATAAAAGAAAATAGAGGGAGGGTTCGATTCTTCTCTGGAATGTTCTGGTAGTTTTTGCTTTGCTTTTGTTTAATAAAATTATTTTTATTTTTACTAATACTAAATACACAAACTCATTGTAAAAACTCAAACTATTTCCATTATTCACGAATTTTTTTTAAATTTCACTTTGTTGTTTATTGTTTTGCTTTTAAGGGAGATATACTTTTAAAAACACTCTCCCCCTTCCTAAATTGTATTTAAAATATATCAAAATTTATTTTCTTTTGGAGGAGGGGCTCTTTAAAACTATCTCCCTCAGTAATTTCAGTACTTGTACAGTTTAATCAAAACATTAACAAATGAAAATATCGAAAAAGGTTATAGTATCTGTTTTGAACAGAAGATCTCCGAACAAAAAAAAATTCACTTAATTTGATCGAGTAGTTTTTGTTTTTTTTTACAGTGGAAAAACACGTTTTTATGACAGTCCATTGAAGGTAGGCATCTTTGAATTTAAAAAATTTTTGTTTGGATTTTTAGAAACGTCACAGGGAAACATCTTTAATTCTAGCTTTTCTTCCTAAAAATCGAATCTTTTGCTCGGTATCATAATTGTTTTTTTCGCTATAAAAAAAAACAATTACTTGATGAAATAAGGTGAAATTTTTTTTTCGGAGATCTTCAATCCATAATGGATACATACAATTTAAACTTTTTTCAATATTTTTATTTTTTAATGTCTTGATTAAACTGTACAAGTACCGTATTTTCTTTAATTTTCTATTTTTGAGTAATTATCGAGACTCCCAAGATGTGATCCTCTCATGTCAGATATTTTTTGTTCTAAAGTAACACTCAACACTACTTGTTTTTTGAACAAATTAAATGCTTTAAAATTTACAAACTCAGGTAGAAAATGAACACTTAAAAAAAATCAATTGTTCTGGTGCGCTTACGTCATGGTGTATATTTTACTATGACGGCCATTTTTCATTTGTAAACAATCTCATATACACTGCCTAGTGGCAAACAACTGGTATTACTGCCAGGTGCTAAAAATATAAAACCTTTTCTCACTTCGAACTGAAAAGAAGAAAGCATAAATTCAACCTGTTCTCCGTGAAGCAAATGGAAGAGACTTTGATTCCAAGCTGAATCAAACAAACACAAAATTACATTTGAGACTCTTTATTGTGATTGGTTCGATAGGGAATTAATTCTATTCATTTGTCTTTTTACCAAGAGCGGCATCGGTTGTAACAATACTACTTTATAAATACAGCATGTCTGTGGCCAAAAAGATATCAACGGCCCAGGAGCAGGAAGCTTCGAAAATGCAATTTGATGACCGCAGCAGCAGCAGACGAAGGTCCCATCTTCAGCAGCCCTACAGCCTTTTATAGTGACTCCTGCCATCCTCAGCAGCTTTGCAGTGCTGGTCGATATCAGGCTACCCACTCTAGGGTCTGTCAACGTCTGGTTACTTATACCAGAGCCTACTGATGTCCAGCTCAGCATCCCACTGATGCTTACTTTCCAGTTGGCCACCGATGTCAGACTGATCCTGATTTACCTAGACTGACCACAATCTCCAGGCCTTTTCGAAATATTTACACATTTCTTTTTGGAAAATAATAAGTCGATTTGTCATCTTTAAATGTACTTCAGCTGTTTGTCATTCTTTCTTTTGCTATCATTCTCTTTTTGCCTTTGTGTCCAATATTCTTAGTTGTGTAGTCGATTAATTTTATCACCTTTCACTCCCCTCTGCAACAATTTTGTTTTTTAAAACAATGATAAACAACTAAAAATATTTAAAGTAAAGTATCTTTTTAAGACAATATCTTCAAGAATGGGCATAAAATGTGTTTTCAATCGATATTTATTCAATAATGGACTAGTTTTCCTACCTAGACGAGTTTTTCACGGACGAGTTTTCCGTGTATTTTCCTAAATACAAAAACATGTTTTGGTTATAAGTAAAAACATTTCAATAAACAATTTTTAAACTTGATATGAATAATATTTCTGTTTAGTTTAAATTAAATTGGTTTAAATACGTTATTTTAAATTATTATAGTCACATTTTTTTCAATGCTAAAGTAGAACATTACCAATATGGCATTTATACTTGGGGGAAACAAGTAGTTTTCCTATTTGTTTTAAATTTGCAACAAATAATTGTTAAGGCAAGAAATGATTTATTAAAGAAAAGATAGATAAGAGAGATGTGAAGGAGGGGGTGGGGGTTTAAGAAAGTTCCCTTCGTAACCTCATTTTTAGACGGGAATATTTACTGGTCATGTGAAAGTCGCTATTTTTTCTCAAAGCTGGCCACAAAGTGGGTGTTCAATTTAGTGGATCATTATAATTGAAAACTAGTTCAAACTGCTCACATAGGCCTTGTAGGTGAATGTTGGAGACATTGTGTACCTTCAGTTACCTATTAAAAAATAAAGAACGTAAGTGATACTTAGTTTCATTCAAGCAAGAAGAGTTTACATTCAAAAGTTTGCCGGCTCCCAGTTAAAGGCCCATACATACAAGGTCCACAAAGATGATTGCTTCAGGGTTCCTTCTCATCCAGGTAACAGCCGAAGATCAATCTTGAACATCCAAATCACAGTGATGAAGAAGACAGTGACCTGGCATTGCATACCAATCCCTCTATCCCTGAGATGATTAGCAGTGTAACCAGCAACAAAATGTTACTACTAAGCAGTCAACCAACCAGCCAACATCTAATTGTGACCGAGAGGATTCCAGTCAACTCCTCCCATGGAACAGACAACACATCACATCTTGTTGACAGTCGATAGACAAAGACATGCTCCCCCCCCCACCTCCAGACGTAGGGTGAAACCATCCTACCTGAAAGACTATGTTACTAACCTTTTGTGATTGGCTATATGAGCCCTGTTCTGGAGAAAAGAAAAAACGGCGTCATGCCAATATTGAATTATGACCGCATATCGATCAAAGGAAATAAATCAGTCAAACGGTTTTATATAATATACCTTTATTTACTGGTGCAGTGAAAAACAAAATAAAAAAACAGGATAATAATTCATTTTGGCACTTCTGCATGACAGTGACATGAGGCGAATGTGTGCATTTTAGTTTCAAGAACAGCCGATAGAGGGCGTGTGTCAGTGAAACAGGGGTCGATAGCTCGTACCTTTCTAAAAGTTTGTGCAAAGACAATTCCTTGGAAGGGGTTTTTGAACATATAAGGGAACTATCCCTTGTAACTGCGCAAAACACTATTCCAAAAAGTTTTCAATGAAAATCACTCATTGAAAAAAACAAATATTAAAAAATTTCTATAAATTTTTATGAATAAATAAAAACTTCTATATTAAAATTATATTTTGCTATATTGACAAACAAAAATTAAATTTTGATATGTTTATACAATTTACTGTGAAAAAAACCCCCCAAAAAACAATCTGGCCCTCTTGCATTTTAAAGAAACGAAAATAGAAGAAAGAAAATGGGTACCCATGCAGAGTGATCAGTGTTGAAATAACGTTATTTAAAAAGCCATTCTTAACATGGGAAGGGTGTTTTGTACCTATTCTGTACTTACAATTGAATAAAAAAAATATGAAACTTTAATTAAACGTGGAAATACGATTTAAAAAATAGTGTGGATCACTCTCTGCATTAGCACCAGAAAATGGGACATAAGTCGTGTTACACCGGTAGTAAGAATGCCACTTGATTGGATAGCGAAATTGGCGTCATTTTATAAATAAAATATTAAAATTGACAATATTAGAAAACAATACTTATATATTTTATTACATTTTCACCCCAAACAATGCACATTGCCACTTTGGTGTAGTACTATCAGGGGCAACATCTACTGGAGTACTATGTGGGGATTTGGGCAGCAAGTTGTCTGTTCACGTTACACTTGGACTTCTGCACGTCATGTACAGTTGGGGAAGCAGGGACCTGGAATGGAATTCCAAAGTCTAGCGGTTCTGGGGAAGAAACTACTGGAGTAGAAATATCTTTTACATCTAGAGATCTCTACTGTGTGGGGGTGGGATTTAGTTGGCTGCCGGGTTTGTCGAGGGTGTTTACGTCGTGGGGGCACAAGTGCTTGCAGTTTGTCAGAGCATTCTCCATTAAAGTACTTGTAGAACAGGCAGAGGGATGCAACATTTCATCGATGGGAGAGAGGCTGAAGCTTAGATGCCAGTTCAGGGCCTATCAGATTGGCGACTTTTGAACCTTGTCTAGGAGCGAGAGACTAGTAGCAGATGCACCAGCCCAAATATGACAGCAATACTCCATACATGGGCGAATCAAGTGTTAGTAGTTTTCTAGCACAGTAGAGAGAGCCTACCTTCTTTGCAGTGGTCCTGACAATGTTTTCAATGTAATTGTTCCAACTCATGTTTCCTATGAACGTTAGGCCAAGGAGTTTGAAAGATGTAATCTCAGACAAAGAGTCGTTGGCCATTGCTATTGGTGATAGAGAAGTTTTCTTGTAATTATTGAAGGAAACTAGTTTAGTCTTCGTGGCATTGAACATGACTATCCATTTTTGTCCCCATTCCACTGCAGATTGGAGGTCATCCTCTAGTGTTTCTGCCATTTCTTTAGATATGTGTTCATTTGTTTTCCTGTCGTGCCTGTTATAGAGTGTGGTGTCATCAGCATATATACCCATCTCAGAGGCAATTTTGTTGGGGAGGTCATTTATGAATATTAGGAACAACAGAGGTCCAAGGATAGACCCTTGGGGAACTTTTGCATTTATATCATATTGTTTAGATGTACGACCGTCGAGGACAACCTGGATTTTTCTCTTATCTAAGAAGGATTTAATTATGTTTAGTATTCTACCAGTGATACCGTATGATCTAATTGCCTGAGGAGACCCTCATGCCATACCCTGTCAAAAGCCTTAGATATATCTAGAGCTACCGCTCTGCCCTCCCCGCTTTGTCAAGTGAATGGTATATGTTGGCAGTGGAACGGGCTTGCCTAAATCCATATTGTTGGTCGGTTAGACGTTTAGCATCTGTAAGGTGATGGACTAGAGCTTGGTTAATTATGGTCTCAAATATTTTGGCAAAAAGTGGGAGGAGGCTAATGGGGCGATAATTTACTGGGTCAGTTCTTTCGCCAGAATTCTTGAATACTGGTACTACAGCAGCAGTTTTTCAACAGCCCGGAAAGCAAGATTCATTAAGGCATTTGTTGTAGAGTTTGGAGAGAACTGGAGCTACTTTGGCTGAGCACTTTTTTAATAGCACAGCTGGGATGAGATCGGGTCCACATGCTTTTGAAGTGTTAAAGTTTTTTATGATAGCATGCACCTGAGCAGGGGTGATTTTTAGATCGTCTAGCATGGCATCTGTCTGCAAAGGAAAGTCAGGCAGGGGGTGGTTGGAAGGGTCCAGTGTGGAGTTTGAGGCAAACCGACTGGCAAGCATATTAGCCTTGTCGGTTGCTGACCAAACAACCTCCTGATTGTTGGTTAGTGGGGGAATTGTTGATTGCCCATTATTTACTATACTGTTGTAGATTTTCCAGAAGTCACAATTTTTGTGCTTCGATGCGTTTAGTAGTTTCAGTAAATTCTCTCTTAGCTGTCGCTATTTCTTTCTTAACGTTACTTCTAGCTTCTATATACTTCTGTCTGTTTGAACTGGACTTATGTTGATTAAATCTGCGGTATGCATACTGCCTTTGAGCAATGGCAGTTGTGCAAGTTAAAGTAAACCATTGAAGAGAGTGGGGCTTGCTATAAAATTTCCGCATGGGGACATGTGCGTCAATTGCAGTTTTGAACCATTCAGTGGTCTCATTTGCGCACTGTTCAGCAGGAAGAGAAAAAATATTTTCCCGTAGGGCATCTGATAAGATCTCTGATGGCTTCCCAGTCAGCCTTTTTATAATATCTCATTTTGAGCACTGGCTCTTCAGTTTTGGCTCTAGAGTTTAGGGCAATTTCAACCATTATCACTGCATGATGAGCGTTTGCAAGTGGGTTATCGGCATTCGTTATACAATCATCGGGAACTGTGGTTAAAAACAGATCTAGAAGTGATGCGTGTTGTTCTTGCTGGTCATGGAAACGGATTGGAAACGTAACCATTTGTGATAGGGAGTGAGATATAGAGAAGCTATGTCTGTAAGTAGAGAATCCAAGCCAGTTTTTGTGGTGAACATTAAAGTCACCAAATACATGTACTTGTGCACTAGTGTCGAGGGAGAGTGCTGTGTCTATGCTGTCAGAGACTTTGTTTATTATGGTGCAGTCCTGGGTCGAGGGAGAGTGGTAGAGAAAATAAAAGTAGCTAATGTTGTGTTGCATGTTTAGTCTAAAGCACATAAAGGCTTGATCGTCCGATTCTAGGTTTGTTTCTCTAGTCATGGGTAGGGTATTACGAATGTAAACTCTAAAACCAACACAAAGTCAAGTATCTGCAGAATGTCTTCTTGGTTCCTCCTCTTCTCTTTTCTCTCTCCTAACAATCGAACACAGCATATAATAACAAAACTCTAAAGCACGTCTGACAGCACTGACTTCTGCCAACAGTCTGCCCCTCCTCTTAACAACACAGGCTTTTTATATCGCAAAATCGTTCACCTCTATTTGCATATTCTTCTAACTCACGTGATCACTACTCTATAAATAAGAGTCTTGACCATTTCTTTTCTTTCTTTTTATTTATTTTTGGTGACCGACCCGCACGTGGTCTATCCAGGTAAGTCACGCATTTCTCCACACTCCCCCCTGATCTCATGATCACAAACAGGACATGCGGGCAATCGTCGTTGGCGGGTACTCCTTCGAAGAAGCACTTCCTCATTGCTGTTTTCTTCATTACCACCATCATTACTACCAGTCTGTTCCATTATCCCGTCTCGTGGTTCCATAGGCGGTGTCTCACAATCAGGGCAGGGGGGCAGTATCCGTCTTTGTCGGGTACTTCTCCGAAGAATCGGAGGCGTCATCTCCTCGGTATGCTCCATCATCCCTTCTCGCTGGGTTTCGCAATCACGGGGGGGGCGGGCAGTATTCGTCTCTGTCGAGTATTTCGATGAGGCATTACTTCCTTGTGTCCATCGCTCTCCTCACTATTGTCATCAGTATGTCCCATCATTCCCTCATCTGGTTCTGTTGGTGGTGTTTCTATGCTCACCTGAAGGGGCAGTAAGTGATCAGGATCATCTCTGAACGGTGTGTGATCCTCCTCATCGTCCTCAGAATCAGAAGAGGTATAACAAGGGCGGATATCTTTTACGTGACGTGGTATGCCACCAATCAACATGGTCTGAGGACTTATGATTTCATCTATTTTTCCCCGGAAAAATTTCGTAGTGCACCCAGCATTTGGGGGTTTTATCCAAACAAGGTCTCCCACCTGATATGGTGTATTGACAACACTCACCACTGATGGTATGGCATCAACTCCTTTCACACGCTGTTCATATTGGTAAATCCCATTGGCTGGTGCAGTTGCTGGTGTTGCATTGTCCTTGGGTGTTATATTATACCAGTACACAGCTTCTGGAATAGAGCACTGCGTCCTGGCTGCAATTCTTTTGATGGTGCGGTGACACCGTTCTGCTATACCATTACCCTCGGGATAATATGCACACCGATAATGCATTTTAATCCCCCATTCGTGCACGAATTTCTGAAATTCTTGACATCGAAATGTGGCGGCATTATCAGTCAGAATTTCAATCGGGGCACCACGTTCAAAAAAGACGGCTCTCAACTGTTGTATAATGCTGGCTGCATCCTGTCGTGTCAACAGGCGCCATATTGTGAAACGCGTCGGGCCACAATCCGTCATGGTCAAAAAATGTTTGCCCCCATAATGTGTTATGTCCATCCCTACTCGCTGCCAGTTGCCCTCCACCTCGAGCTTCCCTTTTTGCCATTGGGATGGTGCCGGATCAATTCTCTGACACTCTTCACACGAACGTATGGCTGCTTTCACTGATGCTTTTGTAGTTGCAGGGCATACTCTTCGGACAAAATATGCAGTCCTCTGAATTCCAGGATGTCCAATCTGCTGGTGTATCATACGGATCTGGTCAGGTGTTAATTGATCCGTTACAGTCGCGCATGTTTGTTGTTGAAGATCGGATCCCTGCCTCATTGCATCGATCCACCTCTTTGGTACTCGAGTCAAGCTATCAGCCAAATTCTGCATCGACGAGACTAACGTAATGTCTACCTGCAAGCTGTATTCGTCAACTAGACGCTTAATTATTGCTAGTCTCCTTCGTACTAGCATTTCACTTGCAGCTCTAGTCTTAACTCGAGCCTTTCCAGTCAAGGTGTCGGTTAACCAATGGTAAACACACAATGAGTCAGTGTGGAGATGCACAACATTAGTCTGCCATTGCAATGCGAGATTAAGACCTTTTAACGTGGCATCAAGTTCTGCCAAATTTATATGTTGGGCATCATTTTTCGGACGAAGCCAGCATGCATCTTCCACAACAACACCTAGTTGCTCCAACACGACACCTGTAGCCAACGAACTTGCGTCAACCCATGCATTTAGTTCGTTTCCAGACACTTGCCACTCACCCCGGGCAGGGTCATTCCTATGCACTCTGGACAACATTTCAGCCATCATTTGTTGGAGAGAATCATCATCCGCAACATCGTCCCATCCTTTTGTTACTGTAGTCACTCGTCTTTTCACCACTCCTGTTGCCGATCGGAGCCATCCACAGACAGGTAGATGTCCTACCAATTTACCACAGATAGAAAACACAGTACGTCTTGTTAATACATTGGGTAACTTTGGAAGTGGGCTCCCTCGTTTCCATCGCAACGTATTGCCCTCCTCCCAGACCTCGAGGCCTAGCACGGGCACTCCATCCTTTAGGCGCTTAGGGTCTTTGCTTATTAACCCAAACGCTTTCAGTTTTATTCGAACTGCATCCGCAGACATTATGTCCTCATTAACATAGATGTCATCTATGTAGGTTGAAGCAGCTTTTGCTGTGGTCTCATCCTGCATCAAAACAGTTTTAATAATGGTTGTCATAATCAAGGGTGCTACGTTTAGGCCAAAACCCAAACGTGTCAAACAATATAGTTTTCCCTTGAGTAGTACTGTCTGAAACGGCCATAATGACTCATGGACACGTATCTGCAGGTAGGCCCTCTTTAGATCCAGAAGTGCTACATTGCTCCCTTGTTGACGCCACTCTCTCAGTTTAGCAGCGCACACATCTGCGTTTCCGGTAAACGCATCAACATGCCGATTCAACTCTCGGTAATCCATTACGGGACGAATTTTTTCTTTGGTAGGTTGTTCAACAGCCATGAGCGGAATTAATCCCTTGGGTGGTCCCAGACGTTCCTGTGGGTATGGTATTAACCAACCGTTGTCAATCCACATCTGAAGTTCTTCTTCATATGCGGCCCTATTCTTGGTAGAAACTGCATACTCTGGAATCGTGTTGCACAGCCGATCTGGTTCCTGGCCCATGGCCCATTTCCACTTTGCAGTCCACACCCTTTCGTTGTCATCAAATGTAGCACAGAAGTCCTTTTCTTCAATCGACATGGCTGCACAGACGTCTTTCCCTTCTCCAAGCCTGATACCTCTAGCTGCTGTGATTGTAACGCCTCCTAGTGCTTGTATTGCATCAATTCCAAGCAACATGTCGTAGCCAAGGGGTTTCTCCTGCATCACCAGAACGTCAACTTTAGCTGTGTCACCCTTCTCAGTGCAGATTGTGACTGTCCCTTCACCACAACATACCCGTGATAAGCCATTGATGGTCATAACGCCAACTGGGTTCCTCCGCCACACCGGACAGCAATGGGCACTAACTATAGACCGGGAACACCCCGTGTCTATAAGTGCTGAACACTGCACATCATCAAGTTTAACGCTAATGACAGGCAATCCTGTGTTTATTGGTTGGCAGGGGGCAAGGGTAGCGATAGTACCTTGCCCCCAACTTCGTTTCCCGAACAGTTGCGAGATATGTGCCCAAACTTATTGCAGCGATAGCATTGCACTGGTCTCTTTGATTGTGGATATACACCTCTCCTATCACTCCGGCACTCTTTAGCAAAATGATTGGCCTCCCCACATTTATAGCACACTGGGGTGGCATGCTTATTACTATCTGGAAGAGAGTCCACATTGCCTCCATGTCGAAAACGAGCTGCTGCTGCAATTGGTTCCTGTTCCTTACAGATGTTTCGAGCTCGGGCCAATAACTCATCAGTTGACAATTCATCGATTCTTGATGATGCCCGCAACAGTTTACTGACCTCCTCGGGTAGGCCTACCAAAAAAGCACAGCTTAATATTTTATCGTTGACCCCACCAAACGGTACAGATAATTTTCGCAGGTCGGCTAGGTACACGTCGACTGTTTCCTTGGGTTGAAGTGTCCGGCTCGTGAACTGTTGCCACGCAACAAATGGATCTGTACCAAACGCTGTATACAGGCTCTGCTTGATTTCATCCCAGTCTGGTTCATCCCCGAGTTGTTGGTAGACTGCATAGGCCCCTCCGGTTAGCCTCAAAGGGATAACTGTGGCTGGTTCTTTAATTTTGCACAGTTTACAGATTTTCTCTGCCTTTTCAATCCATTCAACGACAGCCGGTCCAGTGGTAGATCCGTCGAACTCGGGTATTAAGCGAATGTCGAATCTGTCCATTGTTAGTAACCGCACACCAAGCGCCGAGATAGCTTAAAACCAACACAAAGTCAAGTATCTGCAGAATGTCTTCTTGGTTCCTCCTCTTCTCTTTTCTCTCTCCTAACAATCGAACACAGCATATAATAACAAAACTCTAAAGCACGTCTGACAGCACTGACTTCTGCCAACAGTCTGCCCCTCCTCTTAACAACACAGGCTTTTTATATCGCAAAATCGTTCACCTCTATTTGCATATTCTTCTAACTCACGTGATCACTACTCTATAAATAAGAGTCTTGACCATTTCTTTTCTTTCTTTTTATTTATTTTTGGTGACCGACCCGCACGTGGTCTATCCAGGTAAGTCACGCATTTCTCCACAAACTCAAACCGTTCAAATGTCTGTCAGAGTCCTTATGGCAGAGTGGGAGATATCCAGGCATGCTAAAGTAGTTAGAGGGGATGGAGGAGTGTAGATCTCACTTAGTGCTAAGATATCCGGGGTATTTATTAGGAGAAATGCTTAAACATCAACTAAATTAGTTCTAAGCCCACGGATGTTTGTGAATGCAAGCCTCAAGGAGGAAGCATGTTGGATTGGTTTGACACTAAACCTGGTTTAAGCTTATTTTTAGATTGTACTGTCAAAAAAAAAAAAAAAAAAAAAATTATATATATATATATATATATATATTGTTTCATTAATATCATTTCTAATTATCTTTATTTTGTTTATCATTTTATTTATAAAATTGCGCGGAGTGAATCAATTAAAAAAAAAAATCTAAACTGCTAAAAACCATTTTTAAAAAAATTCCTGTATTTAAAAATTATTAAATAAAAAAGTATTGTTTTCTAATATTGTCAATTTCAATATTTCATTTTATTTATAAAATGACGCCAATTTCACTATCCAATCAAGTGGCATTCTTACTACCGGTGTAACACGACTTATATCCCATTTTTTTCTCATATTTTCATTTCCTTAAACTGCAAGAAGGCCAACAATCTTTCTGTAAAAAAAAAAAAATAAATATATATACATATTCTTAAACCTTTATAAACATTTCCTGTTTTTAAAATTCTATTTTGTTACATTGACAAACTAAAATATTTTGATACATTAAATCACTCATCGAAAAGAAATTATGGTAAATGTTACCTTACGCTACAACAGAAAACTGACCACCCTAATTTGGTTTTTTAATGGTATTCAAGGTCGCTGATAATGAATCTGATAACCAAACCCGCCGCAAATTTACCGTTTGCATGGTATGGACCCCTAGACCTTGGGACTATTTTGTGCCATTTCATTGCTTTCGGTAGTGTTTTTCTTACATTATACGGGCGTAAAAAAGTGTCTTATTACACACATAGGAATCTTTCAAATAAGTTAAAAAAAATTGTTCATTTTTTTTTCGTCTTACGTAGTTTTTAATGCTTTTTTAATTGATCAAAAAATAAAGTTTCCACAAGCGTTTGCAAAAACATAAGCACCAAACACATTTTTATATTTTTGAGGGAGAGGGGGTATTCCATTAACAGGTGCTTCTGCAGTTTAATTTGTGAGAAATTTCTTTCTCACACTTCTCAATTTCCTCCCTGCAGAAGCAAATGAATTCCACAAACAAAAGCCATACCTTTCAAACTCAATTTATTCACAAGTAACAGCAATGAAAGTTCTTTGGTTCTGGTATAGTTCTTTGCAAAACAGTGGCCCGATTTGCTCCCATACGCATGGAGCCTTTAATTCAAATTCCTATTGCCGGAATGTTAGTTTGTTGATGGAAGGATCCATGAATATTCATGGCTAACTCGGCGGGAATGATGGCACCTATAATCAGTCATAATGTGAGCACCTTGGGTCTCAAGCTGAAATGAGATAAGATCCAATATTTGGAAAATAAACATGCAGAACAATTCTTCAATGTTATCCTCAATTAAGTTGTCTGCTTGTAGAGATGTGTCCTTCGTTCACCAACTGCTTGGTGTTCATGAAGGAATTGTCTTAGCTCCCTTGAGAGAGAGCCGCTGTGTTGAGTCTATCCTGATGCCGAATTTCTGTTAGACTGAAAAATAAAAGCACAATATGAAAAAAGGGCGCCAAGCAATTTACTTGACTCATTCAAAATTAACCAATCATGGACCGGTTACTAGAAGTGTGTGGCCGGCCTAAACAAGATGGCGGTTGTATCTGGAATTTCTCACGAATTAACCGTTTTCCGTAAGTAACGCACCGACATTTACCATTTCACAAAAATTCTGTTTACATTGGGGAGGGGGAGGGGGCCGGTGGTGGTGCTGATAAGTCATTTAACTACGCTCGTTCGCACATGAACGTATCATGTAAGAAAAACACGACTGAAGGTGGTGAATGGAACAAAATAGTCCCAGAGTCTAGAGGTTCAAAGAATGCAAACGGTAAATTTTTTTGGAATTCATCTTGCTTCCAGATAAATTCAACGCTAAAGTAAACCTGGAAAAAAAAAAAAACAGCATGAAACAAAAGAGGGAGAGGGGGTAAAGAATAAAATATAAATGGCTTGCTTTGAAATGAAGAGATTTTATTCAGAATAATAAGCTGTAAAAATTGCTAAATGTATTTAATATAGAGACAAAATTTGCAAAATGCATTTACCGAAAGAGAACGTATCTCGATGAAAAGGGAATACACTTTACTTTCAAAGCGTTCCGAAAAAGGGAATAATAAATTTGCAAAATGCATTTAATAGGGGACAAAATTTGCCTAATGCTTTCAAATAAAAGCAGAAATTTTCCAACTACTTTTACATAAAGGGGAGAAATTTGCAAAATGCCCTCAAATAAAAGCAGAAATTTCCCAAACTACTTTTACATAAGAGGAAGAAAAATTTGCAAAATATCGGAATTTAATTTGCTTCCAGATAAATTTAAAAGTAACTAACCTGAAAAAGAAAACAGCATGAAACAAAAGAGAGAGAGGGGGGGGGGGTAAAGAATAAAATATAAATGTCTTGCTTTGAAATGAAGAGATTTTATTCAGAATAATAAGTTGCAAATTTTTCCCTTTGCGGGCATTAAACTGATAAAACGCCAAGGTTACATGTAATGAGAAAAAATAACACTGGTTCTTATAAAGAAGTTGTGTGTATCCATTAACGAATAATAATAATATTCAAAATAGTATCTCCTAATCACACTTGCATATGAAACAAATTTTAGGAGCGTACTCACAAATTGAAAGCCAGTCAGGCACATGCCTTTTTCTTTTTTTTTGTTTAAAGTCCTTTTAGAATTTTCTCTCCCTCGATGCTTGCGTGCAAACCGTAGACACACATGGATGGATTTCAGAAGCAAGACTGTGACGCTTGTCCAGATAGGAGATTCCAAAATTCCTTGTCACGTAAAAAGGTATATTCTTTAAAATAATTTCACTCCTAAAATACGTGCAAAACCGTAGTCACGTAAATAGTTTCCAGAAGTACGTCTCGTCACGTTTCCGGGTATTAATTTCTTGCCGGGTTTTCTTCTTTGAAGGAGGCTCGTCAAAATTCCATTTTCAGCGCCGGGCAATGAACACATTCAATCTCCACGTCAGCAGAATTTCAAAAGAGGAAGAATCTCACGCTGGGCTCGTGACGTCATCACAGAGCTAGCATTTTCCTTTTCTCAAATTAAAGGGAGTTTCGTACAAATCCAAAATATATGAAACTGAAAATCATAAAGGATACGAAATACAAAAAATCATATATAAGAACCAGATAAAAACTAAATGTAAACAGGGGGGATGCACCATTATTGGTACAAAAAAAAATTCCAACAATCTGCGGCGGGTTTGATAATCAGATTCATTGTCAGTGACCTCAAATAGCTCTAAAAAGACAAATTAGAGTGGTGGTGGTGTTCTGTTGTAGCGTAAGGTAACATTTACCGAAATGATATTTTAATACGTTTTTTTATACAATAAATGTTTCGATTTTCATATATTTTTGTGTTATTTATTTCGTTATATATTTTTGCGTTATTGTAAACACTAGTTAATATTTGAGGTTCATATAATGGCTGCTGAGTGTCATTTCTCTTTCGAAGAACAGGGGTCGATAACTCGTCTCTGTTGCTAATTGAGAAAACTTAAATTTTAACATTTTTAAGCTGTAAGCAACAAACAAGTCCATCTATTGCTTCTCTGTAGTAGAATAATATGAATATATAAATCGCTTAAATAATTAAATAATTCGTGCAAAAGAGGAACAAGAAATTTATTTTAAAGACAAAAAAAAACAAATTTACACAAAATAAACGTACAAAATAAATTTAACAATGCCTACTTGTCCATATGCGATTTTCAAAAAAACTTCTTTTTAACACACAAAAGGAAAAAAAATATATTACTCACAGTTTGCGTTTTCACGCCTTTTTTATAATAAGCAGACGACATTTTCTTTTTTTTTAACAGCATAGGACTTTCTGTGCTTTTAAAGCAAATAAGCTCTACAATAATGCAAGAAACAATTTCTTTCATGGAGAGTTCTTTTTTTTTTTTACTTAAAATTTGTAGAAAAGTCTATAGAAAAAAGTTCATTGGTTTCTTTTTCTTTTATTCTTCTTCTTTTGAAATCTTGCCAGACAGCGGCAATTTTATGAAAAAACAAATTCAGAGGCATCTTTTTCTCGGGAAAAATTTGGTTATGGATCTGAAAAGGAAATAGCTGAAAAAAAGAGCCTAAATAGGAGAATGTAGCTTTTAATATTCTTTTTTATTATATTTCAAAATTAAAATTCTTTCGAACTCAAGAAAGCCTCTGTAACTTTCTTTTTTAGAGAATATTCTGAAACAATCCTTGTTTCAATTCTCTTAAATTCTTTTTAATTTATTATTTATCTCTTCGATAAATAATTAATATTTCTTCTTTTTAAATCTCGTCACTCTGACTTCAAAATATATATATCGGATCTCTATCCGAAAAATATTTCCCTCAGGGAAAAATAATAAATTTCTTTTTTTTCAATTTAGTCATTTTAGACTACAAAATATAAATATCGGATTTTTTATCCGAAAAATAAAATAAAATTCCTCTAGAATCTTATTTCAAAATTCACTGAAATATTTTGGATTTCTCCCAAAATATTTTAAAACAAATTCTTAATATTTTGACTCTGTCAAAATATTTAATTTTTTTTACGGAGAATTCTAGATTTGAAATTCAATCAATTATTTGAGAACAATTTGTCTCGGACCTTCGCTACATTTCTAGAAAGATTTTAACGAAGAAAACATTTTAAAAGGGTATCGATATTTTCTCTGGAGAGCAGAAAAAAATCCGAACCGATCAGTTCAGAAATATTTTCCAATCTGATAAAATTTGTTGATTTAGCTTAAAACAAAAACTGTTTTTCTTTTGTTTACATCACGTTACACAAAACAGCCAATGAGAAAGCTAAAGGTCGTCTGCTGAATTCAAATAAACCGCTCAAATTCACAAATATTGGAAAAAATCTTAAATCCGTTTTAAAATAAATTTACAATTTTTTCTTTTTTACTGAGCCTTTCTGTTTTACTTATTTATTTTTTATTTAAAAATAAAATTCTCAAACTCTCCTGTCAAAAAAAGAAAGGAAAAAGAAAAAAAATTCCTCTTATTCAATTTCTTCAAAATTTTATAATTGACCATTTTTTTTTTTATGGCAATACAAAATACACCCTATATCAATACCAAAGATAGTCATCTTTGGATTTACAAATTCTTGAGATTTTTCTTTTAGTTCTAGTATTAATTTCCGCTGGTAGCAGTTGCATTATCACTGTCTACTTCCGTAATTTCCTCAGGGGGAGTTTCTATTTGGTGAGAATGAGTTATCGACAGCTCCAAAGGAAACAAATGTTTGAGAGAATGTAACTGAATATTGCCATCTGGTTTCTTAATATAGGCAGACCTCACACAATTGTCGCTGCCAACTATAACCTCGACAACTCTACCTAATGACCAATAAGGTCTGGACTTGGCTGGATTTTTGATAATCACCACATCATCCGTTTTAATAATATTTTTCAAGTCAATTTGGTAAAGGTCACAAGATTGTTCTCTCAAACTAAGTAAATATTCTTGATGCCACAAGTTGTGGAATTTCTTAAGTAAGGAATCTTTTTCCAAAATATCTATTAGATCAGATCTTTGAGGTAATTCATTTTCAAAAAAATTATTGTCAGCATTTAAAAATACAGAATTTTTATGATGAGGATAAATGATATCTAAACTAGAATCTCCAGAACATCTATATATAAGGGGGCATGAATTAACAGAATTCTGAACATCAGATAATATAGTAAGCAACTCAAAATAATGTAATTTTTTCGTTCCCACCAATTTATACAAAGTACTGAAGTACAAACAATATTTTACTGTCTTAATAAGACAGTCCCATACATTTCCAAACCAAGCTGAATTTTCCCTCAAATTCATCAGACACAAATTACTTCTTTAATCATATTACCACTAGATATAAAGGAGCGAGCATTGTCAGAATAAATATGGGTAGGAATGCCGTATAAATTAAAAAATCTCACAAAGGCAAGAATCACGGCATGGGTAGACATATCGTTAACCAACTCCATATGGATTGCTCTCACATTGAAACATGTAAATATCAAAATATACATTTTCTTCATTGTGTCTTGTTCTTCTACCCACAAATGGCCAGTAAAATCTATACCGGTATGCAGGAAAGGTCTAACAAAATTTATTCTATGTTTGGGTAAGTTAGTAACTTTAGGATAATTAAATAACATAGAATTATATTTTTTACATAAATAACATGAGGAAATAACAGATTTAACTACCTGTCTGGACTTATAATCCAAAAACCAGACAAGCGTAGTTTCTGGAGGGTGGCAGCGATACCCAAATGTTTGCACTTCACATGAGCATTCATTATTACTAAATCAGTGAAATGACAGCATCGTGGTAATAAGATCGGACAAACCACTTCAAACAGATAGGCATCAGATTTCTCAATTCTACCTCTAGATCTAATTAATCCTTGACTATCCAAAAAAGATTCAAATTAGAAACAAGAAAAGGAATATCAGTTGAGGAGGGGTTTAACAAGAAAAACTTATCTTTAGAGAGAAAGGAAGATTGAATCCATCTAACCAGATATGTCTTGGCGGCTGTGACAGGGTCAAAATCAGTTTTCTTTTTTAAAGCATAAACAAACTTGAAAACAAAGGTAAAAACTCTGAACACTTTAGACAAAGAAGAAAAATTTCCAAATCCAATACTGCAGTCACATCAGAAATGTTCAGCCTTTCTGAAGTTGCATTCGTCCAAACCATTCTTTGATTGTCAGTGTTAAGACATTTCAAATCGCTGGAGGGCCATTGCACGCTCTCACCAGACAACCACAGTGGTCCATGCAACCAGAACTATAATGCCATCCGAAATTTCCGAATGGAAACACCTCTTGTTATCAAATCAGCCGGGTTTTCAGCTGAAGGTACATATTTAAATAGGAGTTCAAAACCTTGACCCCTCAATTGATTCATGGATTCATGAATATCCTTCAGCCTATTTCTGATAAATATATTTTTTGTATTTATATCTTCGGACAACACCCAAGATAGAACTACTTGAGCATCAACTGCTAAAATGATTCGCTTTAACACAGAGGGAAGAATTTTCAACAACTTGGGAATACATTTGAAGGCTAAAGATACAGACATCAATTCCAAGGAAGGTAAAGTTCTCTTATTTGAGGGAGCCACCTTGGCTTTGGCAAATAATAAATTAGCTGCTCCCTTTTGGAAGACAAGCAGTAAACCCAAATGCCTTTAGTGAGGCATCACAAAATATAATTAAATCTAAATTAATAGACGTATCCATTACGAATCTGGGAAACCTCAAAGTGTTCAAAGAGAGCATCTCCTTAAATATCCTGCGCCAAGCATCCTGGACATAAATGGGCAAGGGTTGATCCCAATGCACTTTGTTTTTCCACAAAAAACTGAGGAGTAATCTCCCTTTGATAGTAACAGGCAGGCAAAGAGATAAGGGATCATAAACACTAGAATTTTGTGACAATATTCCTCTTTTAGTATTTGCAGCCTTTTCCTCCAAATCGAGTGAAAGGTGCAGATCATCCTCTGTGGTGTTATATAAATAACCCAATACTTTCTCATAAGGGGAATCATGGGTAATATAGCTAGCATCTTTTTTCATCCTAGATTTCAATATTTCACTGTTAGAATTACATGATCTCAGGTGAAAATTCCCTTCTAACATAACCTGCCTGGCATCATTATATAAATTCAACAAGGTTTCCGGGGAATTATGAGTTTTAATGAGTTTGTCCACATAAAAATTATTGAGCAGCATTTCTTTCGATGGGGCATCCGGATATTTCTCCACATGATGCTTAATTATAAAATTAAGGATAAACGGGCTTGCCACAAAACCAAAAATAAATCTCTTGTAACGGAAACATGCAATTTTGTCATCGAGCTTGAGAAAGAAACAAAATCGATTCTGGTCTTTCTCGGTCTTCAACTTAATCATTAAGAAGGCCTTGCGCACATCAGCCAATAAAACATGGTGATCTGTCCTAAACTTCAAAAGAAGATCGAACATGTCTGTGAACAAATTTATCCCGGGGTAAACACAATCATTAATAGAAGGATGTCCACCCGTGCGCAAAGAACAATTAAACACTGGCCTTATCTTAGTTGTACTCTGATTATCTTCTTTTATTACTGGCCTGTGAGGGATCCATGTAAATTCATGAAAATTTTCTGGTCTGACATTCACTCTCTCAATTCTTGTTCTAAAAATACATTGGCGTATTCTCTGTATAAGTTCTGTTTATTCAATCTGTCAACTACTCTATTAAGTACATTGAGGGCTACTCTATAATTAGAAGGAACAGATGCCAACTTATCCTCATCCCATGGTAAGTCCACATAATAACTCCCATCCTGATAATTTATGGAGTTCCGAAAGTCCTTCAGCTTATTAGCATCAAAATTGCTGACCGAATCTTCTGAAATTCCTAAGTCTTCCAGGCTGAACATTCTCTCCAACTTTCTATCAACTGAAGATTCAACAAAACTTTCGAAGGAATAAAAAAAATTTGACTTGGGTTCCAAAACATAGTATACATAAGTCAAAGGACACTCCGAATAGCTGGAAATTATTTGGCTATAATTACAACCACAAGCTTCATTAGCCGAGGAGACATAATCTAACCTGAAATTTGAGATACTGCCAAAAGGAACTAGTCCCTCTGACAACCTTAAGGCATTCCCCTCCATAAATTCTACTAACTCCACAGGTCCCAACACTTTTAGTGCATCAACTCCCAACAACCCATGTACCTTCACAGTATCATTGAGAATGTCTGGAATGCCCATTTCTAGTCAAACTGTCAAAACAATCCCTCAAACCCAGCAAATGGAAATCCAAATCTAAATCATTATCAACAAGGAAAGGAACTTCAATTTCACTTTCGGAATATTTGACAAACAAATTCATCTTATCCAAACGTTTTTGAGAAGAACCCAAAAAGGTTTTAATCAAAAAATCCTTACTATTAGAATAATCATGTTCGAATTTAAACATTCTACACATCTCGCCGGACAGATACGAACGCTGGCTACCAGTGTCAATCAAACAATTAAAATTTAATTTAAATTATTCTTAGTAGCTGATATTTCCACCAGGGGCAAAATAAATTGGCCTTCTGCCTGCAAGCAAGGATTAGAGTTTACGGGCGCTAGATCTAAATTGGGACACAAAAAACCTGCATGATCCCTTTTACCACACTTCCAACAAGACCTAAATAAATTTTGATTTCCTTTACACTTCTCGGTGGAATGATTAGGACTTAACATTTTTTACACAACTTGAGGACAGTGCATTGAGACAATCTGTCCTGCAAAGTAGGATAAACTTTACAAAGGAAACCTGCATGACTATCAGTCTTACAAAAATTACATTTAAAGTATGTACCAGAAGATTTAGCATGAAAATTCTTCAGAATAGAAATCTTATCCTGTGATTTATCTGGAACATTTGTTTTACAAAGAGAATGATTTCTAAGAGGCACATTAACTGAGGAAGCATTTTTAAAAGGAAATCTTTTCGGAGATCTATTTGTTTCGGAAGAAGTCTTATGGGGAAGTCTAACTATTTCTAAAGTCCTGATAATTTCGGTATAATTATCAATTCCCAACTATTCTAATTAATTCTCTTTTCAAAATAGTAGGGAGTTTGTTAAAAATAATGTAACTAATCAATTTGTTCCCTGGGGTGTTTTCTATCAAAAAATCTAATTGGAAAGAATTTCTTAATTCATAAATTTGAGATTTAATCTCTGTAATAAATATTTTAACCAAGCTGATATAGTCATTAATCAGTTTTGTCTCGGAGATAGATTTGAATAAACTATTAATAATGTATTCTTTATCTAAAAATTCTTTGTTCAATATTTCCAATGCAATATCATAATTTACACCGGAAACAGATAAGTGGCTAATAATTTTTTGGGCATAGCCATGCAAATGATTTTTTTAATAAAATCAATTTCAGAGCTTTATTTTTAATACTAATTATACAATTAGTAAACTCTTTTAAAAAATTCAAATAAGCTAGTTTATCTCTAGCTAGGACTTCTGGGTCGAAAATGGGGCATTTTAATGTAGGTGCCACATTATGAGAATCAAGTAATTTGGAATTATCTGTGGCAAAGGGAGGAGCATTCTCCTTCTCAATTTTTCCAACATATTACCTATAAAGGCGGCTATGTTGGCCTGAAATAAGGTTTCATTCTTATTTTGATCAAGTATAAAATCGTCGTCCATTCCGGACTCGAAATATCCATTAATTATTTGTTCATTGAGAACATTAATAGTAGCAAAAATTTCATTTTTTCTTTTTGTAAGGTAAATCCCTTTTTAGAAATATCAGTAGAATTTTTAATAAATTCTACTATAGTCCCCACATCACTCTTCAAAAGGTCACGTCTTTTTATGAGTAAATTTACTGTAGGAGAATCCATAATGACAAAACAATCTCAATAAATTTTAAGTCAAAAGGCTCAGTTTACAATCTTCGCCATGGAATTCTGTATGCAATGCTAAAGAAAAAAAATATATAAAACAAATTTCAAATTTCGATGCACGAACTAAATAATAATGTCGAATTTTCCTTCGACACTATTCATAAATAACGCTTTTAATAATTCACGCGCAAAATACTTTAACAAAAGTATGCATAAATGAGAAAACTTAAAAAGGTCGTCTGCTGAATTCAACCGCTCAAATTCACAAATATTGGAAAAAATCTTAAATCCGTTTTAAAATAAATGTACAATTTTTTTCTTTTTTTACTGAGTCTTTCTGTTTTACTCATTTATTTTTTATTTAAAAATAAAATTCTCAAATAATATGTCACTGTCATAAGTGACTTCATATTTTTCATGAGAATTTGGGACGCTGAAACCAACGCACCTTCGAGTAAAGATGCGACTAAAAAAGTGTGGAAAAAAGTCTTTCTGACACACCGGTGATCATCGGGCCCGATGTACGAAAATTGTAATGTAATATTTTTTGTTTCAATTTTATTCAGTTCGGCAGTTTGATTTTACGAGTCACGAGACCTAGACGGCCATCGGACACGAGTCAACATAACTTAAATAAAAATCATTTGAGAAAATTATCGTTAAAATAAAGTGTTAACAAAATTCAAAATAAGTTGAGATAAAAAAAAAAAAAAAATGGTGCTAATAATGCACTTACTGATCCGCGCTATTTTTAAAATCGTATTTTTAAGTTTAAAGTTTTATATGCCTTTTTTTTTTTTTATTATTCAATTGTACAGAATAGGTACAAAACACCCTCCCCTTCCCATGTTAAGAATGGCTTTTTAAATAACGTTATTATTTCAGCACGGACCAATAAGTGCACTGCACTAGTACCAAAAAAATAAACGTAGAAATACGGAAAACTAATCATTAAAAAGAAAATTTATAAATATTGAGCTATGCCACTCTAAAGTAAAAAAAAAAAAGTGCCAGCTTTTGTTGCGGTGTTGTTCCCGTTTTGTATTATGCCCTTTTTGAGAGAAATACAGGGGAATAACTCACTATCAAATTACGTCCCTTGAAACGGCACATGTATTGATACTTTCAGCACGATGGTAGACAGAATGCACCAACATTATCGTAAAACAATAATTTCAGGGTAATTTGGCAGTTTAACTAATTGTACTCTTTTTGTGAAAACCGAAAAGCCGAACACCTGTTCAGTATTGAAATATAAGAATACGTAAAAAAGTCTGTTTAATAATTAAAAAATATGAATATTTTAACGGAAGTTAATAAAATTAATAGTTACAAAAATAAAGGACAAGTACTAGATTACATAAAAGTTTTCGGGAGTATAACTTTCTATCGACAGTTTAAATGTTTTACAATTCCTTTCAATTTTTTCTCAACTTAAACAAAAGTAATTGACGGCAACGAACTGTAGGGAAGCGCGTGACTTACTTGACTAGCACGTGTGCATGATTCAAAGGGTCGGTCGTGGAACGAAATGAAAGAGAAGGAAAGAGGGGAAAAAAAAATATTAACATGGCGAGACAGTTTGTTTTATGGTGAATAATCACGTGATTGAATGTTTATGCAAATGAGACTGGTCTATAAAAACAGACGTGAAGCTAGTTGAGAGAAGGTGCGTTGCGTTACTTATGGAGATGTGTGTGTAAGTCAGCTGGAAAGATCGTTGCGGGTGGAAGTCTGAAGTTTTGACAGTGTCAAATTTAACTGAGAAATTGGTGATTTGAAGTGCAAGATAAATAACACTTGAGTTATTTAATTAGAAGCTATTGATAAGCAGTGACTCAAAAACAAAAAAAGAAAAATATGGACAGATTTGACTTTCACTTGATACCTGAGTTTGATGGATCTACGATTGGACCGTCTATCGTTGGATGGGTTGAGAAGGCTGAGAAAATCTGTAAAATGGAAGAACCAGCCACAGTCCTCCCATTGACTTTAACCAGAGGGGCCTATGCAGTCTATCAGCAACTGAGGTGAAACCAAGCAGAGCCTGTATACAGCGTTTGGTACGGATCTGTTTGATACATGGCAATAGTTCATGAACTGGCAACTTCACTCCAAGGAAACGGTTGATAGTCAACTTACAAAAGTTATATGTATCGTTTGATGGGGTCAACAAGATATTAAGCTGTGCCTTTTTGGGAGGCTTACCTGAGGAGATCAGTAAACTGTTGCAGGCATTGTCAGGAATCGATGAATTAACAGACAAGTTATTGGCCCGAGCTTGGAACGTCTGTAAGGAACAGGAACCAATTGCAGCAGCTAGTATTCGACATGCAGCATTTGAACAGCATGGAGGCAATGTGGATTCTCTCCCAGGTAGCAATAAGTGTGCAAGCTCTGTGTGCTATAAATGTGGGGAGGCCAATCATTTTGCTAAGGAGTGCCAGAGTCGAAGTGATATGAGGGGTGTGTATCCATGAGTGCTGCTATAAGTTTGGGCACATATCTCGCAACTGTTCAGGAAACTAAGTTGGGGGCAAGGTACTATCACCACCTTTGCCCCCTGCCTACTAATAAACACAGGATTACCTGTCATTGGCGATGTGTAGTTTTCAGCACTTGTAGACATGGTGTGTTCCCAGTCTATAGTTGGTGCATATCGCTGTCAGATGTGGCAAAAGTAAGCAGTCGGTGTTATGACTATCAATGACTTATACCGAGCATGTTGTGGTGTAGGGACAGTCACGATCTGTACTCAGAAGGGTGACACAGCCGAAGTTGATGTTCTGGTGATGCAAGAAAAACCCCTTGGCTATGACATGTTGATTGGAATTGATGCAATACAAACACTAGGAGGCGTCATAATCACAGCGGCTGGAGAGAAAGAAGTCTGTGCAGCTGTCTGTTGAAGAAAAGAACTTCTATGCTACGTTTGATGACAACAAAAGGGTGTGAACTGCGAAGTGGAAGTGGACCATGAGCCACGCACCAGATCGGCTGTGCAACACCATTCCAGAATATTTCTACCAAGAATAGAGCCGTATATGAAAAACTTCAGACGTGGATTGATAACGGTTAGTTAATACCATATCCACAGGAACGTCTGGGACCACCCAAAGGATTAATTTCGCTCATGACTGAACAACCTACTAAAGACAAAATTTGGCCCATAATGGATTACCGAGAATTGAATCAATATGTTGATGCTTTTATCGGAAACGCAGATGTGTGCGCTGTTAAACTGAGTGGCGTCAGAAAGGGAGTAATGTAGCACTGCTGGATTTGAAGAGAGCCTACCTGCAGATACATGTCCATGAGCCAGTTCAGACAGTGATAATCAAGGGAAAACGATACTGTTTGACACATTTAGGTTTTGGCCTAAACGTAGCACCCTTAATAATGACAGCTATTATTAAAACTGTTTTGATGCAGGATGAGACTACAGCAAAAGCTGCTTCAGCTTACATTGACGACATCTATGTTAATGAGGATATAATGTTTGCAGATGTGGTTCGAATGAAACTGGAATGTTTTGGTTTGATAAACAGACCCTAAGCACCTAAAGGATGGGGTGCCTGTGTTAGGCCTTGACATCTGGGACGTAGTCCCTTATGTCACTGTTCATATTAGGCCAATACAAGCATTCTCTTGCTCTTCTGCAACATCCCTCTACTCCCAGATGTGTGGAATGCAATTTTTCTTTCAACACTCTCTGTTGTGCCAGTGGGACCACTGAAAATTAACCCATCTTGCACTGTCATTTAACTCTGCCTATTAAAATATGGTCTCGCCTCTGGGTCAAGATGTATTTTGTCTTCTGGCCATCCTTCCAGAATTACTTGCTGCAACTGCTGCATGCTTCTGTCTTCCCTCATGACTGAGCTTAGTTCAAGCAGCCTTCTCTCTGTTACAGGAATATATTCTGCTTCTTTGACATCATCTTCATTGTCCATATATTCACCGGCCAATGCATAGATATATGCTCTTGATAGCGTGTCTGCAAGGAACATTTTCTTACCTGGTCACATCAGCATGTTTTGCAGTCGTTTTGGACATTTCACCAATTTTTTTCATGGTCGCTTCCAACATTTTTTTTTTTTTTTTTTTCGTCCACATACATTAGAATTTGAAACAAGAACAATAAAGCTATCTGTTTCTGCAAATAACTTTCCGCTTATTTTTTCTACATCTTACTTGGACTCTTTCCCTACCACCGCTGCCGCCATGTGTCATTATCTTATTGAGGATGTGAATGGATTAGAAAAGACGGAACAATCGATCGGCTTTTACATAATGGCGTCTTTATTATTGTAAACAAAGCAAAACGTACACCAGTAAGGGACGCAACTCGAGACAGTGAAAACTCTTATTAGTCCCTCATACAACAATCTACCTCAGTATTTTTAATTTTTTATTTTTGAGCGATTATCACGACTCCCAAGATGCGATCCTGCCATATCGGATATTATTTTTATTCTAAAATAATACTCAACACTCCAATTTGCAAAAGGCTTAAAGCAAACCACATCCTCACACATAAATAAAAAAAAAATGAATAATTTCAGAAAAACGACAAAACTTGATAAAGAAATCAATGTCACTGTATTGAAATAAAATAACATTTACATGTTTAAGAAACATTAATTCAAACTTTAAGGTTTTTTGCATCACAAAGTGTTTTCAGTCGATCAACGTTGATCGAGTTGTGATGCCATTCTTATTGATTACAAAATGTTTTTGATATTTTTTGAGCACCTTAAAATGTTTGGGATATTTTTTGAGCACCTTAAAATGTTTGGGATATTTTTTGAGCACCTTAAAATGTTTGGGATATTTTTTGAGCACCTTAAAATGTTTGGGATATTTTTTGAGCACCTTAAAATGTTTGGGATATTTTTTGAGCACCTTAAAATGTTTGGGATATTTTTTGAGCACCTTAAAAGGGCTTAAGGGCTGCAGTCGTGTGGGTATTCCATCGTTCCTTACAAAAAACATGTGTCCATGATTGAGAAGGATGAATCTTAGTTTTTTGGGGTCTTGGTTTGTCGGTGTGTAATGGTCTCAACGTGTATTTCTTCAAGCAAGATGTATAACTAGTCGGGTCTAGTGTGCTTCTAATGGTGGTCAGTGCAATCATTTGTCCTGGTAAGGTCAGTGGTGTTCCATACATGATCTCAGCAGCTGTAAGTTCAGTGTCCATTTTAATGGTAGATCTGATACTGAGGAGTACGATAGGAAGAAATTCCATCCAATTATTAGGATTGGAATGAGTTTTTAAGGAAGCTTTCAGTTGGTGAAGGAAGCACTCAAACAAGTTGTTGGACAGGTGATAAGGCGTGGTCCATATATGCTTGCATCCAAGTAAATGTGAAAGTTCAGCGAAAAGATAAGAATCAAACTATTTACTTCTGTCGGTGGTAATAATTTCTGGTAAACTGGATATCCACTGAGAAACAGGCATTTTGGCGACAGTCTCGGCAGAGATGTCAGTGACAGGTAAGGTCATCTAGAGAATCTGTCGAATCTGTGAGTAGATATGTAAAGTTCTTTGAAGGTGGTAATGGGCTCACTATGTCGATGTGAACATGTTCAAATCGAGTCTAAGGAATAGGGAACTTTGCTAGGGGACTTTTAATGTTGAGTGATTTTGTATTTCTGAAAAGGGATACAATTCTGTGACATATCATATACATCCTTGTTAATAGCAGTCCATATGAAACATGACATAAGTAATTTCTGTATTACTTGGACGCCTGGGTGTGATAGATTGTATAACCTGGAAAAAACTGCTCATCTATACTGGAGAGATACATACAGGTGTTCATATTCAGTCAGTGTCGCACCAAATAAGATCATTTGAGAAAGAGAAGGAAACATTTTGAAAGTGGGAGATTTCCAAAAGTTGAAAGAGGAAACTTTGCTACAGTGAAAATCTATTGAAATGTGCATTTTAAACCTAGGTCCAATGTCATCGATTTGTGACTGTAGGTCGGAATGAGGGAGTGGTTCACAGCTTATAATAGAAACATTGTCTGCATTCATCGTTCCTTTATCAACTTGCTTGGGATAACACTTATTTCTGCTCCTGTATGAAAGAAAATGTATGCCTGACTTCCTGTCAGTGACATAGAAAGTGCAACGCATATGACGATGTCAGCCACGGGTGTCAGTTGCATTTACCACCTGGCCGTGTCATTTATCGACGCTGTAGATGCCTGTGTAAATGCACAGAGCTACTGGCATCTCACAGCTTTTTCTTTGTAATGCTAATGATAATAGCATAATCGCATATCATCGCTGTTGACTCCACGAAAATATCGATTCTGACTCTGAGAGTGTCGGCAACGAATGTTATCCTATTGCGGACAGTATGGCTAGTGCTGCTTCATGGTTAGATTCCATATCTAGTTACTTAGCTCCTGTATACGTTTAGCTTGCTTTTCAAGCATCTCTCTGACGTCTGCGGTGTCTTCATCGGTTCTAGGTACGGTGAGGAGAATTGTTGGGGCTGCAGTTTAGTTTATTGACCTCCATAATTTTGTCAGTAAGGTTAGCCAATCCTTCAACTGGTGTCATCTTCCGAGTGGAAACAAGTCTCATTTGGACTTCGGATGGCAGTCTATTGACAAATAGCTCTTTCAAAATGTCCGGTTGAAGTGAGTTCTTGCTTAGTAATTGCTTCATCCTTCTCAAAAGTTGAGATTTCTTTCTATCACCCAGTTCCTCTCCCATGAGGATCTGATAGAGGTGTTTTTGTTGTGAAACCAACGTTCATTTAATCAATTCAAACTGTATTTAATTCCTAGTTCACAGTTCGTATACTGCAGAAGTCATGATTTACTAAATTTCAGCGTCATTATTTATTCAGTAATGTTTATTCAAAATGAGTGATACTTCATCAGTTTCTGGATTCACATGCAGATTTGAAGAAAAATTGCACATAGGCTGGAAATATGCGGACATATTTCGTTGGAATGTCCATCAGGTTCCGAACACATGTAAGGGTCATCACTTATAAGTTAAGAATGTGAGTTGGTATTCACCAATTCATAATCGGGATCTATCAATTTTTAAGACTGAGGTTGCAAGTGCAGGAATCTCTAGAAGTCAGAAGTAGTAGAGTATCCACGGGACCATTAAAGATAAATTTAACGTAATCTTTGATTTGCAAAAGGCTTCAACTAAAACACATCCTCACACATATAAAATTTAAAAAAATGTGAATAAATTTGGAAAAACAACAACACTTGACAAAGAAATCGAGATTGCTGTATTGAAATGAAATAAGAACAATTATAAAAACATTAATTCAAATCGTTCCAACGTTAAGGTTTTTTGCCACGAGTGTTCATTAGGCAGGCTTAGCTAAATGAGTGTCTTGTGAAAATGGTATAAAATTTAAGATTACTGATTTTTATGAACAGAGGGACACACGTGGTTATTTATTTATTTTTTTTTTTAGGGGAAAAAGAAGTCATTAAACTATGTAAGCGTCATGTGTATGTGGGTGTTCATTACATAAGAAAACAGTAGTTCGAAATAGCATTGTTGAAAAGAAGAAATAATTCTTGTTCGCTGTGGTAATTTTCCATGACGAGAATTAAGGTTTGTTTGCTAGGCACGCAAATTCTAAACACAGAATTTTAACGCCTTCCAGGGCAGAGTTAGTCTTGGAGAAAAACAAGAGAAGAAATTGGAATAAAACTAAACTGTACTGATTTTATTTTATGCAAGCGAAACCTTATAAATGGGTGTTCTGGAACATTGCAGTCTGGGTTTTTTTTTTTTTATCACTGTGCATGGAGCACAACATAGTTCTTTTATTTCGTGTGCGGCAAATTCCGACGTAATCCTGCATGTTCTGATATCCGGTAGTGTTGAAACAGTGATTGCTATGAAAATGTCTCTGCCGAAGATTTGTTTCGCCCGTATATAGCGGCCGCTATAGTATTTTGATCTGCACTGTGCAGACACTGGCGATAACTCACTTATTAGTATTGTTATCTGCACCCACCAGACACTAGCTGGCGATAATAACTTATTTGTATTGTCATCTGTGCAGTGTGCACTCACCAGATACCGGCTGACGATAAATAACTTATTAGTATTGTCGTCTGCACCAACCAGATACTAGCTGGTGGGAACTAACTTATTAGTATTGTAATCTGCACCCAGCAGACACTGGTTGGCAATAACTAACTGATTAGTATTTTGACTTGCACCGACCAGACACTGGCTGGCAATGAATAAATCACTTATTAGTATTGTAATCTGCACCGATCAGACATTGGCTTATTTGTTGAGAAAATCGTCATTAAAATAGTGTTTACAAATAATTTTTAAATAAGTTGACTTAAAAAAAATAAACGTAGAAAAAATACGGCAAACTAATCATTAAAAAGAAAATTTTTAAATGTTGAACTTTGCCACCCTAAAGTAAAAAAAGTGCTAGCTTTTGTTGCATGTGTTTTTTTGTTTGTTGTATTATTTCCTTTATGTATTGTCTCCCCATTCTCTGTTATTCGCCTTTTGTGTTATTTAACTTAAAAAAAAAAAAAAAAAATCTTCAAAGGGGAATAACTCATTATTATTACGTCCCTTGAAACAGACCAGGCTAATAATTGATGTGTTGATACATTTGAGCGCGATGGTGGACAGAATGCACCAACATTATCGTAAAACAATAATTTCAGGGTAATTTGACAGTTTAACTAATTGTACTCTTTTTTTTATGAAAACCGAAAATCCGAACAACGCTGTGATTGAATGAAAACTTGTTTCTGTTCAATATTGAAATACGTAAAAAATTACGTAAATATTCACAGCTCAAGTCGTGGACGAAAAACTATTGCAGACAAATGTTGATACCACCAATCTTTTAGTAACCAAGCCCACAAATGTCAACCCATCTGCAATCACAATAGAGCCAGGGAAATGAATAGACCGACAGGCAACAATGACAATTCCTGTCGGGACATATTCACACAGTCGTCTCTTCTATGTATGGGACCGTAATAACGGCTTCAAATTGTTAGTGGACACTGGTGCTACTATTAGTGTGATACCACCCACCAACAAATCCGCCCTGACGCCGACCTTCTTTCAACTCCGAGCAGCAAATGGTTTCACCATAAAAACCTACCGCAACAAGGAGCTTACCTTGAACAATAATCTCAGGCACGATTTCACAGTGGTCATTCATAATAGCAGACGTCAAACCACCCCTGCTTGGTCGACTGCTTAGTGCTTGGTGCTAACTGTCCACGTGAAAACAAGGACCCTGTCTGATAACAAAACTTCTATAAAGATTAGAGGGACTCCATCGAGCGTAAATACAACTGGGATCAGCATGGCAACATAGCACAACCCACACTACGCAATAATCCTGGACTGGTACAGGGACCTTATTCAGCTCATTAAACCTACCGACGCAGGAGAACATCGGACTCGTCACCACATAAAGACAACCGGACAACTAGCGTATTCACGACCAAGAAGACTCTCTCCACATAAAAAGGTGTTTGAAGAGATGATGGAAGACAACATCATCCGCCCTTCGAACAGCCACTGATGCTCATCTTTCAGTACCCACTGACATCCTGCTCAGCAGCTCACCTACCTTCCAGTGCCCACTGATGTCTAGCTCCTGATTCTGACAATCTATCTTTATTCAATTTTCATTTTTATTTTTTTTTTGCATGACGATCTCACGTTTTTGGTTGTCAATAAAAAGAACGGTAGGAACATTAAACACACACACACACACACACACACACACACACACACACACACACACACACATGCACACCTGCACTCACATATATACTGCTGGCAAAAAGAAAGTTCACACTTGTAATTTTTTCAAAACCTGCAAATTTAAGCTAAATTAAATGTAACTGTTTAAACAACCTATACCTCATTTGATTCGCTTTTTATTCTTCTATAATTTTACCTGTTCATATTTGACTTTTAATTGAAATATTCTAGTGTTCACGTCAATTTAAAAAATAACTTCTTCTGTGGGAAAGAGGTTGCAGGAAAGAGAAAAGGGCATCGCCTACTTGGCTTAAGAAGTCTATTTTAAACTCTGTCAAGGCAGGATAAGGTACTTTAAGCAACTTCTGCCTAGATGTGGCAACAGGATGTACTTGCTCTTATACAGGTAGAGATTGCATTGACAGTGAGATATCTAATGAAACGGTAGAATAATGCCACTATTTTTCCAGCGACCTTGGCAATGGATTTGACATAGGTATTCCATTTTATTCAATTTTTGAAATGGCAAATCGATTGCCAACATTTTTTTAAAAATCTTGTTGAATGCAGAGCTGTATCAAGCTAAGACAACCCTTAATAATTATGCAATGGAGATGTACGCTTTTAGCAGATAAGTTTTGAATTTGCAATATTTTCTTTTCTTTTTTATTAGATGCAAATGTTAATATTAATTATATTGATTTCAGTTTTTAATTTATATTTTTTTATTTGATTGTGTTTTATTAAATGTATAATTCTACTATTAAAATTTTTATTGGAAGTTGTTGTCAATTTGTGGTTTGTGATTCGCTTGCTATTTTCCTCAAAATAAATGCATTCTCCAATTTTGAACAAATGTCTGTCTATACGTTCCAGTGAAAAAAAATAAAAAGCAAAAAACTGTTTAGACTTCAGTAAACTTTTCAATTAGTCATGCTAGTATTGCGCTGTCTAGTGTCGAATATGCTAGCAAAAGGGGTAGACAATTTCTATTTAAATCAAGTTGGGAATGACTCGGAGAAAACAGCTGATTGCCGCAAGAAATACATATGTAAGCTTTGCTAACTGAGTTCTTTCTTTATTTCAGTTAGTGAAAGAGGAACCTATCACCAAACACGTCAGTTGAACTTATATAAAGTAGTATACTTATTATTGTCGTCATTATTTTTTTTAATAGAGAGTAGACAATGCATTGTGGATGTGTTTTCAGCAACTCTTGCTCCTCTTAATTTGTCCTTCAGTTCTCATTTACAATGAGTGATTTTTTTGACAAAAGGAGAAGAAAAAGCTGTATTCCAGGTCGTCAGTATTTTTGCATGAGCAGTTGCCCGAGATGTCAGAAATTTTCTGTTTCTATGTCTATCCTTGTAGCCAGGTCACTAATAAGGGTGCTGGAGGAAAACATTTTAACTGATCTGACATTATCTGCCTGAAAGTCAGGGACCTGAATCTTGAATTAACCACTAAGGAGGCCATCCTATCACCAGGTGCAAAATACTGGGGCTGCTGTATTGCCATTTAATGTATGGATTCTGGACCAAGCAGTAGCTTCTGGTGGGGTTTCTTGATGCCATATTAGTGGGTAATTGTTACGACTTTACCTTATCATGGGCTACAAAAGAAATGTTTCTTCGCTTCTTTTTCTTCCTTACTTTCCCTCGCTGCCCTGCTTTAACCTATTCCACAAATCCCCAAACCTATTCCACAAATCCCAAAACTCCATCATGAAAAATCTCCAGAAAAAATACATGAGTAAACCCTCCAATGTAGACCCCACTGTCATTATGTAAAATGTTTTTGACTTCTAATGGGGGTATGAAACGAATGGATTCGCCAATCATTTTTATAACCAACGGCTGTGCTAAACAACCAATGAAAACGTCCCAAAATTATTATAAAAATTGTCGAATTTTGGATCCAATCAGTTCGTCGTTTACTACGTCACGGACCGCATTTAATTCTTGGCCACCATCTTGGTTACTGATCTGAACTACGCCGCCATCTTGGTTACTGATCTGAACTATGCCGCCATTTTTGTTCAACACAATATCTCAGAACTTAAGAGGTTAACTATGCCACGGACCGCATTTGATTCTTGGTCGCCATCTTGGTTACTGATCTAAACTACGCTGCCATCTTTGTTCAACACAATGTCTCAAAACTAAACAGGTTATGCGCCCAGCCACCGTCTTTTCGTTGACGGATCGGAATCTAAATTCGAATTGTGGCAAGTAAAATTTCTGGGATATCTAAGGATTCGAAAACTACACAAAGTCATACAATCTCCAACAGAGAATCCAAACGACCCCGAATTTCTCGAAAAAAACGCGACAGTTTTTGCAGAACTGATTCAATGTTTAGACGATAGAAGTCTGTCTCTGATTATAAGAGACGCATTGGATGATGGGAGGAAAGCATTGAACATATTACGATAACATTATTTATCAAAAGGGAAACCGAAAATAATATCCCTATATACAGAATTAACCTCTTTGAAACGTAACGAGGATGAAATTATTACTGACTATGTTATAAGGGCAGAAACAACCGCCAATGCCTTAAAACTCTCAGGTGAAATAATAAGCGATAGCTTGTTGATATCAATGACCCTCAAGGGACTTCCAGCCGATTTTAAACCATTTACAACTGTTATAACTCAGAAAGACAAACCCATAAATTTCAGCGAATTTAAAGTGGCATTGCGCAGTTATGAAGAGACTAATCGTATGCTCATGGACAATAATAACTCCAGCAATATTATGAAGTTCAAAAATGCTTCTTGAAAGCAGACACCACCAAATTATGCACCTTACCACAACATATTCTCCAAAAGTGATTTTCTCAAGAAAAAGAATAAAATTATCTGCTATAATTGTGGACGACCCAACCACAAAAGTTTCCAATGTCGATATAAACGCTCTAAAATGGACTCCGTAAAAAACGAGAACTTTGAGGAAGAACATATATTTCTATTCACATGTAACTTTGACAATACCACAAATGGTAAAAATCTCCTTGTAGACTGTGGTGCTACAGCGCACGTTATCACCAAGGAATCTGATTTTATTAATTTTGATTCAAACTTTAATCCTCAAAGTCATTTTGTTGAACTTGCCGACGGTAGTCAAATAAATGATATAGTCTTGAAAAGAGGCGATGCTAAAATATACCTGAAAAATAATAAAGGCGAAATCTGTAACTGTATTCTAAAAAATGCTCTGTTCATACCTACATTTAAGCAAGACATATTTTCCGTGCAGGCTGCAATTAAACAAGGCACGAATATACAATTTGGCCAAAATACATCAAAATTGACATACTCCAATGGAACTGTATTTGACATTAAAGAAAATGGCCGACTATATTATTTAAAAAGTATGGTTCCCTCAAAAACTGCCTGTCATGACTTGGAAACCTGGCATAAAATTCTAGGACACTACAATACAGCTGATATTAAAAAATTACCAAATGTAGTCGTATGAAAATAATACCTTCCGACGATCTCCCAAATTGTGATGTGTGTGCACAGGGGAAAATGACAAAAGATATAAGCCGAACGCCAGACAAAAAAGCTACGAAAATTCTCTCACTTGTGCATTGTGACTTAGCAGGTCTGATCAGCCTGATGGGGAGAAACAATCTAAGGTACGTTTTGAACTTTATTGATGATTTTTCCGGTTTAATTATGGTTTATTTTCTAAAAAACAAATCCGACACTATCCTCACCACTAAGAAATATTTAGCTGATGTTGCCCCGTACGGTTCAGTAAAATGTATTCGCTCAGACAATGGGACTGAATTTACTAGTAAAAACTTTGAACTTCTATTAATTAACCACCGTATTAAACACGAGAAATCGGCGCCGTACTCCCCCTTCCAAAATGGCACAGCTGAAAGGGCATGGCGAACCCGTTTTGAGATGACAAAATGCCTACTTATCGAATCGAAATTAGCACATAGTTTATGGACATGCGCTTTAATGGCAGCAGCATATATCAGAAATAGATTGTTCAATAAGAGGCTAGGAAAAACGCCGTATGAAGCGTTTTGCAGTGTAAAACCTAAAATGAATAGAATGCATCTATTTGGTTCTGATTGTTTTGCATTTATAGAAAACACCAGTAAGCTAAATACTAAAAGTGAAAAAGGTACTTTTGTAGGTTACGATAGAAATAGCCCGGCATACTTAATCTACTTTGCAGCTCAAAATGCCATAAAAAGGGTTAGATGTGTAAAATTCAATGATACATTAAATTTAAAAAATGGCGATCCAGTGAATGAAAAACGTGAAATATTGCCTAGCATTTTAATCGATCACAATGAAAATATTAATAACGATGACAATTACAGTACTTCTGACGAAAACAGTAACCAGACACGTCGATACCCAATAAGGGAGCAAAAAAGGCCAGACTTCTTACAAATTGAAAAGATACAAGATTACGCGGTGGATTACTCTTATTCGTTGAACAGTGCACCGGAAAGTTATAATGAGGCGATTAATTCAGAAAATCACCAAGAATGGGAAGAAGCTATGGTATCCAAATTGAAAGCTTTATCTGAAAATAACACATACGAAATAGTGGCCAAACCAACAGATAAAAATATAATTTCTTCACGCTGGGTTTTTAAAAAAAAATCACAGCTTCTGGCAGTGAAACTTTTAAAGCAAGATTTGTGGCAAAAGGTTTCTCACAAATTCCTGGGGTGGAATATTGTGCAACATTTTCACCAACGACAAATTTAACGACAATTAGAATTTTATTACAACTTGCCACTCAATACAATTTAAAAATACATCAAATGGATGTAAAAAATGCTTATTTAAATGCTCCGATTGATTGTGAAATCTACATTTACCCTCCAGAGGGATTTAAAATGAAAAATAAAAATTGGGTGTGGAAATTAAATAAATCGTTATATGGACTAAAACAAAGCGCACACAATTGGAATTTAACACTCCATAATTATTTAATAGAACAGGAATTCAAACAATGTCACGTAGATGCGTGATGTATACCAAAAATGTAGGTAATAAATTGTTGATTTTGGTTTTTTGGGTTGACGATATATTACTCGCCTCAAACTGTGACAACACTTTAAGAGATGTTAAAAATTAATTAAATAAAAAATTTAAAATGGCCGATCTTGGACGACTGTCATGGTTCCTCGGTATAAAATTTACCTGTGAAAATGAAACTATAACTATGAACCAATCACGATACATTGAAAATATTCTGCTCAAGTTCGGAATGCAAGATTGTAAGCCGCGTTCAACTCCCGTCGAAATGGACATAAATAAAAATATAGGGACCGAAACAAAATTCATAGATAACCGAATATACAGGGAAATTGTAAGGAGCCTCATCTGCTTGATGACCGCAACAAGGCCTGACATATGTTACACTGTAACAAAGCTATCTCAAAACTTATCGAAACCGACAATTAAAGACCTTAATCATGCAAAACAAATCCTTTGTTACCTAAAAGGAACCAAGGAAAAATCTTTAAGATTTAAAAAATCTACATATCCTCTAAATTTAGAAGGCTTTTCGGATTCAGATTGGGCTAACTCTGAGGATAGAAAGAGTATAGCGGGGTATTGTTTTAGACTGTCAAAGACTGGACCTATGATCTCTTGGAAAACTAAAAAGCAACAAATTGTTGCACTTTCTACTTGTGAAGCAGAATATGTGGCCCTTACCCATTCCGCGCAGGAGGCAATTTTTCTGAACACCCTTCTAAAATCTACTTTAAAACCAGATCTAAGTAAAAAACCTATAGTAATTCCTTGTGAAAATCAGAGCAGTATCTTATTAGCAAATAATTCTATGATTCATCAAAGGTCGAAGCATATTGATATCAGATATCATTTTATAAGGGATGAAATAAGAAAAAAATCTATTACTCTTACTTATGTGACATCTGAGAATAATATAGCCGACATTTTCACTAAACCTATAAAAAAAGAATAAAATTAAGACATTTTATAACCGAACTTTTTGGAATCTAATTATGAATAAATCTCTTTTCAGAAACCCAAAAGGAGAAGCATGAACAGTTAAAATCACAAAAAAAAAAAAAAAAAATTGTAAATTGTCCCGGGCACAACGTTAAACTGCGACCATTTCTACCTTACTAACCAAATTAACCAATTAATGCCTAACATAATGTTTCCAGTTTTTGTTACAAAAAAAAAAGAAAAAACAAAGCCACTTGTTAAAACCCTTTTGTAAATTTCCTATTTGTCAAATAGTTCTTTTTGTATCTCTTTTTTTTGGCAAACAAAACAAAAAATGTATATTTGTGAATTTTTGTGCATATGTTTATATGTATTTGAAAAGTATTCTATTTGTATGTTTATATATACTTAAAAAGTATTTATTTTTATATGTATCATAAAGAAAAATGGCTTCTTTTTGCACACATTATTATACCAAGATATTAATAATTCTTTTTGACCGATGAGAATAAAGACAAATTCCCATAAAACCAGATGAAAAAAAACCAAAAAAAAAAACCCGACAATTATTTTATTCGTTTATTTTTCTTTGTTCATTTATTTATATTTATTTATTTTTCTTTCCTTTTCTCAAGTGAAACCAAAATTGAATCGGAAAGGATGTTTCCATTATATCAAAAAAGAGGGTGAGTAAAATGTTTTTGACTTCTAATGGGGGTAAGTATTTATTTTCAAAAAAATACAAAAACAATATTTTTTAGAAAAGTTTGGCACAAGGCCGAACATGGGGGAGGGGGAAAGGGCGGTCTTCTCTGTCTAAAGCTAACTAATCTAACCTAACTAGTTCCTACTGTCACTCTACTTTCACCACAATACCACATTCATACTATACATCCAAAGCGTATACATCCTTTGTCAGTCACCATAAGAACAACATACCATGATAAACTAATTAAAACCGGTCGGATTAGGTTAAGGTGTTTTTTCACTTTACTAACTTTTGTTAGCGTGGACCAGGCCCCCTCTTTTGGGAAGTCAGGATCTCAAGGACCGATTCCACATTGTGGGCGCTTGGACCCGAAAACCGATCCCTTCTTGGGAGCCTGGACTTTTTGGGATCAGCACCACAAGCTGGTAGTTGAGACCTGCTTTTGTTTTTATTGTGTTTTCTTTGTTCTGGTTTCATCTCTCGAGACAAGGAATGGTCTTCTTTCTCACCATTTAATTGCCTGAGCAGCACTCTGACTTGCCAGGCCCAAACTTTGTCTTCCTTTGCTGCATTCCTGTTGGATTGAGCAGACCGGGACCACTTTCTCGCTTCCTTGGGAGCATTTGTAGGAAGGTTGTTATATTGTTGGGGTTTTCTTCGTTTTTGCTCCCCTCTCTGGGCAGAGATGTCTATCCCCCTCTCACTCTTAATTGCTGAGCGGCACTCTGACTTGTAAGACGCCAATTAAGTCTTCCTTCTCTGCTTTCCCCCCTTGTGGAGGGATCTGAGCTGCTAACCCGACATCCCGTGAGGGGAGGTCAAAACTCTGTTTTTCTTCTGATCGCGCCCCTCCCCCCTCCATACCCTCCCCCACCCCTACACTTTTTCTTTTCTCCCCTACCCACGCTACACTTTGGTCTGTGTCACATGGTCATTAGGCTACAGAATGCTGTCCAGGAAAGGCGTACTCGCTGTCATGAGGAATAACGCTCCCCCAGAGGGTGGCCCCGCAGAAGAAAAGAAGCCCACTACACCAACTGAACCTGCAGCATCCCTGGCCCTGGAAGAAACCTCCAGGGGGTGTTTAAACACGACACAGCCCGAGATTTCATCTGCAGGAATTATCCTGCGGATGAAATCTCGGGCTGTGTCGTGTTTAAACATCACACCTGCTCCCCAGGATGGGAGTGCCCCCAAAAAGGGGAATGTAGACTCCAAGGCTAAGACACTCACGGGCAAAGGAAGGAGCTCGCAACACACATCATCTACGGTTACAGACTCCTCATTATCCTTGACATCCAATCCAGCTCCCAAGAAGAGGAGCCCACCGGAAATGCACAGCAAGCAAGACCCAGAAAAGGGCCTTACATCTAAAGAGGAAGACCAGCAGCCTGTACCCAAAGGTCCTCCTTCCTCAACGACATCACCAGCAACCATCGCTAGCGATCCCCAAAAGGGGGACTCCGACAAAGAGGAAGATGGACCCAACAAAATGGCAGCACTCTTCCACTGGCATCATTACAAAGGCTGACGAAACTTCCCAGGCAGAAAGAAACCCCTCAAAGGAAGGAGAGGAAAAAGGAAAACCCTCCCACACAGCCGAGACATCTGCAAAGAGCAGCCCACGCAAAAAGAGAACTGCTAGACAAGACGCAATAGTGACCACTAGCTCGGTTGAGGAGTGGCCCGCCCCGACCACAATTAACAGTCCCCACAACATTGCAGCTGTAAAATCCAAAGAAGCTGCAACGACGAAGAAAACACCAATGCCCGCCCAGGCACCAACTGAAGGCAAGAGCAGCCCCAACAATGACACAACCAAAGCTTGGAGCCCGCAGAAACAACTGACTCCTCAGGAGTATAGGGAACTGTGGAATACTACTTTTAAGGACTATACGGAAGGGAATGTTATCAAGCCCCTTCCAGGTGCATTGGAGGAATTACAACAAAGAGTGCTCTCCATGGTCACCGCTGACAACAGGAGAAAAGGACTTACCGGAGTTGCCAAAGAAACTATGCCACAGCTACTATCGGATCTAAACATACTGGCTAGCTACATAGTGAGAAGAACCTATGCCATGTGGGAGTTGTTGCTGCCAGACAAGGAGGAGGCAGAGAAGTTAGCAAGATCCAACATCTCCTGGGAGCATCTGACTTTAAAGCTCCAATATCAGGGTAAAAGAAGGACTACAATCTCAGTCCTTGGGGTACCCTGTTACCTTGGATCAAGACAGCTTGGAGCGGTGCTAAGCCAATATGGCGATGTTGACGCTGTGTGGCCAGTGAGAGGATCAAAAAGCCTCATGACCGGTGACTACAAGCTGATCATGACGGTGGATCACACGGGGTTCAACCAAATTCCTGCCATCTTGAAATCCGTAATAGTTGAAGGAAGGAGGCCGCACTGTTGGCATTGCCAGCAGCAGGGACATATGTCTAAGGATTGCCCAAAGAGACCATCTTCCAAGACCCAACGACCAACCAACAAAGAAACCACCGCAACTCCAGAAGTTCTGGCAGAAGAAGGCAGATGGAGCAAAATAGTTTGAAAGAACACAACAGACCAGCAATAATGTAAAAAGCAACAAGACAAAGATATCAGCAACAAACACACCACAGTCACAAACGGCCCCAGCAAAAATGATGCATCCGCAGACAACATCAGCAAAAACACTGCAAGCACACACAATAAACAAAAACATTACAGCCACAGACACCCACAACAAAAACCACCCAAGCACCAGGAACAAAAACAACACAAACACAGACACAAACAACAAAAACAAACCCATCACAAGCAAAAACATCAGCAACAAAGACAACACTAGCAAGGACAATACCAACAAAGAAACGCAAGACAAATCCACAGACAGCACTACCAAACAAGAGGCTCCTGTAGAAATGGAGACAGAAAGTTCTTCAAAAAGGAAGCTCCCGGGCTCACCATCAGAGTCGGAAGAAGAAGCCATTGCAGGCACGGAGGAGCAGGAGACTCCTTTAGAACCACAACGAAGGAAAAGAGGAAGGAGGGACAACAAACGGAAGAGGGAGACAACGTCAATGGAGGATACCATTACTCAATTACTCAGAGACAACTCCACCGCTCCAGACTCAGATGGCGCAACCCAACAATATCTCCCTAAACAATCCTCAATCCTTGCCAGGAATCTCCTCCCTCTCCCACACCGAGTGACACTCCATCATCAAAAACAGTAAAATCCCTCCCCGTAAGGATGGAACGCACCAAAAATTCCCGTTCTTGCCGGGGGAAAAGATCTGTGAAATGAATCCTTTGTCAGCCACAAACGGACTAAAAGGCAGACCAATGGCCCAATTTCACAGATTGAAACAACTACACAGCATAGAAGGAAAGACCATCACTGATCACGACTGAAACTTTGCCGACAGTCCCATGGTTACCACCTTTGTGAGGACAGACAGAGATGCAAAAACAAAAGGACTCTTGGGTAGAGGCTGCCAAGACGGCCTTTGAAGAAGTTAAATTGGTAGACCTCGATCACCCCACCTTACATAAACTTTCACAGACATGCGAGAGAAGGATCCCCCTGTTTGTTCACCCCTGCTTTTACAGGGCACTCAAGCTAATCTTTCCACTGGATGTAGGAGGCGCCTCTCGGGACAGACAATTTACGTCCAAACAGCTCACGGGCAGTCTCGGTCATGCCTGCTGACTTCAGACCTGTTTGTGACACTGATTAAGGTAAGTGGATATGGCTTTGAACTTGGCTACTTTCAATGTGAGGAGCATTAGGCGTGCTGACAGACCTGATGTCCCTTAAGGTATATATTGCCGCTATCCAGGAGACCCACTTTGTTTGTGATGAGGATTGTAAGGTGCTGGTAAGCAACTACGATGTTTACTCAGCATATGGCAATACTTATAGTCATGGAATCTCCTTGCTAGTGAGTCACATTCCAATTGTTAATTAGAAGACGCGATGTAGACTTTCTATCTTGCTCCACATTCCAGTTATATGGACACTAGGGCCATAAACTTGTTATGGCCCGTTTGACTTAAGTGCTAGGACTAAGCTAGCCGGATACTGGAAGTTCAACAGCATCTTGTTGGAGCTGGAGGACTACCGGTTTAAGGTTACCGAATTAATTCAGCAAGCTTTAGTGGGGCAGTTATGGGAAGTAAGTGGTGGGTTAGTCTTAAGGCCAAAATTAGACACTTCTCTGTCCAATAACATCAATGCCTCGCGTTAGATAAGGCTAAGGCAAAGAAGCATATAGAGGATAAGCTGACTCGGGTGGTGGAGGGGGGAACTGCTAGAAATAGCACTAGCTTAACAAGACCTTAACCGCTTGACTAACGAGCGATATGAGGGTCAGGTAGTTAGGGCTAGGTTAATGAAAGTCTCTAACGAAGCTGTGAATGTTGACACTATTGAGCATAAGGCAGCTCTAAGGCGTGGTTCGGACGGATACATTTGGAAAGTACATAACCTGGAAGGACACGCCCTTGTGTCGACTCAGGAGATCTGCGAGGGGTTTCAGGAGCATCTCTCGGAGTGCTTCACCCAACTACCCAGACTCAGGGTTGAAGAGTTTGGCAGTTATTTGGCCGACTCACCCCACCTCATGGTGGCTCGAGTGGCTAGCTGTGATGGTTTTGTTACGGAACATGAGATCATTACTGCGTTGAAGCAGGTCAGTTGCAACAAGTCCCCAGAGCTTGATGGTCTACCCTACAAATTTTACTCGTGGTTGTCACCCATGTTGGTCCCTATTCTGAAGGATGTCTTCAACCATTGGTTTGCTGATGACGTCACCATGTTCATAACTTGCCCCACGGACGTTCAAGCAGTCACCGAAGCGATCACTCGATACGAAGAAATCACACGAGCTGTCTTCACCCGCAGCAAGTCTGTCGGCCTGCGGTTGGGGGGCTGGACCGGGGTGAATTCGCTTCCAGGCATCTTCAGCTAGACCGATGGGCCAGTCTGTATACTCTGTGTCTGGTTTGGACTAGGGCTTCAGCTGAAGAAGAATTGGTCAGAAGTACAGAGAAAGATCAAACTGTTAAGACTTGGGTTGGAAGGATATTGTCCTTGAAGGGTCGGGCGGAAGCATGTGCTACATATGTGTTTCTGCTCATCCTTTACCGATTGTCTGTACTTCCTCTTCTAACCTGCTTACAAAAGCGCCTCGACTCACTTCTGTGGGATGAGGGTAAGCACTATGTTTGCAGAGAGGTCTGTGTCCAGAGTCTGAGTGAGGGAGACCTGGGACAGTCCAGTCTCTTGTGTCATAGAAACGCTGAGAGATTGGCTTTCCCGGGTCGTTTGCTAGAGGAGAATGCTCCTTGGGGCCCTGTGGTTGAGAACTCATTTCCCAATCTCAAACCCGACCTGGTATAAGGTCGTCGTAGACCAAAGGAGGAGTCCAAGTTCTTTGCTGAATGCCGGATCACACTTAGAGCTTTGCCGAGGACCAGTGTCCTCGATTAGCCTAGGAAGAGACTTTATCAGGAGTTAGTGGAGGGCACCACGAAGGATCCTCTTGGTAGGCAGATAGGATGGTCGATGGAGGAAATCCACTCTCAGTAGAGTTGGGCGCCGGGATGGGATTTTCTGACTAACTCAGAATTTTTCCTGACCTGGCGACTGGTCTGAAATGCGCTGCCCCTCTTTGACAAATTCAGCATGTACAAAGAAGAAACTAGGGTCTGGTGTCCATGCTGTGATGAATGTAAGGTCGAATCGGTCGGCCATGTTGCAGCCGGATTCAGACCCTATTGGAATACGTCGGAGAGGTAACGGCTTGTATCGATGCAGAGTGCCTGTCAGATTCTCGACGAAGGTTATTTTGTTTACAACATGGACCTGTCGTTCCCTAGGGAGGAAAGAATGGTTTTCCTGGCAATCCTGGCAGTAGCGCATATGGTGATCTGGATCACGTTCCCCAAGTTGGTCCGCAAAGGGACATCTGATCCAGATCGGGATCTGATCGTTTACTTTAAACATTTGCTTAAAATAAAAGATCAGATGCGATTGGAGGAGGTTGCTTCGAGTAGAATTTAATAAGAGGTGGGTGCACAACATTAGTTTATGCATCTGTCGAGGAGCCAAGTTTGAATACATGTTCCCTCCTTAAGCATGCTGGGTACTTTGGAATCCGTCCCGCTAAGCTTAGAATATTAAAGCGACTCTTGACTGGTGGTATAAATGAGATCCTGCTCCTGTTTTATTTTTTCATATTAGAGAACCTCCGAGTCTGCCCTCCCCCTTGCACCACATTTACTTTTTCTATCCCCGGTCATCCCCTACTCGGAGGTCACCTTCCAACGGCCCCCCACCCGCTGCTTTATTTTTTCCCACTCCTGATAAGACTTCTCTCCAATCCCCAATAGGGATCTCCCCGCTTGTTTTTGGCTCCCCGGAAAACAGTGGATGGTCTAGTCACTAAAATTAATACAGGGGGGTCCATTCTAACAACCCAATAGGTCTTTTACTTTATTTTGAAATTAACTCTTTTCTTAGCTTCTCCACTCCACAAACTGTTTTATATTATTGAATTTAGAGACTTTTTATAAATGAATTTGAACTTTTTACCATACACATGCACACACACACACACACACGCGCGCAAAAAAAAAATGCACACACAAACATACAGATTGTTTACAAACTGTACATATGTTTTTATTCATAAACGCTGGGGATTTATTAGTTAGATTAGGATCCACAGAGTGAATGAGGTATTATGGTAAATGTTGCCAGTCAAGAGTAAGACTCCAAAGTCTACATTCTTTCACTTTTTCACTTTAGTTACAAAGACCCTAACCCTTCCCCTCCCCCCTCCTTAGAGGGCTTTGTGCCTAATTTTGCTGTTTGTGATTTTTATTTTTTCAATTTTATTATTGTAAAAATTTTGCCGACAATAAAATATATAACTAAGATCAAAGTGTAGCATCTGTTCTTAGAATTCAAGCGATCACATCTAAACAGAATTAGGAGATCATATTGTTACTAATACTAAAAAGAAAATGGCTATTTGTTTTTATTTTGTAAACATAACGATCGTTCCTCTCATCACTAAATATTTTTAAGCATAATTTTTTTTTGTACTATCATTTTTGCTTGTTATTTTTCGTTATGCTCTCGTATTTTACTATTTTTAACCCGATAATAATGTTTTCATAAATGTAACATTTTCATAACGTGTAAGTTAATATTTTAATTTGTATGATACTCATATTTTACCCATAAGAATCTCTTATTGTTTTGTATACAAACATCGCCATTAAAGTATGCTGACGTCACATCACGTGACATGACTAAGCGTTTTTTCAAATATGTATAAATATCATTAGATTATTACTTTATTACTCCTAAAATACATAGGAAAAACGAAAAAATGTCATATTTTTTGGGCCCTCACCCTGCAGAAAAACGGCTAGATGAACAACGTTGCTTGGGACCATATAAACAATGAGAAAATTGAATTTGATTTTGAATATATTTGTTATTCTTAGGAGAGAGGAGTTTTTAATGTCTATGTATCATTTGCTATTCCGAGCAAAAGAGTATTTTACCTACCTAGGACGGGTATTACATGTATGAAATAATTTTATCATACCTGGAGTAGGTAATTTACAGCATGTATATGAAATAATTTTACCTTTGCAAGGACAGGTAATATACAACACATATTTAAAATAATTTTACCTACACTAAGACGGGTAATTTAAATACATATATGAAACAATTTCACATACTTTTTTTTACCTCAAAATGGTCATTACTCTTTCCAATCCAACCCCCAAAAGAAAACGCAAGAACTCGTTTAAAATTAACATAATCATGCTTCTTTCTACCCACCACTACAACCATCACATCATTCCCGGATGACACCATGAAAAATTAAAAAAAAATATAGATTACCCACTAAAGAAACTGGTCTAGTAAACTTTCATAGAATACCAACAATATATATGTATTAATTTAATTTTGAGATCATAAACTGTTTAAGCCATATCGGGAATCGACTTCACAAATGAAGTAATTTTGAGATAGAAAATTGTTTAAACCATTTACAGTACAAACTTTATATTCTGCTACCCTCATTTAATCTAGAGTGACGCTGATTATTCTACGAGTATATATTTGCCCCTATCTCATTCAATCCCGAGCAATACCAGGAATTTTGCTAATATATATTTCCATCAATTTCCTTCAATCTCAGGCGATGCCGGGGATATTGCTAGTAAATTTTCTCACCTATCTCATTCAATCTTGAGCAAAGCCGGGTATTCTGCTAGTGTATATGTGCAGCTATCTAATACAATCCAGGGCGGAGTATTCGTTTATTCTGTATTTGTACCTATCTCATTAATTCCCAGGTGATGCCAGGTATTCTGTTAGTATTTATTTGCATCTGCATTATTAAATCCCGGGTGATGCCTGGTATTCTACTAATATATATTTCCACCTATCTCATCCAATCCCAAGCGACGCTGGGAATTTTGCTAGTGTATATTCTCACCTACTTCATTATATCCCAGGTAATGCTGGGTATTCCGCTAGTTAGTATATATCTCCATCAATCTCATTACATCCTGGGCGACGCCAGGTATTCTGTTAGCATATATTTCAATCAATCTCATTCAATCTAAGGCAATGCCAGGTATATATTTTCATCTATCTCATTGGATCCCAGGCGTCCGTGTATTCTGCTTGCATATATGTGCATGTATCTCATTCAATCCCGAGTGACTCCAGGTAATCTACTAGTATATATTTGGACCTATCTCATTGAATCCTATAATTCTTGGATATGTTACTAATTTTGAAAATCATTTTTTATAATTTAACCCACTTTATCGCCCCCCCCTCTTACAAAGATAATAATTTTGATACATTGTCTTGGCTATTTATTTCCTTACAAACACAGTAATCAAATAACTCATATTTAATCATTTTTCATAATTCTTGGATATGTTACTATTTTAGACAATCATTTTTCATGATTCAAGCCACATTATCGCCCCTCCTCCATAATACTAAAATTATAATTTGAAATATTGTCTGAGCTGTTTATTTCATTACAAACACACCAATCAAATAACTCACATTTCATCATTTTTCATAATTCTTGGATATGTTACTAATTTCGACAACTATTTTTCATAATTCAACCTACATTATTGCCTCCATCTTACTAAAATAATAACTTTGATACATTGTCTGAGCTGTTTATTTTATTACAAACACACCAATAAAACATTTCATCATTTTTCCAAATTATTGGATATGTTACTAATTTCGACTCTTATTTTAAATGATTTAACCAACATTATCGCCCCACTCTTATTAAAATAATAACTTTGATACATTCTGCTAGCATATATTTCCAGCAACATCATTCAATACCAGACGATAGCGGGTACAAAGCTAGTATATATTTCCAGCAAAGTTATTCAATCCCACGCCATGCCGGGTATGCTTCTATTTTATATTTTCATCTATTTAATCTATTTAAGGTCGATTCTGGGTATTTTGCTAGTATATATCGACACCTGTCCCATTCAATCCCGGGCTGGGTCGGATATTCTGCTAGTATATAATTCCACCTATCTCATTCAATCCTGGATGATGCCGAGTATTCTGTTTGTATATATTTCCACCTGTGTAATTAAATCACGGTCCGTGCCAGGTATTTTGTTAATATATATTTCCACCTATCTAATTCAAACCCAGGCAACACCAGGTATTCTGCTTGTACATATTTCCACCTATCTCATCCAATCCCGGGCGACGCTGGGTATTCTACTAGTACCTATTTCCACCTATTTCATCCGATTCCAGGCGACGCCAGGTATTCTGCTAGTAAATATTTCCACCTATTTAATCCAATCCTGGGCAACACTGGATATTCTGCTAGTAAAAATTTCCACCTATCTCATATAATCCCGGGCGGCGCCGGGTATTCTGCTAGTACAAATATCCGCCTATCTTATCCGATCCCAGGCGATGCTGGGTATTCTGTTAGTACATATAGCCACCTATGTCATCCAATCCCGGGCGACACTGGGTATTCTGTTAGTACATATATCCACCTATGTCATCCAATCCCAAGTGATGCCGGAAATTCTGCTAGTACATATAACACCCTTTCTCATCCAATTCCGGGCAACGCCGGGGTATTCTGCTAATACATATATCCACTTATCTCATCCAAATCCAAGCAATGCCGGATATTCTGCTAGTATATATATTCACCTATCTCATCTAAATCCGGGCAACATCAGGTATTCTGCTAGTATATATATCCACCTATTTCATCTAAATCCGGGCAACATCAGGTATTCTGCTAGTATATATATATCCACCTATCTCATTCAATCCTGAGCAACGCCGAGTATTCTGCTAGTACACCTATATCATCCAACCCCTGGTGATGCCGGGTATTCTGCTAGTACATAGGATTTTAGCTGGATTACATATAAATCCTCATTTTTTTTCCTTTTTTTGTTGTTGCTTAAATTTTTCTTTTCTTTTTATTTTCCTTACATATATTTGTCTATCTTCTATGTATTATATTTTTTTCTAGTTCCTCTTCATTTTCTCCCCTTTTGTTCTAGTTTTTGATTTTTCTTTTCATGCTCTTTATTAATACTCATTTTATCGCCCCAATTTTTTTCATTTCTAATCCAAATATTTTTAAGTCGGTGTTGTCTTTTTACCCTTATCTTTGTATAATGCCAGTTGTTCTCTTTTGATGAGAAGCATTTAAGCTTTGAAATGCCATGCCCTAAAAAGGTTTCTCTCTTACTTCTATCCTTATTGATCTGATAATGTAATAAAGATTCCATGTAAATTTACTCCTTATCTTTTTACTTTATATGTGTGTGTGTGTGTGTGTGTGTGTGTTGTCAGCCATACTTGACTTCTCAATCTCTTCAGGTATTACAGCTTTTCAATGTTCTAATTTCACTTTTAGAGGATAACATGTTTCACCTTTGTATAGTTTTCTGCATTTACATGAATCTACCACACACAGCTCTTAGTCATGATTCTTTCTGTAGAGGATTTGACTTACACTAGATGTTTCTGAAGAGGTGAGTTGTTCCTGAATACTGTCCTGATGACATATAGATTACATATTCTTTGAATTTTTTTCAGACAGGCCCTTTATGTATGGTATACAAAACGTGGTGAATTTCTGGGTAGTGTCCTTTGGTGTTTCGTCCAGATTTCTTTGAGGTGATGTCATGCTTTCTGGATAGTTGGGTTTAGTGGTGCCGATCCTAATGCCATTTTCTTCAAAGTATTCCATATATATATTAGGCAGCACTGGGGACAATGATGATCCCATTGCCAGACCTTCTTCCTGCCAATATGTATCAGCTTCTATCAATTACATTCTCAATTGGGATGCTAATGCGTTCCTTCAGCATCTGAAGTTAGCTTATTTTGTACCACAGTTATATAATCAGTTAGAGTCTCATCATCAGTGCGTATTTTCATGAACAGACTCATTACATTTAGACTCACCATCTAGTTGGAATGAATGGGTTAGGGTCGATGAAATGAACTAAATTCTTGACATACAAAGGGATTTATCAATAATTAGGGTGAATATAGACTCAATGGATGGCATGCTGAATTTCGTACACTGACAAGTGGTCTTTTTTATTGCATTTTCACCCTAAACAAGGCACAGTGCGACTTTCATATAGCTGGTTACTATCAGGGACATAAGTTGCAGGGATATTATGAAGGGAGTTGAGCAGCAAGATGTCTGTTCACATTACACTTGCACTTCTGCATGTCAGTAAAGATGGAGAAGCAGGAACCCGGAAGGGAATTCCAAAGTCTAGCAGTTCTGGGGAAGAAACTATTAAAGTAGAAGGCTTTCTTACATCTAAGGATCTTTATAGTGTAAGGGTGGAACTTTGCTGCTTGTCGGGTTTGTAGAGTCGACACCACTAATATCACTCCTCACCAATGAATACAGCTCGTTTCAGCCCAGTCAGGCATCCTCGGCTGGGGAGTAGGAGGAGACTCCTGAAGCGATGACTGATGCTACCAGTCATGTTGACTGAATCCACCAGCACCGAAAGATTTCAGCAGCAGCAGCGATAGCAGCCGTCTTAGCAGCAGTTCAAACAGCTCTTATCAGGGCTAAGTTTTTCTACTAATGCAATTCACTACTACTTGCCTCCTGAGACCCACCAGCAGTGAACTTCACTCCCAGTCTCCAGCACTTCCAGCTCACTCCAGTGGCCTCTGCTCATTCCCACTGCTTTTCCAGCCCTTGGTGCTTCCAGCTCCTCCTGCAGCTTTCCAGCAACCTCGCCTGCACCTCGCATGCATCTGGCTCCCTACCGACCGTCCGTTCCTTAACACTAACCCCTACGCTCTCAGTGTCATCCATTCCTTAACTCTGACCACCTCATTCCCAGTGTCCATCGTCTGTTCTGGATCACCCTGACGTCCAGACGATCGTTTCATACCCAGCGAGCAACCCTAAACCACGCTGCGTCTAGAGTACCTGTTCCAGACCGCCAGATCATAGTCTCCTGTGATGCGCGACCTTCTGGACAACCAGCATCCAGATCATACGATTTTTCGCTTCCTTTGCAAATAAAAGGCGAACCCTCGTCTTTAACCAAACAACCTGTGTCTGTTATTCTTCTTTGCCTTTTTGCTGTTTATTGTTTGCCCGTGTCTACCTTGTTAGTTGTTGGATCGATTGTCCCCGGACGACTGGCTCTGCAACAAACCATTGAGAACAACCTGGATTCTTTTCTTATTTAGGAAGGATTTAGTTATGTTAAGTATTCGTCTAGTAATACCATAGGATTTGATTTTCATGAGAAGAGCATCATGACATACCCTGTAAAAAGACTTAGATATATCCTCCGCTGCTCTGCTTTATCCAGTGCATGGTATATACATATATATACATGGTCTTAATGGAATACTGTCATCATGAATCTTAGGAAGACCATACAGATGTGGTAGCTTGTTATAATGCTGAACTAGCTGTTTGTATTTTGCAGGTGGTATTAGGTTCTGTGACAGTTTCCTTTCTGTTTTTCAAAGTCGGATTCTTCTTTACTTTATAGTAACCACCAGAGAAATATACAACATAAAAATAAGCTGAACAAAAAGCTGAATACTGACAATTGTAACTACTTCAAACTAAGAGAATACATTATAATAACATATACTCCCCCATGATGAAACAAATATGACGTATTTAGGATAAAAGGAAGCAGTCAAAAAACAGGAGAAGGGAAGGATAACAGCTAAAAGAATGTAGAGATCCGTTTCCTTCCTTTAATAACAAAGATTATGTTGTATTGTGTGCTGCGCTCACTGTATTTAGAAAAGTTTAATAAATTTTAATTACTTTTCATTAGTAAGAATCGAAACAAGTACACTATTCTTCCACTTGATAACTTCATTTATGAGCATATTCAAAAGAATAAATAAAATTATTTCTGTACAATGCAAGTGAAGTATAATGGGGGGGGGGTTCACCTCAAAAATACCCAAACGGAATGATCCAGAAAGATTATCGATACAGTCCTCTGTCTCTACTCTCTCGTTGCCTTCTCTCCTGCCTGATCGGGAATAATCTCCCAGCACCGAGAAATGAACATCGTTTTATCCTTTCCATCTTCATGCACACACGAGATTACGCGAGAACGGACGAAATAAAAATGCTGGCCGCCATGTTTGTTCTTCCTTTTCTTCACCTGAATTCACTCGCTGAGCACCCACGGTAAGACTTCTCTTTCTTGCTTCTAACCACAGCAAGGATAGTGTGCTTATTTCAGTAATATTTTAACTTATCCACAGAGGGAGTTAAGCTTACTCCATTACTGCTTCCAAAGAGCCCAACCTAGACAAATTTTGTTTTAATGAGGAATCGATTTAATCTTTATACATCCAAAGTGATGTACCACTCATTGCACCTGTCAGAACTAATCACTGCTTCTTTTGTGAGATCCTGCAGATTAAACAAAGGCAAACCACTACCCATACCCCCAAAGGAAAGATTTTGACAAATGATATCTCTAAGGTCAATGTCTTTCGGCACACACAACGTTGAGTCAAACACAAAATCGAGTACACTCAGCGTCAAGTATACTCAACATCATCTTACCATCAACGCTTACCCTGTGAACTTGGAGTATGGGAAATTCCCATATGCACAAAACACTGTGTAGCAAAATGTAGTGGCCAAAAATCAGGAACAAAGATAGGAAATAGTCAGTTTTGCTCTGCACCGCCCACCTCTAGAAGAGAGGGATTTCTTGTCTGTAATAACTGTAGAGGAAGAAGAAGGAGGAGACAGAAAAAAGGCAGAAGAAAACTTGCTTCTCACAGATTCGTGGTTCATCACACAGAACAATCCAACCGCCAGAACCACCGACACACAATCTGCAAAACACTTGCTGACTGCTTCCCAGCGTCCTGCCTTTATAGTGGCTTGGAATTATATATTTGCATAATCGCGCGAGATCACACGCGATTCTGCGAGAATTGCATGGGGTCAACGCCGATAAAAACCCATGGACGCCATCTTGGAACTCTCTTCCGCTCAGCCCACAACACAACAACAGACATATCTGAGGGAAGCTCTTTATCCCCCCCCCATTTCGGTTATTGCCGATTCTCCTACACTCCCTGCTGATGTCATGATCACAAACAGGGCAGGGAGGGGGCAGACGTCTTTGTCGGGTACTTTTTCGAAGAATCGGGGGCAGCACTTCCTCATTGTCATCTTCCCCATTACCACCGTTATTGCAACCAGTCTGTTCCATTATCCCCTCTCGTGGTTCCATAGGCGGTGTTTCACAATCAGGACAGGGGGGCAGTATCCGTCTTTGTCAGGTACTCTTTTGTAAAGGCAGAGGGGTGGTCCTTCTTTTGCTTCTTCAGTATGTGCATTATATGGCTCAAAATCCTCTCCATCATCCTGCATCATACTCTCTGTCCTTTCAGAAGACATCATACTGTCCGTGTCTTCCTCCGATGTAACAACATAACGGCGATGGCGCAGATCCTTCACATGGCGAGGCACGCCATTCACCAAAATCGATTGAGGGCTGATTACCTTAGTCACCTCACCCTTGCCGAACCTCATGGTACATCGATTTTGCAGTCTTTTGACCCACACGCGATCTCCAACCTGGTAAGAGCTGTTCTTGGGACCTGGGGACGCAATTGCGAGATTGGTCTCCTTTACTCGAACTTCATATTGGCATCCTGTTGGCATGCGCGTTGTCTCTGGGTGTGATGTTATACCAGAAGACAGTCTCCTGTATGAGACAGCACATTCTAGCTGCTATGTGTTTCACTGTACGGTGACATCGCACCGCTATGCCATTCCTGGCTGGAGCGTATGCACAACGGAATCACAAGTGAACTCCCCATTTATGCGCAAATGCTTGGAACATGTTGCTGCAGAAAGCCGTGTCATTGTCTAAAAGGATTTCATGCGGCGAGCCACATTCGAGGAACATTGCCTCCAACTGATGAATCACGCTTGCCGAGTCCTGCCTCAACAATTTCCTCCAAATGGAGAAACGGGATGGACTTCAGTCTGTTAGAGTTAAAAAATGGAAAGTGCTATAATGCGTGATATCCATTCCAATTCTCTGCCAATTCTAGTTCACTTCCTACTTTCCCTTTTCCCACTTGACCAGCGCTGGATCAATGGACTGACATTCCTCACATTTCCGTATGACCATTTTAACGGTTGCTTTTGTTGTGGTAGGGCAACATTTCCTGACAAAGTAGGTAGTGCCCCCCCCCAGGTGTCCACTACCTTTGTTTGTGAATAGCCATGATTTGACTCTCATCCAGCTCGTCTGTGTGCATCACGCTGATCACCGGGTCAAGCCCGTTTTTCTTTTTCATCACCTCAAATCACTGCTGTGGTACTCGTGTCAATCGGTCAGCAATGTTTCATGCTGATGGGACCAGCATCATGTCCACTGTCAGCCCATACTCTTTCACAAGCTACTTGAGAGTGTTTAGTCGCCTCCTAATAAGCATCTCGCTTGCTGCTTTGGTGTGTACTCATGCCTTTCCAGTCAGCATGTCCAAGACCCAATGGTGTATGCAGACAGAATCTGTCTTTATGTGTAGCACCTTGCCCTGCCACTGAAGAGCCAAATTGATGCCTTTCAATATGGCATCCAGCTCAGATAAGTTGATGCATTAGAAGCCATCTTCAGGTCGCAGCCAACATGCATCTTCCAACACAGTTTCACGCGTCTCCAAGACTGCTCCAATTGCTAGGGTCCATCGATCTATACATTCAGCTCTTTGCCATTCACACACCAATTTCCCCAGGCCAAATCGTCCTGTTGCACAGATTCTAAGATCTTGAACATCATATGATGCAATACGGCGTCCCTTGTTTCATCCTCCAAGCCCTTTATTACTGAACTTACTCTCCTGAGTATTCCACAAGTCACATGAAGCCAACCGCACACCGGAAAGTGCCCGACAAGTCGACCACATAGGGAGAACATTATTCATTGTGTAACAATACTGGGAGCCTCTGGAATTGTACTTTCTCGCTTCCACCGCAGTTCACTGCATTCCATCCTGACTGCCAATCCCAGCACCTGTGCACCGTCCTTCAACCGCTCCGGGTTCTTACGCTCCAACCCGAACTGCGCTAGGTGTTCTCTTACACGGGTCGCAGGCACCGTGTCTTCATTGACCAAAATGTCATCAATGTAAGCAGATGCTGCGCGGCCTACAACTTCTTCTTTGGATAATACTTCACTGACAATAGCTCTCATTATCAGGGGAGCAACATTCAAGCTGAATCCGAAACAGGTCAGACAGTATTTATTTCTGTCGATTTCCACAGTCTGGTATGGCCGCAGTGTCTCATTGACCCATACTTGTAGATATGGTCTCCTGAGGTCCAGTAGAGACACGTTAGTACCTTTTTGTCTCCATTCATGCAGCCTAGCCTCACAAACATCTGCGTTGGCCGTAAACACGTCTATGTAATGATTCAGGTCCCGGTAGTTCATCACCGGGCACACTTTGGCTTTGTTCTGCTGTATCACAGCCATCAGGAGAATTAGGCCTGGCGGGGGGGGGGTCCCAATTTATCCTCTGGGTTCGGCACGAGCCAACCATTATCTATCCAGGTACGGAGCTCCTGCGTGTATTCTTCACGGATTTCTGCTGGCACTGGGTATTCTGACACTCGATTGTGAAGCCTTTAAGGAGGGTGGTCCTCAGACTACTTCCACGATGCGGTCCACGTTCGGTTTTGATGGTCAAAGGTGGTGGTGAAATCCAGTTCATTAATAGAAATGGCTGCATATTTAATATTTTTCCTGCCGCCCAACCGCACTGATCCTGTAGGCTCGGCAACGACACTTCCCAGAGCTTTTATGGCATAAATCCCTAGAAGTAAGTCAAACCCCAGCGGTTTGCCATGCACCACCAACACATCGATTCTGGCAGACACACCTTCATCAGTGGATACAGAGATTGCTCCAACACCGCAGCATGCATGGGATATTCCATCAATTGTTTCAACATTCATATATGTTTTGCTCCAAGACCAACACCGGTCTGCATATAAAATCGTCCTAGAGCGTCTTGTATCAATAAATGCCAAACATCACGTCCTGTCAACATGGATGCCTGTCACTGGGACCGTCGTGTTCGTATTTTGGTTGGGAAGGAGACTGGCGCTTATGCGTCCTCCCCTTGCTTGTTTCCCGAACAGTTCCGAGCCCAGTGTCCACTCTCACTGCACCGGTAACACTGTGTTCCGCATTTTCGTGGCCTTTAACGTTGCATTTGAAACAGAGCACACTAACAGGAATATTCTTGGTCCTGTTGTTGTTGGGTGAGCGTGTGGCTGCAACTACGTCCTGATTTTGTTCCCCAGTAATCGTCAAAATTCTTGCTCTCGACGTTAGCTCTCCTATAGTCAGGGCTTCAATGTTCAGCACCTGTTGAAGAGTAATTGAAATGACGTCAGGGAACCCAGTGATGAAAGTCAATTTCGTGAGTTTCTCTAGGCCATCTCCTATGAACCCAGCCAATCCAACCAACTCTCTGATTTTGTCGGCCTAAACATCCACACGTTCACCAGCCCATCAAACCAGTCATTTTTCTGTATGCTGCAAACGCATCGTCAGTAAATGCCTCTTTTAATCGGGCCTCAATCTGGTCTATCTTCTTTTTATCGTCCTTCTCCATTTCCATGTAGAGGGCCAGTGCATCACCTTCCAGATATAAAGGTAGCAGACTCACTATATCATCCACCTGCTGAAATTGTGTGACAAGTCTCACTTTTTCAGCCACGCTGCAACATCTCCCTCACCAGAGAATGGCTTGATGATATCACTGCTTATCCGCACCTTCGCCATAGTTGAGCCGAAATAGCTTGTAGCAAAATGTAGTAAGCAAAAATCAGGAACAAAGATAGGAAATAGTCAGTTTTGCTCTGCACCGCCCACCTCTAGAAGAGAGGGATTTCTTGGCTGTAGAGAAAGAAGAAGGAGGAGACAGAAAAAAGGCAGAAGAAAACTTGTTTCTCACAAATTCATGGTTCGTCACACAGAACAATCCAACTGCCAGAACCCCCTACACACAATCTGCAAAACACTTGCTGACTGCTTCCCAGCATCCTGCCTTTATAGCGACCCGGAATTATATATTTGCATAATCGCACAAAATCACACGTGATTCTGCGAGAATTGCATGGGGTCAAAGCCAATAAAAACCCATGGACACCATCTTGGAACTGTCTTCCACTCGGCCCGCAACACAACAACAAACATATCCGAGGTCAGCCCCCCCCCATTTCAGTTATTGCCAATTCTGCTACACACTGAAAAAACAAAAATACCCCAACTAATGGTAAGAATAATTAATAAATGTTGGATTAAATGATGATTAAAATTATTACGAACTTGCCAGGATTCGAACCTGAAATCTTCTGATCCATAATCAGACGTGTTATCCATTGCACCACAAGTCCTGTTTATATACCGAAAGATGTTACTGCGACTGTGTACAGACAGTGCTAAATTCTGTTGACATTGGCAAGTAACTTTTTCGACAATTGCTTGAAGCGTCCAAAACCCCTTCTTTTGGGCTTTTTGTGTGACTTGGCATTGTTCGTTATGAGCCATGTATAGAACAATCTAGGGACTCACATCTTTTAGGGAAAAAAAGAATTTTCTAATTTGGTGCATCCGTTCGAAAGTTTTATTGGTATATATACACAGACATAAATAAATAAATAAATAAATAAACATTTAGAATTTTATTATTAGTATAGATTAGACTTCATTATCTACAATATAAGTCAAAGATGTATTTAGAACAGAAGTTATCGATAAAACTATGACTTTCACTTTTTTCATTGCTTTGACCATGACCCTTTTCTTTTTTTTTATGGAAATCTCCCCAAACAAGGCATGAAGTCACTTGATGCAATGAGCTAACAAGAATGAAAGATGATTATCACAACAGTGGGAGAGGTCTATTGACCTTAGTCATGAAAAGACTACGATTATGTGTAGAAGGAAAACAGTGAACAGGATGAGAGTTCCACAAGCCTGCAGTTCTTGGAAAGAAGTTACTAGAATAGGAAGCTGAATTGATTGAGACAACAAGACTAATGAGATAGAATAAAGGAAGCAGGGAATATATCAGACAATTTTGAAGAACATATATACATATATATATATATATATATATATATATATATAGTATTTATAAAAGAGACTGAGACTACATTATAGCATTTATAGAAAAGACTGAGACTAACAACATTAGATATGTGAGAGAGAGGTTGCACAAGAGAAGAAAGGGTGGGGTCAATCAAATTACAGATAGGTTTCTAAACACTCAAATTGGACACTGTTTCACCAGCCCAAATATTACAATAGAACTCCATACATGATTTGATGGTAGATTTGGAGATATAGAGAATAACCTCAGGTGAGAAAATGTTTAGAGCAATAGAAAGAATTGACTTTATGAGAAGAGCAAAGAACAATAGATCTAATGTATGAACACCAAGAAAGATCTGATGATAAAGAAAAACCAAGTTAATTTTACCTCAAGAACAGAATCAGCCATGAAAATCTCAGGAATGAAAGTGACTTGTCTCTGATTTAGCCTAGATATCCCAAATTAGTTTTAAGTTAGACTATGGCTGATATTGTAATAAAATTTGATGACAACTCATCAAATATGTGTAACTTACTCAGTGGTGTAGCTAAGAGGAGGGGGAGGGCAGTCCGTCCCGGGATTACAGCCAAAGAGGGGTGTCAAAATTTCACCCCACCCTCCTCCAAAAATTTTTCAGTCATGCTAAGGTGCAAAAATAGTAGGAAATAGAATTTATTTATCATATATTATGTAATTTTAAGTTTTTAATTGAAAAAAAAATCTTTTCTAAAATATTACAAACTCTTAAAAAACATTAATTAGTCATCGAAGAATTCTTTAGCTAATTTTTATTGAAAACTCTAAACCCTGTATTTTTGAAGTTTTTAATAGTACATTTGAAATCATTTGATGACATTCATTATATATATATATATATATATATATATATATATATATATATATATATATATATATATATATATAGGGAATAAATAACAAAAATCTATATTCCAAAATTCATGCTGACCATCTTTAATTTATTCCTTTGATTCAGTTGATATTTACAATTCTTGACACTGTTTTGTAGCGCAAAATCAATCACTTAATTATTATATCAATCAGTGAATCTGTTATACCCTTAACTCATCAGAAGAAATAGCAACAATCAATGCGTCAAAAGGAAATAAAGTGTGATTTGACATGATTAAAATCCGAAAAGTGGAAGAGAAGCTGCAAATAACTTATAATATGTTTCCATGACCCCATTTTGAATTTTAAAAATAAAGTCACTAAACCTAACTATTCATACTAACATTCTTTATCAATTTATGAATATTCTACCAAAATGTTCTGTTTAATAATTAGTCAATTTATTAATTCTAATGAAAATAACAATAATTATAAACTATTATACATGTTTGCATATAAGAAACAGAATTAAACTAAACTAAAAAAAAAAACTGATTGACCTTTACGGTTATATTAAATAATTTATTGATTTGAGTTGAAGCCATACATAATTCAGTTCACTTGACTGTTATAATCAAGTTTATTACTATTTCAATTATAATTCTAAACTTATAAGTACGTTTTGTTGACATTAAAAATTTGCTGAATACTCAATTGTTTATCCAAAGCATAAAAAGTTAAAAATTATTTAATTTAAATATGATAGAATTACCTCCTTTATACCAAATCTAACGATATATTAACTTTTCTTATTTTCATTTTTGTTTTTTTAACATTTATCTTTTGAACATATCTAACCCATTGCCATCCATATCTCACTAATAAGTAATGTTTATACAGTTCTAATGTCTTTCAGTTAATGTTATTCAAAAATTAAAATCAATATATATTATAAACTAATTCACTAATCCGTTCAATATAAAATGTTAGTATTAAAACTATTTCAAGCGATAGTGATAGGTCATTAATATATACTGTATACGTATATGTGTCATTATCTTGTTGAGGATGTCAATGGATTAGAAATGACAGAACAATCGATCGGCTTTTACATAATGGCGTCTTTATTTATCATTGGTAAAAACAAAGCAAAATGTACACCGGTAAGGGACAGTGAAAATTCTTATTAGTCCCTCATGCAACATCTTCCCTTTTCTCAATGACAAAACGGGACAAAAAAAAAAAAACAACAAAAAACAAATAAAAAGTCTAAGAATGAAAACAGAGTCTATAAAATATAGTGATCTAGGCGTTCATTGGGCTAACTACCCTCATACCTAACAGGGATTATTCTGCCCTTTCACTTATGTTGTGAAATCCCTGAATCTCATGGGATCTCTTACTATTCTTCCCGACCATGTTGTCCGTAACCTTTCTGGGCTTGGTTTTGTTGGGGATGGGGTCGGGTTTGGGCTTTCTCTTATTTCACCTTCATATTGAGGTGGTTCTGGGATGCATATCTCTTCTGTACCCCGCCTTGCATTCTTGGGTAACTCGCTCTGCACTTCATATGGCTGGTGTATTATTGATGTGAGGGGGGTGTCTCTGCAGTTTTCTTCAAATCTGCTCTATTCCTTCGATATAATTCCCCATCCACTTTTATATGGTATGATCGCTCATCCAGTCTCCGCCCTACCACTGCTTTCCTCCACTCTTTTTGACCATTTATGTGTGGTTTCATCCGTATTACGTCTCCAGGATACAATAGTTTCAGTGGTTTTACTTTGTGGTTGAAAAAATGTCCTTGCCTCCTGCTTCACCATTTTTCTTAGATTTTGGGGCAATTCTGGCTTGAGTAAATCCTCTCTGGTTGGGAGAAATGTTTTTGTTCTCCTTGACATCAGCTTCTGAGCTGGTGATAAGAGACCCCTGCCTGGCGTATTCCTGTGATCCAACATTGCTAGGTATGGGTCAGCCTTATCTTCCATTGCTTTCCAGAAAATATTTTTTTTGCCATCTTTTCTGCAGATTCCACCTTACCATTTGCCTTGCTAGTGTATAGATTGACCAGTGTATGTGTAAAACACCACTTTTTTGCAAAGGTAGAAAATTCCTGGCTACTAAACTGAGGCCCATTATCAGTTACCACCTGATCTGGTATTCCATGTCGTGCAAAATGGTGTTTCAGTTTAGTTATCACTATCTTTGCTTGTGTATTGAGAAGATGATCAATTTCCCAAAAGTTGCTCATGTAATCAACTGTGCAGAGATAGTCTCTATCTTCAAACTTAAAGAGATCTATTCCCACTTTCACTCAGGGTCTGTCAGGAACTTCATGGACCCCTAATGGTTCTGCTGGATTGGCTACTTCATATTTTCTACACGTGGGGCATTTTGAAATGTAGTCCCTTATGTCACTGTTAATATTTGGCCAATACAAGCATTCTCTTGTTGTTCTGCAATATCCCTCTACTCCCAAATGTGTGGAATGCAGTTTTTTTCAACACTCTCCGCTGTGTCAGTGGAACCACTACCCGGTTTCCTCTGAAAATTAACCCATCTTGCACTGTCATTTAACTCTGCCTATTAAAATATGGTCTCACCTCTGGGTCAAGATGTATTTTGTCTTCTGGCCATCCTTCCAAAATTACTTGCTGCAATTGCTGCATGCTTCTGCCTTCCTTCATGGCTGAGCGCAGTTCAAGTAGCCTTCTCTCTGTTACAGGAATATATTCTGCTTCCTTGACATCATCTTCATCGTCCATATATTCACTGCCCAATGCACAGATATATGCTCTTGATAGCGTGTCTGCAAGGAACATTTTCTTGCCTGGATGGTACAGAACTGTAGCATCGTAAGCCTGTAGTCACATCAGCATGTTTTGCAGTCGTTTTGTGCATTTCACCAATTCTTTTTTCATGATCGCCTCCAGTGGCCTATGATCAATTAGTACTGTTATCTGTCGACCAAACATATATTGGTGAAACCGTTCACATGCGTAGACTACTGCTAGTAGTTCCTTCTCAATCTGTGCATATCGAGTTTCTGTGTTAGTCAGTGCACAGCTGATATAGGCTAGGGGTTGACCCTCTTGCAGTAGTGCAGCCCCCATGCCCTTCTCACTTGCATCGCATTGAATGACCAAAGATTTGCTGGGATCATGGTACCTTAATACTGGTGCTTCACTCACTAACTCTTTAATTTTCTCAAAAGCCTCTTCATGAATTTGGGACCATTTCCATGGCACATCTGCCTTCACTAAATTTCTAATTGGGGCCATCACGTCAGATATGCGTGGTAGAAATTTTGCCAGGTAATTTACAAATCCAACCAATCGTTGCACTCCCTTCACATCTGTTGGACACGGCATCTCTTTTATGGCTCTTACCTTCCCAGGATCAGAACATAAACCATCACTGATAATCATGTGTCCCAGGAAAGATATAGACGTTTGTCGTAGGTTCAATTTTTCAGCATTCAATCACATCCCATGATCATGATATCTCTGCAACAGTTTCCTGAGTTTTTGGTCATGATCAATTGTTGCTTCTTACATCGTTTTACCCTTCCCAATCACCAGAAGATCATCCACTTTATTAACCACCCCTTCTAAATCGGACACATTGTCAAAAAGGGTCTTTTGATATATCTTTGGTGCTGGAGCAATCCCGAAAGGTAAAACTTTCCACCGGAACCTACCATATGGTGTAGAAAATGTTAAGTGACTGCTGGCTTCGTCTAATTTTACATGCCAAAATCCATCTCGTAGATCCAGGGTAGAAAATACCTTGCTGTCAGCCAGTTCTGGTAGTAAATCATCCAGTGTAGGTAACTGAAAATGTTCCCTCTTCAAAGCTTTATTCAGTGGTCTTGGGTGTATGCATATCTGTAGGCTTCCATTTTTCTTAACTACCAGTGCTAAAGCACTTACCCATGGTACTGGCTCACTCACTGGTTCAATAACATTCTTCTTAACCAGTTTTTCTAACTCGACTTTTAGCTTGTCCTTAAGTGCCACTGGTAGTCTCCGTGTTGCTGCAACATTTGGTGTTACTCCTGGATCCACCTGCAAATGTACCTCTCCTGGTAATTGACCCAATTCTTCCTTGAATACATCTCTGAAGTCATTGATAATGCTGTCTGAGTACTGACCATTTTGAATTTGTCATTATTGATTGTGACAAGTTCCATTTTCTGGATTACATTTGCTCCAAGTAAGTGATGGAAATCCTCTTTCACAATGACAAACTTGACCGCATATTTTTGTCCAGTTTTGGAGTTTATCATTTTTACTCGACACTCTCCCAATGGCTTCACTTCTGCTCCATTCCACATGACAAGAGTCTTATTTAAATGTTCCAGTGTTTTTCCAATCACATGTTTAATATGTTCACGAGCTGAAAGGCAATTGGTTTTCTTTTCACTATCATTTCTGCTTTTATCACTCACAGCATTCACCTTTTCCTTAATTGTTACACTGTCTACATGTCCATAGTCTGAACAACTATTACTGTCATTTTCCTGGTCATAATGTTGGGTTTTTACCGTCTGCACCTTCTTTTTCCTCGACACTTTGCATTTCACGGCAAAGTGTTTTTTTCCCTTACATTTATAACAGGTTTTACCAAATGCAGGACATAACTCTTTGCTCGCTCCATGCCGCAATGCACATGTCCAGCAGTCTCTGTTAGATTGTACCGATGTATTTCTCCTGGGTTTAAAATCATCCCTGTTCACTCCTTCAGGCCTTAGGATTCTGGACTGGACTGTAGCATTTTCAGACAGCTTACATATGTCAATACATTTTTGTACGTCTAACTGTCTTATTTTCAATAACTCAGCATCTGGGGGTTGTGTATTCCCAGAACTACCTGATCTCTGAGTACTGATGAAACGTAATTGTCGCAAAAATTGCACGTTTTTATCAACGTCCAAAGTGCTGTAATGAAAGTCTCTGATTCTCCTTGCTTTCTCGAATGAAATGCATAACGCTCATAGGTTTCATTCGTTTCCCCAATAGCATATTTATCAAATGCTTGAATAATTTCCGTGGGTGTTCTTTCATCCTCGGGTGTTGAAAATTGAAACCCGTTGTAAACTTTCAATCTGTTGTCTCCCAACATATGAAGCAAAATGCCCTCTGATATTGTAATGACTGTTTCGTCAAACATGTAATAATGGCGTAGTTATACCATTTCAGTTTAAACAACTTCCAATTCACCGCTAAATTGTCCTCCATACATAGGGGCGCCAGAGGCCTTATGCCACCCACTGGTCTGTTTGTTTCTTCCATGTTCACTTCCGACATTTTTTTTTTCATCCACGTGATGTACATAAAAATTACAATTCGAAACAAGAACAATAATTGTTTCTGCAAATAACTTTCCGCTTTTTATTCTTTCTACATATTACTTGGACTCTTTCCATCCCACCACTGCTGCCATGTGTCATTATCTTATTGAGGATGTCAATGGATTAGAAAAGGCAGAACGATCAATCGGCTTTTACATAACGGCGTCTTTATTATCATTGTAAACAAAGCAAAACGTACACCGGTAAGGGACGCAACTCAAGACGGTGAAAACTCTTATTAATCCCTCATGCAACATACCTCCCACCAATAAATAAAGCTGCTTTTCTTACCCTTAAAATATAATGTCTGTCTTATTTATTTCCATGGAGTCAGATAGTTACATGTTAAAAACACAAACCTGATAAACCCACTTCAATACCCTATAAAATGATGACCTCCCGATGCGTAGCGCCTTCCAGAAAAAAAAAAAAAAATAATAATAATAATGATAATAATAATAAGCAAAAAAGTCAAACAGTTAGACTTGCCATCTAAACTTACGAAAACCCATTCTTTTTTTTTTTTTCCAAAATAATTTGTGTGATTAAAATAAGAACAGATGAAAAGAAAGTACAAAACACGGCAATAAAATCTGCTCTCAGAGTAGAATATGACTGCCACTTTTCTTATAGTGACTGCTATCAAACCACAAACAAATAAATAAAAATTTCTACGCCTGTGTCTTCAAATAATTTGCCTGATTAAAAGCCAAAAGTTAACTTCGAAATCATTTTTCTTAACAACAACAAAAAGAAGTAGGGCAATATAATGCCCTTCTTGTAAACATTACGTTAATAAAAAGGGAGGTAACTGAATGGCAGGAGTTAATCCCGGTGCTGAATCTCTCTGGAAAAAAAAATTGTTTTACAAAATTTACGAAATCTACAGTTTCATAAAAAAAAAAAGAAAAAAGTATTAACTTCCATTAACAAAAAGAAATGTCAATCTGCTAAAATAATTCTGTTAACTACCTAACCTACGAAATTTACAATGGAGGATACTGTGTTATTGGTCTCTGTAAAAATCCCAGGATTTATGCATGCTGCTGGTGACGGGTGGTTTGCCATATGAGAGGTTCAGTTTGAGCTACAAAATATATCCAATGAGACCACGAAATTTTATCATGTTCTATCAAACCTCCCTCTAGACTTAATCTCAAACCTGCCTACCACAATTATTAACTCCAGGAAATATGCAGAGCTAAGGGAAGCAGTAATACACATGCATAAACAGTCAAAGCCTGAGTTGTTTAACAGACTCATTGGCGCTACAATCATGGGGGGTAAACTGTCAGCATACCTGATCTGATGGCGACGGCCAGCAAAATAGGTGTGGGAGAAGAACTCGTACGCCATAAATTTATCCAGGTACTGCCTACTGAAATAACCCATCATAGTAGCCATGAAAAACGCCTCAATATACGAACTCGGTATGTTAGCAGATGAAATTGTACTATTTTTAAAAAAAAGATATGTGCACAACGTTACCGCACCAACACTTAGGGCCAATAAGAATTCACTTTCCACCAGCATTGCTCCAAGGACAAATAATAATGTAAAGCCTTTTTATGAGGACCAGAAACCCTAGGTGTGTCGCTGAAAGATCGAGGACCTGCAAACCATGGTGCAGATGGCCACAAAAATCCAACTGCAAAATATTGCCCACATCAAGACCGTCATCACCCATCAGGCAACCTAACCAAGTCTCGGGAAATGTATAATGTGAGTTGCAGTAGCAACCGACAACTCGCAACTATTTGAGGTTGCAACCAAAATTGGACAGAGGTCAGGGAACTTTATTATAGATACAGGTGCCTCTGTAACAATACTATCACAGTCTTGCACCTGGTCGTACACCTGTATGATTGTCAGCGTCTAATGGAGAGGCAATAAAATGCTTTGGGGAAATACTACACCATTCATATCCTTGGACAGTTGTTATCGCAGACACAATTAACCTCCTGTTAGATGTGGACTTCCTTCGTCACTATGGCCTCATTTTGAATGATGGTCGACTGTTGGATGAGACAATGCTTTGTTATGTACAAGGTGGACGGGTCACGGCCTGCATACAAAATATAACGGTAAACAACCATGACAGTCTACCAGGGCAGATGCGGCTCCACCTTCAACAATTCTCCAAACTCACCACACCATGCACAGTACAACCTATCTAACATAAGAGTAACTCATGTCATAGACACTGGAGATAGTGCCCCAATTTATGCCAAGGTCCGACAGCTGTCCGAAGAAAAATATGAGGCAGCAAAGTAAGAGTTCACAGAACTTTTAAAGGCTGGCATAGTAAGACCATGGTCCTCACCAATCCACCTAGTTCCAAAACTAACTCCTGGAAAATGGAGAGTGTGTGGTGACTTCAGACACCTCAACCACCTGATACCCAGTCCCAAATATCAACAGCCTCGGTTCCAAACTTTTTAAGAAGAAAACATTTTCAAAAATTGATTTACTACAGGCATATCATCAAATTCCCATTCAAAAGACAGATATCGAAAAATCTGCTGTTATAACACCATTTGGCCTGTTTGAATATTTATTTATGCCATTTGGGTTACAAAATAGCAATTCTACCTTCCAAAGATTTATGGACAGCATACTCATGGATGTTGATTGCTTTTTCGTGTACATTGATGACATTCTGGTGTTTTTGGAGTCTGAAAAACAACACCACAGTGACCTAAAAATGTTCTCTCTCTCCTTGAAAAAACAACCTTAAAATCCCATCAACAAATGTGAATCCTACAGAAATAGCACCGAATTTCTGGGCTACAATGTAAGTGCTGATGGACTTAAGCCAACAGCACAAGAAGTTGGAGACATAAAAAACTTTCCAAAACCAACAGAATCCAAATCGCTCTGACAATTCCTTGGAATGGTTCATTTTTACAGGAAATTAATCCCACAGGCTGCAGATGTGCTACTGCCATTGACTGAAGCCATCAAACACAATCCTGCAGCTTAAATACTGGAATTAGGACCACCTGAAAAAGAAGCATTTGCAAAAATAAAAGACATCCTTGCAGAAATATCTGCCTTGGCATATCCTGATCCAAAGGCCACACAATACCACTTGGTCACAGATAGCTCTTATCATTCTGTAGGTGCAGCACTACATCAAATATTAAATGAGGAATCAATCCCTATCAGGTTTTACTCATGAAAGCTATTGGATAGTCAAAAAATCACTCCACCTTCAAGAGAGAACTATTAGCAGCATAACAGGCAGCCCTGCATTTTAAACCTCAAATATAAGGTAGGAATGTTACCCTTTTCTCAGATCATAAACCACTGTCCCTAGCATTTAAAAAAAAGACATCAATGAAATCGGATGTACAACAACGGTATCTATCAATTATCACTGAATACATTGTGAATGTGTTGTACATCAGAGGAGAGGACAGCATTGTGGCGGACTGTCTATCTCGACCAATGTGCGTAGTGACCATTGATCTCTGTGATTTACCAGCCATCTGCGAATCACAGAAAGCTGATGATGAACTTATAAAATACAAAAGTCAGTTAAAACCATATGAAATACAAGACACATCCATCTGGTGTGATTTATCAACATCCACTCCCAGGCCCTACATACCTGAACCACTATGCAGGAGAATCTTTGATACGTTTCACAACATTTCACATCCAGGACCTACACCAACAACCAATCTAATAAAGTCTGGATACTTTTGGCCAGACATGGACAGAGGTATACATGCTTGGGCAAAATGCTGTCTTCAATGTCGACAGCACAAAATCTCCAGGACCACTAAAACAGAAACCACGCCATTCTCCTTATCATCTGGGAGATTCGAGACTGTACATATTGACATCATTGGCCTTTTACCACCTGCAACTACATATGATGGTGTATGTTCTGTCTCCAGACCGGGCTTTTTTTAACAAGGGACACACGCTTTAAGAGCACCGGTGCCTCGTGCCTCATTCTCATTCATCTCTGTGCGAGTTTTTTCATATATAGTTTTCTTTCTTATTTCTTCCCTTCCTGATCTTTCTTTAATGGAAAACTTAGCCGTTTAGGCATTCCAAATAAAAAAAAGAAAAGGAAAAAAATGTCATATCGCTATCCTTCGAGAACTCCGTGTTCCCACGCGATCTCGCCCCAGGGTCGTTTTGCGATTCTGTCCTTCCTCCCTTTTAACCGCAAAATTTGAATCAATACGCACGGACTTTACTCGACTCCATGAACTGGGCTTTCCCCGTTTAAGCCATGAGGTACGTTTAGAACATCCTATTATTCCTTTACTTGGCTATTCCTTCTATGAAGCACTCGAAACCCTGTTTCTGTTTATTTAATCTAGTGTGTGACTTCTATATTTAATTTGTAGAAATTCTAATTTATTATTTCCTTCTTCGTTCGCACAGAACTTATATCTTTTCTCAGACTTCTATTATTTTTATTTCATGGGCGCTTGGGTAGTTTATGCGCCGCACTAGAATAACAACCTTTGTAAAAAAGAGACATAACTGTTCCAACGATTTAATAAAAAGAAAAAGACATTTTCTAACCGCTCCATACTTTCACCTAACGATTTAATAAAAAAAGAAAAAAGAAAAGACATTTTCTAACCACTCCATACTTTCGCCTAATGATTTAATAATAATAAAAAAAAAAGGAAAGGACATTTTTTAGCCGCTCCAGACTTTCACCTAACAATTTAATGGAGAAAAGACACTTTTCTAACTGTTACGGACTTTCATCTAACAGTTGATTGAAAAAGATAAGATATCCCAGAATCTGTTAATTTGGAAGCCTGTCCAAAACATAATTATTTTCATGTATTATTTCCTTTTGTTTAATTATGTTTTCTCCTTTTAACTATTTGTTTTGTTTTTGTTTCAGAGTTTTTTACCTAATTAATAAAGCGTTTTCAACGTAATAGTTGTTTTCGTTATGTTAATTTGAGTTTATCTGTCTGCCCAATGCACGCTTTCTAAAGTTTGACTGCTAGACGGTATTGTAAGTACCTGAAAGCAAGATTCTGAGGAATAACTGCCGCGAGTTCCAGAACAGTGTATACACATCTCCAGCTAGATATGTACTTACATGCATCGATAGAGCAACAAGATGGGTGGAGGCCACACCCTTGCAAAATACAACAGCCTCTACCATCATGATAACCTTCTTAAGCATATGGATCTCCCACTTTGGAGTTCCATTATATGTGATTACAGACAGAGGAAGTCAGTTTGAGAGTGAATTGTTCAGAGACCTATCCACAATAATTGGATTCCACAGGCTCCGCACGACAGCATATCATCCTCAAACCAACAAAATTATTGAAAGACTACACCAGACCCTAAAGACTGCAATTATAACATGGCAACAGAGTTGGCTGGATGAACTACCCACTGTACTGATTGGTATTAGAAATATGCTCAATGACCAAGGTTTCTCCCAAGCTGCTACAGTTACAAGAACCCAGCTACTAGTGCCAAAGCTCATTGTGGACCAAGAGGATCCAAACTTACATAGAGATGATATAAAAAAATTGCCAAGGAGATGCAAATGTTGGATATGGCTCTACTCTCGGAAGGACAGCTGCATACAGCACAGAAAGCATTTTATTTACACTTAAACATGTTATCTAACAAATACAAAAGAAGGGTAAATATGAGGATTCTTTCCACTTGCAACCAAATTACAACTTATATGCTTTCAGCACCCCTGAAAACAAGAATCACGTTTGATATTTTGACAAATAAGTACTTGACTACATTTTTTTTTTGTTTTACATAGGCATCCCCACTTATAAAGGCCAAGGGACCACTCGAGGATAAGGGTTAAAGAGTGTACAGTAGAAATTGGACAATATAGTAACTGTTAGTAATGGAAATTCGGTCAATTTCTTAACTTATATGGAATGGCTCATCAAAAACTTGTTTGCGTTAGACTTGAAGACGACCATATTGTACTCAGCTGGAAAACGGAAGACAATTCCACAGACGTGCAGTTCTAAGAAAGAAGCTTTGCTCATGGAATCTACATTTAGGTTTAAGTACAGATAAAGAGTGGGGGAAATTATTGATAGTGATTTCTGCTAGACGGGTGTTTCTTGTGAAAGTTTGGTGAAGGGGGACCATAGATTGGAACTCAGCCGAGCACTTGCCATGAAAATAATGATAAAGCAGAGACAAACTCGCAACATCTCTTCTGTGAGAAAGAGGTTGTAGGGAAGAGAAAAGGACATCCCCTATGAAGTCTAATTTTGAGCTCTATCAATGCAATATAACTGTCAGCACATCTGCTGTTGATCTAGCAGAACGAAAACCATATTGTGTGTCACTAAAAAGGTTATTTTTGATGAGATGGTTGATTACTTCTCTATTTAACACAGATTCCAGCAACTTACTCATGACGCATTGGTCTGTACTGAGAAGGAGATGAGCGATCACCTGAATACAGGACATACTGATGAGATTTTTCAGGGTGATGGGAAGCAATTCTCATTAAGACAACGTTTAAACAGTTTTGTAAGTATGGGTGCTAATTCTGGTTGAAATCTTTTGAATACTATAATTGGAATACTGTCAGGGCCAGTTGCTTTACTGGAATCAAAGTTTTCGATTAGCTTGGAAACATCACGTACAGATATTTGTATATCACATAGTGTGTTTTCTGATACAGGTGGAAATATTGGGGTATGACGGCCTTGGTCACAAAGGGTAGAATTAGCTAGTAAGTTAGCTAGGGATAGAGCACACGCTTCTGTTCAGGATTCTGTTTGCTATTTGCCAAAACTGGTGGGAACCAAGCTGCTGCTCAGCTACTTTGGACTTGACGGACTGAGCATACAACTCTCTCGCATTCTTTATTACTTTCTTACAATGGTTGCTGGCAGTCCTGAAAGCGGCTTTAGTCTCAGTACATCTATTATGTTGGAAGCAATGGAAAAGGTGATTTCTGTGCACAATGGCAGCTGCACATTCTGGAGGGAACTACGGTTGGCTGTTAGGTTTTTGCTGGAATTTTTTCAAGGGTATGAAACGGTCTATACCTACAATTAACCATGCCGTCATGTCTGATACTATAGAGGACACATCCTTTTTAAACATGGAACGCAGAGGTAGATCTGATATAAATGTACGGAAGCTATCCCAGTCAGCCATAGAGTATCGATATTCTGTACGATAGAGAGGTACATCTGAGGATTTATTACATTTCATTTTTATCTTAACTGATACAACAGAGTAGTCAGAAGATCAAAGTGGAGACAGAACGGAAGCTGAACACAGTTCAGGGCATGTTGTGAGAAAAAGGTCTAGGAGACTTGCATACTGGCCGTCAGTATTGGGTACACGGGTGGGTTCATGAACAATCTGAGTGAGGTCATAAGCAGTGGAGAAATCATGGTCTTGTTTGAGTGAGTTAACCATTCCACATTGTGGACATTAAAGTTTCCACAGACCTGAATATTAGCTGAAGGATAAGCAGATAGTATGTGGTCAATTTTTTCAGATATGCTTTTAAAGATAGTAACTCTGCTGTTGTGGGGGAGATAGAGAGCAAATATAAATGCAGTACTTTGAGCAAGTGCAATCCGGAAGCACATATAGGGTAAGTTAGAATCTTCTCTGGAGATGTCCCTACCGCATGGAAAGCCATCTTTTATATAGGCACATATTCCATGCCCATGGCGATCTTGGGGGTCATATTTGGAAGTTAAATTAGAGTATCCTTTAATTATGAACTCACCTAGGGAAATAGTCTGTCCAATGCCAGTTTCGCTTAGAAATAATATGTCTGGTTTAGTCTCCTGTAATTGGGTTCCAACATCTGGAAGATTAGAACGTTATTTAATAAGCACAAAAAAAAAAAAAAAAAAATTAAGGGTATTTACCCTTAAATTTAAGTGTAATAATATATATATATATATATATATATATATATATATATATATATATATATATATATATATATATATATATATATATATATATATATATAATAAATATAATAATAAAATAAAGGATTTCCTAGGGAAGCCTCTGATAATATTTCGTTTCATTTGGCTTTCCAGTTTCCGATTCGATTTATATGTTTCCATGTTTGTTTATATACACAAACTATAAATGGATAAATTCCCATCATGCTATTATTATACCTGTGAGGATATCATTAAATCATATTATTATACCTGTGAGGATATCATTAAATATTATTATACATGTAAGGATATCATTAAATCATATTATACATGTGAGGATATCATTACATTTTAATTTAACTTAAACACGTTATTAAACAAATACAAAAAAGGGTAAATATGAGGATTCTTTCCACCTTCGACCAATCTTTTAAAATTACGACGTTTTCAACACCCCTGAAAACAAAAATCACGGTTAAAATTTTGCCAAACAAGTACTTTACCGCGTTACTTAATAAATACAAAAAAAAAAAAAAAAGAAAAGGAAAGGAGGGGAATACGAGGATTCTTTCCACCTTCAACTAATCCTTAAAAATCACGTTTACAATTCAGTTCAACAAGTACTTTAACATATATGAAGAAATGTTTGTTTCAAAAAAGGGTTTTGGCTGTGCTGAAAATGAATAAAACGTATAAAATTCCGGCAAAAATTTTAAATACTGTTAGTTTAAAAAAAGTAGGAGATCAATTGTATATGATAATTTAACATAAATTGACCACCCACTCTATGGCCACCTTTTTTTTTTTTTTTTTGGGAGGGGGGGGGTCAGCGTACAATGAACACAATTTACCATAAACTGAGCACCCAAATGTTTTGTTTTTTAAGGCAATAATAGATTTCATGTACAAAAAAAGTCGGTGCTCATTTTACGTTAAATTGTGTTCATTATACATTGACCCCCCCAAAAAAAATTGTGGCCATAAAGTGGGTGCTCATTTCGCTTTAAATTATCCCCCACTTTTTAGAAACTAACATTTATTCCCATCTTTGAAACTACTCATATGCCGGATTTTTATATGTTATTTTCTTTTTCAGCACCTCCGAAAACCTTTAAAAGTGGTAATTTTAAAGGTTTCACGAGGGCGTAATCATTCTTCATATTTACCAAATAAAGATATAATGCCAGATGAAGTTTTACAATGAGTAAATGTACTTCATTTTATAATTTATAATTTAAAGCACTGAACTATACAATTGAAAATAAAAAGTAGTGTGAAAGTTGAATTAAACATGAAAACACTTATTACAAATAGTGCCTAACAAAAAATGCATAAATACCAAATTTTAAAGTAGATATTAATCTTGGATGTATATGATGGCAGATCGCGATACCATATGCGACCATATGCCAGCATAACTTGGTGCTTATGAATTTTTTAACATGAAGAGTTTGGAGGTTGCCAAACGACAAAAACAACAGCAGCCATATTATAAATTTTTACGTAGGGTTTAATTTAACTTTCACGCTATTTTTTTTTTATTCTGCACTTTAAATTATAAATTATAAAATGAAGCATATTTATTCATCACAACGGGCAACGCTGGTTAACAGGTCCTGCTAGTATATATATATATATATATATATATATATATATATATATATATATATATACACACACGCGCGCGCGCGTGCGCACCCACATGTATATATATTCATGTATGTGCGTGTGTGTGTGTGTGTGTGTGTGTGTGTGTGTGTGTGTGTGTGTGTGTGCCAGGAGTTAACCAGCATTGGCAAATCTTACAAGGGTGGTAAAAAAGTGTGAAAAAAACTTCAAAGTGTTGGCGTCAAATAAAGTGGACATTAATGGAATTAGTTAATTCAAAACTTTTCGCACCTCTATGCAAAAACACTTTTTGGCAACAAGGAAATATAAGGCACTAAAATCCCAGACATAGAAATTATTTTTGCTAATTGCTATCTTTGATATAGTTTGACAATTTAGTTTTCAAGTTTCACAGCTACTGATAAGACACCCAAAAGACAGTGTAAATTTGCCTAGATAAAAATATAAGTGTATATTTGTATAACTATTTTAAAGACAGTCAAAATGTGCTTCATGAATTAAAAATTGATTATGGGTTTGTTTTACAATACATATAGGTATGAAAAAGTGGTTAAAAAAACAAATATATAATAAATAAATGTTATCAAAGGCAAGATTAGTCACTCTTCTACCTTTCTGAATAATCTTTATAGTGATTTTACTCACTTTAAAATGTTTAATTTAATTTTATTTTAATCGTGTTGAGCGTTAAGTGAGAATGAGAAAAAAATAGCCGTTACCTATAACATGTGGCAGCCATTTTTTCTTATTTTATCTAACTTTTTCTCACAACTTGCCCTGAACTATGTTCAGTTACTGTTCTATCTCCTATTGGATCTTCCGACCACTCTGTCGTATCAATTAAGATAAAAATGAAATGTAGTAAGTCCCCAGACGTACCTTTCCATCGTACAGTATATCGATACACTATGGCCAACTGAGATAGCTTCTGTACATTTATATCGAATCTACCTCTGTGGTCCATGTTTAAAAAGGATGTGTCCTCTATAGTATCAGCTCTGACGGAATGGTTAATTGTAGGTATAGACTGTTTCATACCCTCGAAAAAGTTCAAGCAAAAGCCTAACAGCCAGCTATGGTTCTCTCCAGAATGTGCAGCTGCCATTGCGCACAGAAATCACATTTTTCCACTGCTTCCAACATAATAGATGTATGGAAACTAAAGCCGCTTTCAGGACTGCCAGCAACCATTGTAAGAAAGTAATAAAGAATGCAAGAGAGTTGTATGCTCAGTCCGTCAAGTCCAAAGTAGCTGAGCAGCGGCTTGGTTCCCACCAGTTTTGGCAAATAGCAAACAGAATCCTGAACAGAAGCGTGTGCTCTATCCCAACTATCATCAATAGACCTGAGGTAATCTCGTCAGCATCAGACAAAGCCAAACTCTTTGCCAAGAACTTTGCAGCTAATTCTACCCTTTGCGACCAAGGCCGCCAACCCCCAATATTTCTTCCTGTATCAGAAAACATGCTATGTGGTATACATATATCTGTATGTGATGTTTCCAAGCTAATCAAAAACCTTGATTCCAGTAAAGCAACAGGCCTTGACGGTATTCCAATTATAGTACTCAAAAAACTTCAACCAGAGCTAGCGCCCATACTTACCAAACTCTTTAAACGTTGTCTTAAGGAGAATTGCTTCTCATCACCCTGGAAAATCTCATCAGTATGCCCTGTATTTAAGAATTCAGGTGATCGCTCATCTCCCTCTCAGTACAAACCAATAAGTCTCCTGTGAGTCATGAGTAAGTTGCTGGAATCTGTGTTAAATAGAGAAGTAATCAACCATCTCATCAAAAATAACCTTCTTAGTGACACACAATATGGTTTCCGTTCTGCTAGATCTACTGTAGATGTGCTTACAGTTATATCTCATAGGATTAGCAAATCTCTCGACGGAGGCAACCTTTCTAGGTCAATTGCTCTTGACATATCTAAGGCCTTTGAAGGTTTACTTCACAAGATCGCTAGCTATGGTATAGCTGGAAATGTCTTATCAATTATTAAATCATTTCTTTCTGACAGGTTCATAGGAGTAGTAGTTGATGGGCAAAAATCAGAAGCTCTCAGTATTAATGCTGGAGTCCCCCAGAGGTCCATCCTGGGCCCAACTCTTTTCCTGATCTACATTAATGATCTTTCACATCACATCCTTACATAATTCGTAGACATTTATGCTGACGACACTACCATCTATGGTAGCACATCTAAGACAGTAAATGACCAAGTTCTTTCCGATTCTCTCTCCTCTGATCTTGAGCACGTGGTACAATGGGGAAAGGAGTGTCTGGTTACTTTTAATGCATCTAAAACCAAGCTTCTGTCTTTACACTATCAACCTTCTGATCCCTATCTGGCATCAGTTGAAATGAATGGCTCTCGTCTTGAGGAGGCTTCAAGTTTTGACAAGCTTCTGGGCTTAACCTTTACTCCTGATCTTAAATGGAACAGGTACATCAAATCTGTTGCCAAGGCCGCTGGAAAAATAGTGGGATCCTTTTATCGATCCAGTAGATATCTCACTGCTGATGCGATTCTCTATCTATATAAGAGCCAGGTACGTCCAATGATAGAGTACTGTTGCCACATCCGGCAGGAGCTGCTAAAAAGACTTGTCCTGCCTTGATAGAGTTCAAAATAGACTTTGTAGCCTTGTAGGAGATATTCTTTTCTCTTTCCTGCAACCTCTGTCTCACCGAAGAGATGTTTGTGAGTTTGTCTCTGATGTATCGTTATTTTCATGGAAAGTGTTCGATTGAGCTTCAGTCTATGGCCCCCCCTCGCCAAACTTTCACAAGAAACACTAGTCTAGCTGAAAACACTATCCATAATTCTCCCCACTCGTTATTTGCGCCTAAACCTAAACGTAGATTCCATGAACAAAGCTTCTTTCTTAGAACTGCATGCCTGTGGAATTGTCTTCCGTTTTCCAGCTGAGTACAATATGGTCGTCTTCAAGTCTAACGCAAACAAGTTTTTGATGAGCAATTCCATATAAGTTAAGAAATTGACCGAATTTCCATTACTAACAGTTACTATATTGTCCAATTTCTACTGTACACTCTTTAACCCTTATCCTCGAGTGGCCTCTTGGCCTTGATAAGTGGTGATGCCTATGTAAAAAAAAAAAAAAAACAGACATTCAACACGATTTATTTTTCGGGTCAAATCAACATGGGAAAACTCATTGCTGACATCAAGAATGCAAAGTACTTTGATATACTTTTTGATAACACACCAGACGTTTTGCATGCAGATCAAATGTCAACAGTAATCAGATATGTACAGATCAGCGGTGGTGCAATTGCAGTGTGGGAGTCATTTCTGGGTTTTTTACATTTGAAAGGTAAAACAGCTACTGCATTGACTTATGATATCCTCGAGAAATTAGAAAAAAAAGGACTAGATAATAAGTTCAGTTGCAGTCAAAGGTTAGATAATGCTGCAAGCATGGCCGGAATCCACGGTCACGTGCAAAATAAAGAGCAAGAACATTAATCATTTTAATCATTCTTAGAACCATTTGTGGGGAGCATTCGTTTTCTAACACTCCCTCTCATGCAACATATTTTTACCTTGTTTTAATCATTCTTTGAACCATTTGTGGGGAGCATTCGTATTCTAACACTCCCCTTCGTGCAACATTTTTTTACCTTGTTTTAAACATTCTTTGAACCATTTGTGGAGAGCATTCGTTTTCTAACACTCCCTCTCATGCAACACTTTTTTACCTTGTTTTAATCATTCTTTGAACCATTTGTGGGGAGCATTCGTTTTCTAACACTCCCCTCCGTGCAACATTTTTTTACCTTGTTTTAATCATTCTTTGAACCATTTGTGGGGAGCATTCGTTTTCTAACACTCCCTCTCATGCAACATTTTTTTACCTTGTTTTAATCATTCTTTGAACCATTTGTTGGGAGCATTCGTTTTCTAACACTCCCTCTCATGCAAGACTTTTTTACCTTGTTTAAATCATTCTTTGAACCATTTGTGGGGAGCATTCGTTTTCTAACACTCCCTCTCATGCAACATTTTTTTTACCTTGTTTTAATCATTCTTTGAACCATTTGTGGGGAGCATTCGTTTTCTAACACTGACTCTCGTGCAACATTTTTTTACCTTGTTTTAATCAATCTTTGAACCATTTGTTGGGAGCATTCGTTTTCTAACACTCCCTCTCATGCAACATTTTTTTACCTTGTTTTAATCATTCTTTGAACCATTTGTGGGCAGCATTCGTTTTCTAACACTCCCTCTCGTGCAACACTTTTTTACCTTGTTTTAATCATTCTTTGAACCATTTGTGGGGAGCATTCGTTTCTAACACTCCCTCTCATGCAATATTTTTTTACCTTGTTTTAATCATTCTTTGAACCATTTGTGGGGAGCATTCGTTTTCTAATACTCCCTCTCGTGCAACACTTTTTTACCTTGTTTAAATCATTCTTTGAACCATTTGTTGGGAGCATTCGTTTTCTAACACTCCCTCTCATGCAACACTTTTTTACCTTGTTTTAATCATTCTTTGAACCCTTTGTGGGGAGCATTCGTTTTCTAACACTCCCTCTCCTGCAACATTTTTTTACCTTGTTTTAAACATTCTTTAAACCATTTGTTGGGAGCATTCGTTTTCTAACACTCCCTCTCATGCAACATTTTTTTACCTTGTTTTAATCATTCTTTGAACCATTTGTGGGGAGCATTCGTTTTCTAACACTCCCTCTCGTGCAACATTTTTTTACCTTGTTTTAATCATTCTTTGAACCATTTGTTGGGAGCATTCGTTTTCTAACACTCCCTCTCGTGCAACATTTTTTTACCTTGTTTTAATCATTCTTTGAACCATTTGTGGGGAGCATTCGTTTTCTAACACTCCCTCTCCTGCAACATTTTTTTACCTTGTTTTAATCATTCTTTGAACCATTTGTGGGGAGCATTCGTTTTCTAACACTCATGCAATATTTTTTTACCTTGTTTTAATCATTCTTTGAACCATTTGTGGGGAGCATTCGTTTTCTAACACTCCCTCTCATGAAACATTTTTTTACCTTGTTTTAATCATTCTTTGAACCATTTGTGGGCAGCATTCGTTTTCTAACACTCCCCTCCGTGCATAATTTTTTTACCTTGTTTTAATCATTCTTTGAACCATTTGTTGGGAGCATTCGTTTTCTAACACTCCCTCTCGTGCAACACTTTTTTACCTTGTTTTAATCATTCTTTGAACCATTTGTGGGGAGCATTCGTTTTCTAACACTCCCTCTCATGCAATATTTTTTTACCTTGTTTTAATCATTCTTTGAACCATTTGTGGGGAGCATTCGTTTTCTAATACTCCCTCTCGTGCAACATTTTTTTACCTTGTTTAAATCATTCTTTGAACCATTTGTTGGGAGCATTCGTTTTCTAACACTCCCTCTCATGCAACACTTTTTTACCTTGTTTTAATCATTCTTTGAACCGTTTGTGGGGAGCATTCGTTTTCTAACACTCCCTCTCGTGCAACATTTTTTTACCTTGTTTAAATCATTCTTTGAACCATTTGTGGGGAGCATTCGTTTTCTAACACTCCCTCTCCTGCAACATTTTTTTACCTTGTTTTAAACATTCTTTGAACCATTTGTTGGGAGCATTCGTTTTCTAACACTCCCTCTCATGCAACATTTTTTTACCTTGTTTTAATCATTCTTTGAACCATTTGTGGGGAGCATTCGTTTTCTAACACTCCCTCTCCTGCAACATTTTTTTACCTTGTTTTAATCATTCTTTGAACCATTAGTGGGGAGCATTCGTTTTCTAACACTCCCTCTCGTGCAACATTTTTTTACCGTGTTTTAATCATTCTTTGAACCATTTGTGGGGAGCATTCGTTTTCTAACACTCCCACTCGTGCAACATTTTTTTACCTTGTTTTAATCATTCTTTGAACCATTTGTGGGGAGCATTCGTTTTCTAACACTCCCTCTCATGCAACACTTTTTTTACCTTGTTTTAAACATTCTTTGAACCATTTGTGGGGAGCATTCGTTTTCTAACACTCCCTCTCGTGCAACATTTTTTTTACCTGGTTTTAATCATACTTTAAACCATTTGTTGGGAGAATTCGTTTTCTAACACTCCCTCTCTTGCAACATTTTTTTACCTTGTTTTAAACATTCTTTGAACCATTTGTGGGGAGCATTCGTTTTCTAACACTCCCTCTCGTGCAACATTTTTTTACCTTGTTTTAATCATTCTTTGAACCATTTGTTGGGAGCATTCGTTTTCTAACACTCCCTCTCATGCAACATTTTTTTACCTTGTTTTAAACATTCTTTGAACCATTTGTGGGGAGCATTCGTTTTCTAACACTCCCTCTCGTGCAACATTTTTTTACCTTGTTTTAATCATTCTTTGAACCATTTGTTGGGAGCATTCTGTTTTCTAACACTGCCTCTCATGCAACATTTTTTTACCTTGTTTAACTCATTCTTTGAACCATTTGTGGGGAGCATTCGTTTTCTAACACTCCCTCTCATGCAACATTTTTTTAGCTTGTTTAACTCATTCTTTGAACCATTTGTGGGGAGCATTCATTTTCTAACACTCCCTCTCGTGCAACATTTTTTTACCTTGTTTTAATGATTCTTTGAACCATTTGTTGGGAGCATTCGTTTTCTAACACTCCCTCTCGTGCTACATTTTTTTACCTTGTTTAACTCATTCTTTGAACCATTTGTTGGGAGCATTCGTTTTCTAACACTCCCTCTCATGCAATATTTTTTTACCTTGTTTTAATCATTCTTTGAATCATTTGTGGGGAGCATTCGTTTTCTAATACTCCCTCTCGTGCAACATTTTTTTACCTTGTTTAAATCATTCTTTGAACCATTTGTTGGGAGCATTCGTTTTCTAACACTCCCTCTCATGCAACATTTTTTTACCTTGTTTTAATCATTCTTTGAACCATTTGTGGGGAGCATTCGTTTTCTAACACTCCCTCTCATGCAACACTTTTTTTACCTTGTTTTAATCATTCTTTGAACCATTTGTGGGGCGCATTCGTTTCATAACACTCCCTCTCATGCAACATTTTTTTACCTTGTTTTAAACATTCTTTGAACCATTTGTGGGGAGCATTCGTTTTCTAACACTCCCTCTCGTGCAACATTTTTTTTACCTGGTTTTAATCATTCTTTGAACCATTTGTTGGGAGAATTCGTTTTCTAACACTCCCTCTCATGCAACATTTTTTTACCTTGTTTTAAACATTCTTTGAACCATTTGTGGGGAGCATTCGTTTTCTAACACTCCCTCTCGTGCAACATTTTTTTACCTTGTTTTAATCATTCTTTGAACCATTTGTTGGGAGCATTCGTTTTCTAACACTCCCTCTCATGCAACATTTTTTTACCTTGTTTTAAACATTCTTTGAACCATTTGTGGGGAGCATTCGTTTTCTAACACTCCCTCTCGTGCAACATTTTTTTACCTTGTTTTAAACATTCTTTGAACCATTTGTTGGGAGCATTCGTTTTCTAACACTGCCTCTCATGCAACATTTTTTTACCTTGTTTAACTCATTCTTTGAACCATTTGTGGGGAGCATTCGTTTTCTAACACTCCCTCTCATGCAACATTTTTTTACCTTGTTTAACTCATTCTTCGAACCATTTGTGGGGAGCATTCGTTTTCTAACACTCCCTCTCGTGCAACATTTTTTTACCTTGTTTTAATGATTCTTTGAACCATTTGTTGGGAGCATTCGTTTTCTAACACTCCCTCTCGTGCTACATTTCTTTTACCTTGTTTAACTCATTCTTTGAACCATTTGTTGGGAGCATTCGTTTTCTAACACTCCCTCTCGTGCAACATTTTTTTACCTTGTTTTAATCATTCTTTGAACCATTTGTTGGGAGCATTCGTTTTCTAACACTCCCTCTCGTGCAACATTTTTTTACCTTGTTTTAATCATTCTTTGAACCATTTGTGGGGAGCATTCGTTTTCTAACACTCCCTCTCGTGCAACATTTTTTTACCTTGTTTTAAACATTCTTTGAACCATTTGTTGGGAGCATTCGTTTTCTAACACTCCCTCTCATGCAACATTTTTTTACCTTGTTTTAAACATTCTTTGAAACATTTGTGGGGAACATTCGTTTTCTAACACTCCATCTCGTGCAATATTTTTTTACCTTGTTTTAATCATTCTTTGAACCATTTGTTGGGAGCATTCGTTTTCTAACACTCCCTCTCATGCAACATTTTTTTACCTTGTTTAAATCATTCTTTGAACCATTTGTGGGGAGCATTCGTTTTCTAACACTCCCTCTCGTGCAACATTTTTTTACCTTGTTTTAATCATTCTTTGAACCATTTGTTGGGAGCATTCGTTTTCTAACACTGCCTCTCATGCAACATTTTTTTACCTTGTTTAACTCATTCTTTGAACCATTTGTGGGGAGCATTCGTTTTCTAACACTCCCTCTCATGCAACATTTTTTTACCTTGTTTAACTCATTCTTTGAACCATTTGTGGGGAGCATTCGTTTTCTAACACTCCCTCTCGTGCAACATTTTTTTACCTTGTTTTAATGATTCTTTGAACCATTTGTTGGGAGCATTCGTTTTCTAACACTCCCTCTTGTGCTACATTTTTTTACCTTGTTTAACTCATTCTTTGAACCATTTGTTGGGAGCATTCGTTTTCTAACACTCCCTCTCGTGCAACATTTTTTTACCTTGTTTTAATCATTCTTTGAACCATTTGTTGGGAGCATTCGTTTTCTAACACTCCCTCTCGTGCAACACTTTTTTACCTTGTTTTAATCATTCTTTGAACCATTTGTGGGGAGCATTCGTTTTCTAACACTCCCTCACATGCAATATTTTTTTACCTTGTTTTAATCATTCTTTGAACCATTTGTGGGGAGCATTCGTTTTCTAACACTCCCTCTCGTGCAACATTTTTTTACCTTGTTTAAATCATTCTTTGAACCATTTGTTGGGAGCATTCGTTTTCTAACACTCCCTCTCATGCAACACTTTTTTACCTTGTTTTAATCATTCTTTGAACCATTTGTTGGGAGCATTTGTTTTCTAACACTCCCTCTCGTGCAACATTTTTTTACCTTGTTTTAATCATTCTTTGAACCATTTGTGGGGAGCATTCGTTTTCTAACACTCCCACTCGTGCAACATTTTTTTACCTTGTTTTAATCATTCTTTGAACCATTTGTGGGGAGCATTCGTTTTCTAACACTCCCTCTCATGCAACACTTTTTTTACCTTGTTTTAATCATTCTTTGAACCATTTGTGGGGCGCATTCGTTTTATAACACTCCCTCTCATGCAACATTTTTTTACCTTGTTTTAAACATTCTTTGAACCATTTGTGGGGAGCATTCGTTTTCTAACACTCCCTCTCGTGCAACATTTTTTTTACCTGGTTTTAATCATTCTTTGAACCATTTGTTGGGAGAATTCGTTTTCTAACACTCCCTCTCATGCAACACTTTTTTACCTTGTTTTAATCATTCTTTGAACCATTTGTGGGGAGCATTCGTTTTCTAACACTCCCTCTCGTGCAACATTTTTTTACCTTGTTTAAATCATTCTTTGAACCATTTGTGGGGAGCATTCGTTTTCTAACACTCCCTCTCCTGCAACATTTTTTTACCTTGTTTTAAACATTCTTTGAACCATTTGTTGGGAGCATTCGTTTTCTAACACTCCCTCTCATGCAACATTTTTTTACCTTGTTTTAATCATTCTTTGAACCATTTGTTGGGAGCATTCGTTTTCTAACACTCCCTCTCGTGCAACACTTTTTTACCTTGTTTTAATCATTCTTTGAACCATTTGTTGGGAGCATTCGTTTTCTAACACTCCCTCTCGTGCAACATTTTTTTACCTTGTTTTAATCATTCTTTGAACCATTTGTGGGGAGCATTCGTTTTCTAACACTCCCACTCGTGCAACATTTTTTTTCCTTGTTTTAATCATTCTTTGAACCATTTGTGGGGAGCATTCGTTTTCTAACACTCCCTCTCATGCAACACTTTTTTTACCTTGTTTTAATCATTCTTTGAACCATTTGTGGGGCGCATTCGTTTTATAACACTCCCTCTCATGCAACATTTTTTTACCTTGTTTTAAACATTCTTTGAACCATTTGTGGGGAGCATTCGTTTTCTAACACTCCCTCTCGCGCAACATTTTTTTTACCTGGTTTTAATCATTCTTTGAACCATTTGTTGGGAGAATTCGTTTTCTAACACTCCCTCTCATGCAACATTTTTTTACCTTGTTTTAAACATTCTTTGAACCATTTGTGGGGAGCATTCGTTTTCTAACACTCCCTCTTGTGCAACATTTTTTTACCTTGTTTTAATCATTCTTTGAACCATTTGTTGGGAGCATTCGTTTTCTAACACTCCCTCTCATGCAACATTTTTTTACCTTGTTTTAAACATTCTTTGAACCATTTGTGGGGAGCATTCGTTTTCTAACACTCCCTCTCGTGCAACATTTTTTTACCTTGTTTTAATCATTCTTTGAACCATTTGTTGGGAGCATTCGTTTTCTAACACTGCCTCTCATGCAACATTTTTTTACCTTGTTTAACTCATTCTTTGAACCATTTGTGGGGAGCATTCGTTTTCTAACACTCCCTCTCATGCAACATTTTTTTACCTTGTTTAACTCATTCTTTGAACCATTTGTGGGGAGCATTCGTTTTCTAACACTCCCTCTCGTGCAACATTTGTTTACCTTGTTTTAATCATTCTTTGAACCATTTGTTGGGAGCATTCGTTTTCTAACACTCCCTCTCGTGCTACATTTTTTTACCTTGTTTAACTCATTCTTTGAACCATTTGTTGGGAGCATTCGTTTTCTAACACTCCCTCTCGTGCAACATTTTTTTACCTTGTTTTAATCATTCTTTGAACCATTTGTTGGGAGCATTCGTTTTCTAACACTCCCTCTCGTGCAACATTTTTTTACCTTGTTTTAATCATTCTTTGAACCATTCGTGGGGAGCATTCGTTTTCTAACACTCCCTCTCGTGCAACATTTTTTTACCTTGTTTTAATCATTCTTTGAACCATTTGTTGGGAGCATTCGTTTTCTAACACTCCCTCTCATGCAACATTTTTTTACCTTGTTTTAAACATTCTTTGAACCATTTGTGGGGAGCATTCGTTTTCTAACACTCCATCTCGTGCAATATTTTTTTACCTTGTTTTAATCATTCTTTGAACCATTTGTTGGGAGCATTCGTTTTCTAACACTCCCACTCGTGCAACATTTTTTTACCTTGTTTTAATCATTCTTTGAACCATTTGTGGGGAGCATTCGTTTTCTCACACTCTCTCTCATGCAACATTTTTTTACCTTGTTTAAATCATTCTTTGAACCATTTGTGGGGAGCATTCGTTTTCTAACACTCCCTCTCATGCAACATTTTTTTACCTTGTTTTAAACATTCTTTGAACCATTTGTTGGGAGCATTCGTTTTCTAACACTCCCTCTCATGCAACATTTTTTTACCTTGTTTTAATCATTCTTTGAACCATTTGTGGGGAGCATTCGTTTTCTAACACTCCCTCTCCTGCAACATTTTTTTACCTTGTTTTAATCATTCTTTGAACCATTTGTTGGGAGCATTCGTTTTCTAACACTCCCTCTCGTGCAACATTTTTTTACCTTGTTTTAATCATTCTTTGAACCATTTGTGGGGAGCATTCGTTTTCTAACACTCCCACTCGTGCAACATTTTTTTACCTTGTTTTAATCATTCTTTGAACCATTTGTGGGGAGCATTCGTTTTCTAACACTCCCTCTCATGCAACACTTTTTTTACCTTGTTTTAATCATTCTTTGAACCATTTGTGGGGCGCATTCGTTTTATAACACTCCCTCTCATGCAACATTTTTTTACCTTGTTTTAAACATTCTTTGAACCATTTGTGGGGAGCATTCGTTTTCTAACACTCCCTCTCGTGCAACATTTTTTTTACCTGGTTTTAATCATTCTTTGAACCATTTGTTGGGAGAATTAATTTTCTAACACTCCCTCTCATGCAACATTTTTTTTACCTTGTTTTAAACATTCTTTGAACCATTTGTGGGGAGCATTCGTTTTCTAACACTCCCTCTCCTGCAACATTTTTTTACCTTGTTTTAATCATTCTTTGAACCATTTGTTGGGAGCATTCGTTTTCTAACACTCCCTCTCATGCAACATTTTTTTACCTTGTTTAAATCATTCTTTGAACCATTTGTGGGGAGCATTCGTTTTCTAACACTCCCTCTCATGCAATATTTTTTTACCTTGTTTTAATCATTCTTTGAACCATTTGTGGGGAGCATTCGTTTTCTAACACTCCCTCTCATGAAACATTTTTTTACCTTGTTTTAATCATTCTTTGAACCATTTGTGGGGAGCATTCGTTTTCTAACACTCCCTCTCATGCAACATTTTTTTACCTTGTTTAACTTATTCTTTGAACCATTTGTGGGGAGCATTCGTTTTCTAACACTCCCTCTCATGCAACATTTTTTTTACCTTGTTTTAATCATTCTTTGAACCATTTGTTGGGAGCATTCGTTATCTAACACTCCCTCTCGTGCAACATTTTTTTACCTTGTTTTAATCATTCTTTGAACCAGTTGTTGGGAGCATTCGTTTTCTAACACTCCCTCTCCTGCAACATTTTTTTACCTTGTTTTAAACATTCTTTGAACCATTTGTGGGGAGCATTCGTTTTCTAACACTCCCTCTCGTGCAACATTTTTTTACCTTGTTTAAATCATTCTTTGAACCATTTGTTGGGAGCATTCGTTTTCTAACACTCCCTCTCGTGCAACATTTTTTTTACCTTGTTTTAATCATTCTTTGAACCATTTTTGGGGAGCATTCGTTTTCTAACACTCCCTCTCCTGCAACATTTTTTTACCTTGTTTTAATCATTCTTTGAACCATTTGTGGGGAGCATTCGTTTTCTAACACTCCCTCTCGTGCAACATTTTTTTTACCTTGTTTTAATCATTATTTGAACCATTTATGGGGAGCATTCGTTTTCTAACACTCCCTCTCCTGCAACATTTTTTTACCTTGTTTTAATCATTCTTTGAACCATTTGTTTGGAGCATTCGTTTTCTAACACTCCCTCTCATGCAACATTTTTTTACCTTGTTTTAATCATTCTTTGAACCATTTGTTGGGAGCATTCGTTTTCTAACACTCCCTCTCATGCCACATTTTTTTACCTTGTTTTAATCATTCTTTGAACCATTTGTTGGGAGCATTCGTTTTCTAACACTTCCTCTCATGCAACATTTTTTTTACCTTGTTTTAATCATTCTTTGAACCATTTGTTGGGAGCATTCGTTTTCTAACACTCCCTCTCATGCAACATTTTTTTACCTTGTTTTAATCATTCTTTGAACCATTTGTTGGGAGCATTCGTTTTCTAACACTCCCACTCGTGCAACATTTTTTTACCTTGTTTTAATCATTCTTTGAACCATTTGTGGGGAGCATTCGTTTTCTAACACTCCCTCTCATGCAACATTTTTTTACCTTGTTTAAATCATTCTTTGAACCATTTGTGGGGAGCATTCGTTTTCTAACACTCCCTCTCATGCAACATTTTTTTACCTTGTTTTAAACATTCTTTGAACCATTTGTTGGGAGCATTCGTTTTCTAACACTCCCTCTCATGCAACATTTTTTTACCTTGTTTTAATCATTCTTTGAACCATTTGTGGGGAGCATTCGTTTTCTAACACTCCCTCTCATGCAATATTTTTTTACCTTGTTTTAATCATTCTTTGAACCATTTGTGGGGAGCATTCGTTTTCTAACACTCCCTCTCATGAAACATTTTTTTACCTTGTTTTAATCATTCTTTGAACCATTTGTGGGGAGCATTCGTTTTCTAACACTCCCTCTCATGCAACATTTTTTTACCTTGTTTAACTTATTCTTTGAACCATTTGTGGGGAGCATTCGTTTTCTAACACTCCCTCTCATGCAACATTTTTTTTACCTTGTTTTAATCATTCTTTGAACCATTTGTTGGGAGCATTCGTTATCTAACACTCCCTCTCGTGCAACATTTTTTTACCTTGTTTTAATCATTCTTTGAACCAGTTGTTGGGAGCATTCGTTTTCTAACACTCCCTCTCCTGCAACATTTTTTTTACCTTGTTTTAAACATTCTTTGAACCATTTGTGGGGAGCATTCGTTTTCTAACACTCCCTCTCGTGCAACATTTTTTTACCTTGTTTTAATCATTCTTTGAACCATTTGTTGGGAGCATTCGTTTTCTAACACTCCCTCTCGTGCAACATTTTTTTTACCTTGTTTTAATCATTCTTTGAACCATTTTTGGGGAGCATTCGTTTTCTAACACTCCCTCTCCTGCAACATTTTTTTACCTTGTTTTAATCATTCTTTGAACCATTTGTGGGGAGCATTCGTTTTCTAACACTCCCTCTCGTGCAACATTTTTTTTACCTTGTTTTAATCATTCTTTGAACCATTTATGGGGAGCATTCGTTTTCTAACACTCCCTCTCGTGCAACATTTTTTTACCTTGTTTTAATCATTCTTTGAACCATTTGTTGGGAGCATTCGTTTTCTAACACTCCTACTCATGCAACATTTTTTTACCTTGTTTTAATCATTCTTTGAACCATTTGTTGGGAGCATTCGTTTTCTAACACTCCCTCTCATGCCACATTTTTTTACCTTGTTTTAATCATTCTTTGAACCATTTGTTGGGAGCATTCGTTTTCTAACACTTCCTGTCATGCAACATTTTTTTTACCTTGTTTTAATCATTCTTTGAACCATTTGTTGGGAGCATTCGTTTTCTAACACTCCCTCTCATGCAACATTTTTTTACCTTGTTTTAATCATTCTTTGAACCATTTGTTGGGAGCATTCGTTTTCTAACACTCCCTCTCATGCAACATTTTTTTACCTTGTTTTAATCATTCTTTGAACCATTTGTTGGGAGCATTCGTTTTCTAACACTCCCTCTCATGCAACATTTTTTTTACCTTGTTTTAATCATTCTTTGAACCATTTGTGGGGAGCATTCGTTTTCTAACACTCCCTATCATGCAACATTGTTTTACCTTGTTTTAAACATTCTTTGAACCATTTGTGGGGAGCATTCGTTTTCTAACACTCCCTCTCGTGCAACATTTTTTTACCTTGTTTTAATCATTCTTTGAACCATTTGTGGGGAGCATTCGTTTTCTAACACTCCCTCTCATGCAACACTTTTTTACCTTGTTTTAATCATTCTTTGAACCATTTGTGGGGAGCATTCGTTTTCTAACACTCCCTCTCGTGCAACATTTTTTTACCTTGTTTTAATCATTCTTTGAACCATTTGTGGGGAGCATTCGTTTTATAACACTCCCTCTCATGCAACACTTTTTTACCTTGTTTTAATCATTCTTTGAACCATTTGTGGGGCGCATTCGTTTTATAACACTCCCTCTCATGCAACATTTTTTTACCTTGTTTAAATCATTCTTTGAACCATTTGTGGGGCGCATTCGTTTTATAACACTCCCTCTCATGCAACATTTTTTTACCTTGTTTAAATCATTCTTTGAACCATTTGTGGGGAGCATTCGTTTTCTAACACTTCCTCTCATGCAACATTTTTTTTACCTTGTTTTAATCATTCTTTGAACCATTTGTTGGGAGCATTCGTTTTCTAACACTCCCTCTCATGCAACATTTTTTTACCTTGTTTTAATCATTCTTTGAACCATTTGTTGGGAGCATTCGTTTTCTAACACTCCCACTCGTGCAACATTTTTTTACCTTGTTTTAATCATTCTTTGAACCATTTGTGGGGAGCATTCGTTTTCTAACACTCCCTCTCATGCAACATTTTTTTACCTTGTTTAAATCATTCTTTGAACCATTTGTGGGGAGCATTCGTTTTCTAACACTCCCTCTCATGCAACATTTTTTTACCTTGTTTTAAACATTCTTTGAACCATTTGTTGGGAGCATTCGTTTTCTAACACTCCCTCTCATGCAACATTTTTTTACCTTGTTTTAATCATTCTTTGAACCATTTGTGGGGAGCATTCGTTTTCTAACACTCCCTCTCATGCAATATTTTTTTACCTTGTTTTAATCATTCTTTGAACCATTTGTGGGGAGCATTCGTTTTCTAACACTCCCTCTCATGAAACATTTTTTTACCTTGTTTTAATCATTCTTTGAACCATTTGTGGGGAGCATTCGTTTTCTAACACTCCCTCTCATGCAACATTTTTTTACCTTGTTTAACTTATTCTTTGAACCATTTGTGGGGAGCATTCGTTTTCTAACACTCCCTCTCATGCAACATTTTTTTTACCTTGTTTTAATCATTCTTTGAACCATTTGTTGGGAGCATTCGTTATCTAACACTCCCTCTCGTGCAACATTTTTTTACCTTGTTTTAATCATTCTTTGAACCAGTTGTTGGGAGCATTCGTTTTCTAACACTCCCTCTCCTGCAACATTTTTTTTACCTTGTTTTAAACATTCTTTGAACCATTTGTGGGGAGCATTCGTTTTCTAACACTCCCTCTCGTGCAACATTTTTTTACCTTGTTTTAATCATTCTTTGAACCATTTGTTGGGAGCATTCGTTTTCTAACACTCCCTCTCGTGCAACATTTTTTTTACCTTGTTTTAATCATTCTTTGAACCATTTTTGGGGAGCATTCGTTTTCTAACACTCCCTCTCCTGCAACATTTTTTTACCTTGTTTTAATCATTCTTTGAACCATTTGTGGGGAGCATTCGTTTTCTAACACTCCCTCTCGTGCAACATTTTTTTTACCTTGTTTTAATCATTCTTTGAACCATTTATGGGGAGCATTCGTTTTCTAACACTCCCTCTCGTGCAACATTTTTTTACCTTGTTTTAATCATTCTTTGAACCATTTGTTGGGAGCATTCGTTTTCTAACACTCCTACTCATGCAACATTTTTTTACCTTGTTTTAATCATTCTTTGAACCATTTGTTGGGAGCATTCGTTTTCTAACACTCCCTCTCATGCCACATTTTTTTACCTTGTTTTAATCATTCTTTGAACCATTTGTTGGGAGCATTCGTTTTCTAACACTTCCTGTCATGCAACATTTTTTTTACCTTGTTTTAATCATTCTTTGAACCATTTGTTGGGAGCATTCGTTTTCTAACACTCCCTCTCATGCAA